>NC_142877.1:26812500-27134166 GCF_051225735.1 Oryctolagus cuniculus
GAGGTCCTTTGCTGTCCTGTGAGTGTGAGTCTATGAACTTCATCCTGGTTCAAAGAGAGCCAAGACTCAGGCTTCTCTTCAAGACACCATGACCTCTGCCTGCAGGAAGGCCTGAATTCAAATCCTGGCTCTACCTAACTTGTAGCTCTGGGCAGGAGACGGAAGCCCGGTGCCTCAGTTTTCACATTATTAAAGTCGGTACAGTGATGCCTGTCTCAAAGCATCATGGGGAGGACTAACTGCCTGGAACGCAGTAGGTGCTCAATGAGTGATCGCTCCTTCTCCTAAACATGCCAAGAACCAGGCTGGGGCAGAGGTGGGAAACCGTGATACTTTTACGGTTTCTGATAGTTAAGCCCATCCCACTGTCAAGGAAGCAGAAGCACAGAGAAGCCAGAGCCTGACTTGCCCAAGCTCACAAAACGAGCTGAGGCAGCACCAGCAAGAGCTCAGGTCTCTGCCTCCCAGCCCGGAAGCCTCTCCACTGCACCCCAGGACATAGGACAGGCTGGGCCATCCCTTCTCCCCACTTCTGGGCCTCTGTAAGGGACTGACCCTGCATGACTGACCTTGGAAGGCCCCTTCTTGCTCCCGCAGCGTCAGCAACATTCTGACCGCACCCAGCAGCCGGGACGTGCTGAGTGCTAAGCAGCCGCCTCCAGAGCCCGTGACGCGCGCCACAATGGGGGACAGATGGTAGGAGCAGGCACGCCCAGAGACTGACCCTTGGTGCAGACTTTGTAGCCACGAGCCCAAGAACCCCAGCCCGCCCAGCCACCCGGGGCCCTGAGCCCACCTGTACCGCTGCTCCTCACTGCCCAGCTGGAAACGCTCGTACTCGGCGTAGACCTCACGGCCCTCCCAGTCCTGCAGCTCCACACGCAGTGAGTAGGGGGCCCTGCTGGTGAGCTGGTGCATGACCTCATTGCCCAGCCAGTGCTCTGCTGCCGGGTCGCCGAAGCCCTGCAGAGAGAGGAGGCTGAAGTGGGCTGTTTGCCCAGGAGGGAGGCCATATCCCCAGCTGATGGGTTGGCCTGGGCCACTTCTCCAACATCACTGTGTGTCCAACGATCCAGCTCACTAGCACAGTGTGAGCAGGCCTGGGGTGGGAGCTCTCTAGCTCCTATGGGAAAAAGACTAAGATCTTTGTGAAGGTAAAAGCCCATTAAAAGTAACTGAAGTCCCATTTCTCTGAAGTTCAAGGACTAGCAAAACTAATCTGTGTGACAGAAGGAGAATAGTGACTACCTTTTGGGAGCACAGCCTGTAAGGGAACACAGGAGGAGGGTTTGGTGCTGGAAGTGTGTCTGTCTAACCCTGAGTGTGGGCCATGTGGGTGCATGCACGTGTAAACATGCATTGGGCCCACGCTGGCATTGGGGCACCAGCTGCAGATGGGTGAAACCTCAATTAAAACCCAATTAAAGATGGCCATCAGCTACCTAGATGGTGGAGAAAGCTTTGTTCAGTGACAGAGAAGACACTGAAAAATTTCAGCAACATAGTGATGGAAAGCCAGGAACCCTGGGAGAGTCTTGTCACTGGTATCCAAGGGTGATGAAAAACCAATGCCCTAGGCCAGAAGAATTCAGCACCATGGACAGGGGCACAGGAGCCCCCACGCCTCATTTTGGCCACTGACTTGCTGTGGAAGCCAAGGAAGAGTGCCCGGTCCCCTTTGGGTGTCCCTCAGCATCTGAGCACCCCCATTGCCCTGGCTATTTGCTGATTATTCAAAAATTCAATTGGGTCAAGAATATTTACAACTTAACTAGTCATTTATTTTTCTGCATTTGTTAAATGAATGTCAAGCAGATACAGATAGTAGTATAGCTGTGTTTCCTCCTGTTTACCTTTCTCTATTTCTTTTGAAACTTTAACTTTTTTTTTTTTATTATTATTTTTGACAGGCAGAGTGGACAGTGAGAGAGAGAGACAGAGAGAGAAAGGTCTTCCTTTGCCGTTGGTTCACCCTCCAATGGCCGCCGCTGCAGCCGGCGCACCGCGCTGATCGATGGCAGGAGCCAGGAGCCAGGTGCTTTTCCTGGTCTCCCATGGGGTGCAGGGCCCAAGCACCTGGGCCATCCTCCACTGCACTCCCTGGCCATAGCAGAGAGCTGGCCTGGAAGAGGGGCAACCGGGACAGAATCCGGCGCCCCAACCGGGACTAGAACCCGGTGTGCCGGCGCCGCAAGGTGGAGGATTAGCCTATTGAGCCACGGCGCCGGCGAAACTTTAACTTTTAAGTTAGCTTGCCAAAAATCCTTTATTCAAAATTTAACGTATGAGGCTGGTGCTGTGGTGTAGTGGGTAAAGCCACTGCCTGCAGTGCCGGCATCCCATATGGGTGCTGGTTTGAGTCCGACTGCTCTACTTCCTATCCATCTCCCTACTAATGTGTCTGGGAAAGCAGCAGAAGATGGCCCAAGTGCATGGATCCCTGCACCCATGTGGGAGACCTGGAGGAAGCTCCTGGCTCCTGACTTCAGATCGGCACAGCTCTGGCTGTTGCAGCCATTTGGGGAGTGAACCAGTGGATGGAAGACCTCTCTCTCTCTCTCTCTAACTCTGCTTTTCAAATAAATAAATAAATCTTTAAAAAATTTAAAGTAGAACACTGTAAGGCAATCAGGCAGTATTTCCCATCTTGTAAGATGCACATGGTCTTTGAGCCAACAAGTCCAGACTGAGGAACGCTCTTGCAGAACTGGTCACAGATGTATGAACATCAAGGAAATTCACCCAAACAATGGTGTGTGGGGGGCGAGAACGGGAGGCAGATTTCTCTTCTATCTTTTCCTTTCCATCCTTTAAACAATGTTTTAAAAAGGCAATGCATATGTATTATGTTTTCCAAAAATGAGAATGAAAATAAAGTCAGACTTCACCCCTAGGACATGAGCTGGAACCTTCAGAGAGGTCAGCATCAAGTGCTGGGGTCCTGGCACGTGCGTGCGCCCTGGGCGGATCTGTCTGAGGGTGGCCGACTTTCAGGCAAGCTGATTTCTTTTTTTCCTGAGGAGTCGTGAGGACAAACCAGTCCCCCTGCCAACAACACAACCCAGCCTCAGGTTTCAGGGTTGAAAGTCCCCTCCCCAGGGACAACCCTTACCTGTTTGTAGTCTTCCCAGTTCCGCTGGAAATCCTCTTTGCCATCCTCTCGGCGCTGGATGAGGGTCCAGCCGCCTCCAGTGGTCTCCATGTCGCAGAACACCTGGAAGGATTTGCGGGGGTGGGGTTGGATGGGGGGCAGCTGTGGCTCTTGGAGATGTGCAGAAGCCAGATATGGCCTGGTACAATTGTGACCTGGCTGGTGGTCAAGGGTGTCAGAAAGGTTCAGGCTCAAATTTCTCAGCCATCGCTGTCATTTCCTAAAGTGGCAGAGGGGGCTGTGATAGGGCAGGCAGATTGCTGATTATAAACATTTGGGCAGCTACAAGCAGGAGTGCCAAGAGTCCCTGAGAAACCCCAGAAGCCTTCCTCGGGGAGGTGACATTGGAACAGAGCACTGGATGAAGATGTGCCTGCCAGGTGGACAGGGAAAGGCCTGCAAAGGGAGAATGGACGGTGGCATTTGTCACGGGGGCAGCAGAGAGGACAGGAAGGGGAGTGAGGCCCAGAGAGAGGAAGCAGCTGCTCAAGGCAGTGAGTCAGGAGGAAAGCTGACGGCAGGGCAGGCTTCCCGCCCCCCGGGCTGGCTTCTTCCTCCCCACCCGCGCTCCCGAATTCCAGCCATTCAGAAATTCCTGAATTCTCCCGGAGCTGAATTTAGCTAAGTCTACTAGCACATATACTTTTCAAACATG
Organism: Oryctolagus cuniculus; assembly: GCF_051225735.1. NCBI lineage: Eukaryota > Metazoa > Chordata > Mammalia > Lagomorpha > Leporidae > Oryctolagus > Oryctolagus cuniculus. Next base: position 26,816,307 of record NC_142877.1, read on the forward strand.
GTAAGCTTTTTAAAAATTTAAGTAAACACTTAGATTTGATATATTTTAAAAGGAAATCTATCAGTACTACATGTAGAACACTAGTAACCCTGTGTTTATTCAGATCCTGGCAAAAGTCATGAAGATGAAGCCAGGCCACGGAATATTCCAGGTAGAATGCTTTGTGGGCACACAGCTCCAGGCTTGCTTGCTCTCCATTAAGAGGAGGAATGTAGGGGCCAGCGCTGTGGTGCAGCAGGAAAGTTGCTGCCTGTGACAACAGTGTCCCATTTGGGCACCAGTTCCTGTTCTGGTTGCTTCTGATCCAGCTCTCTGCTGTGGCCTGGGAAAGCAGTAGAAGATGGCCCAAGTGCCTGGGCCCCTGCACCCACGTAGGAGACCTGGAAGAAGCTCCTGGCTCCTGGCTTCGGATTGGCTCAGCTCTGGCTGTTGTGGCCATTTAGGAAGTGAACCAGCAGATGGAAGATCTCTTTCCCTCTCTCTCTCTCTCTCTGGCTCTGTCTCTCTCAGTAACTCTTTCAAATAAATAATTTTTTTAAAGAGGGGAATGCAGCAGGTGTGTGAGGTGCGGCAGTGACTGGGGACACACGGAGCCCCTCTCCTGGACGCATCCAGAAGGGCCAGGAGGAAACGGGGAAGGCAAACACGGGCTTGCTTCTTCCCCTTCCTCTTCCTCTCTTGGGCCTGACTGCTGCGTCACTGCGCCTCCCCCTCCCCCATCTACACTCGGCTCTGTCTTCTCCCTTAAACTCAGGACAAGCCCGGGGGCCTCCCATTGAAGATGGCAGAACCTCCAGCAACCCTGGTGCCTAACATTCCAGGGGAGCTGGGCCCCCAACTCCTCTCACCCAGACTACAGGTAAACCAGAACTAAACTTCTTTGTGCTCAGCCCCTGGATTTCCAGGTTGGTTTGTTATCTCCATGAGCACACAACATTGGAGGAGACACTGCAGAAGATGCACTTCCAACTCGGGGGACTCTTTCTGGACCCCATAATCTGACCCCTGGCAGGGTGGGGCTTCAGAAGGCAGCCCCCCCCCCACCTCCCACTTCCCAACCCCCCTGCCCCTGCTTCTCTGGCATCACCGACGGGCAATGGGCATGGCTCAGCATCCTCTGACAGCCCCAGGCCCCAGGGAGTGTCCTAACCTTCTTAGGCTCCGTGACATTGGCCACGTGGATGGTGTAGATGCCACTGGTATTGGCCCCGCTACGCTGGATCTCTGCACAGTCCTGGAACACTTCCTCAGCTTCCCTCGTGGAGGCTGCAGTGGGACAAAGCCAAGGTCAGTTGGAGGTAGCCCGGGGAACAGGGAGCGGGGAGCATGTGTGCTCTTCCTCTGTATCAACTTGCCTGATCTGTGTAAGAACTCTGTGAGGTCATTACTCCCGATTTACAGGTGAGGAGGACTGAGGCTCTGAGAAGGTAAATGACTGGTGCAAAGTCCCAGAGCCAGTTAGTGAGGGAGCTGGGCTGGACCTCTGGTCCATCTGGCTGCAAAGCCAGTGCCCTTCCTGTGACAAATCTCCCCTTAGGGCTCCACCGCCGAGCACTGGCCAGGCTGGGCAGAGCATCCGTGTTAATGAACATGGCTTTCATGTTGTGCACAGGTCAGGTCTTTTCTGCCGCATCTGTGCCCTTCTAAACCAAACTCCTCGATGTCAGGAGACACCGGGAGACTCCTCTCCCTTCACTGCCTCCACGTGCCCAGGGCACAGCCATCCAGAGAGGCAGAACTCGCTCGTCTCCATCAGCCCTCCGCTCGGGGACTGAGCCTCTCTCTCTCGGGCCCTATCTCGACAGCGGACAAAAGCCACTCGCTGGTGTCCTCTCCTGGTGATGGTGGCCCCAGGTGAGGCGCCCCACAACCTCCCACCCAGACTGATGAGCAGCTATCGGGCCACAGCTGTAGGCTGGGTGTAGGATGAGCCTGTGGGGAGAGGCGCTGGGCCTGGGCCCTGTGCCTTTGGCTGAGCCACCAGAAACCCACACGTGGGATTCCCTGGGCAGCCTCCACGCCAGGGTTACGCACAGGCTGGTAATGGTTTGGCTACCCCAAAGCTCATGCTTTAGAGGGCGTCCATGTATCCTGCCCGGGACTTCCTTGGGCCTCAGACCCCCTACCCGGTAGAGCCATGGTGGGATCCCCTGTCCCCAGATCCTCCTGGAGCCATTCTGTACCCCTTGGCTCCAATCTGAGCTTCCTAAAGGCGGTCCTACCCTGTCTGAATCCCCCTGTGTCCACCACTGGCCTTGGGTTGACGTCCGGGCCCTCAGCACAGGCTTCCAGGCCCCTGTGGTGTGGAGCACTGCCAGCCGAGGACCCGGCTCACAGCGGGCGCTCCGCTCCTCCTTCCGAGTCCCCACGGAGGGGCTGGGCATTTTTAGTAAGAGACCAGGGCCATGACCAGCACCCAGCACTGGGCCTGGCACATAGTAGGTGGTGGTGATTGTAGCTGGAACTGGAAATGTCTTGGTCATCTGAAGCAGGGTGATTAGAAGGAGTCAGTGAGGCCGGGGGCGGGCCTGGGCGTGGTTGTCCCTCCCCCAGCCAGGGCCGGCGAGGCCTCCTCACTTCTCTTTGGCCCTCTTGGGCTTAGTAGGCAGGGCATTGGTAGGAGAGAAGTTCTGGGGGTGCAATGGGTCCAACCTCCCCATTCCACAGATAAGGAAATTGAGGCTCAGAGACGGGTAGGTGAATTCTGGAACTCAAACCTGTTGTCCTCATTGTCACCCTTCCATTAAACAGATGGGGAAACTGCCCATGAGAGGGACAGGGATCTATCCAAGGGCATCCGTGGAGTCAGGGGGCAGGGTCTGTCTGCATCGGCTCCTCCTGGGACTGCTGTTGCCACCAACATTATGACTGCTGTAATTTCCATTTTAACCGAGGGCGGGGAAAGTGGGACCTTTCACCCCGAGGTACCCCAGCCCCAGAGTGACCCGGGAGGGAAATCAGGGTCTCCTTCCCCTCTCCAGCCCTCGCTCACCTGGGCCCTCGCCCACGATGCGCATCATCCGCTGCACCAACTCCAACAGCTGGCGCTGCCGGCTCTGCAGGAGGCTGGAGTTGCTGCTGGCGGCCAGCAGGCTGCGCTCGAGGCCGGCGAGGGCGCCGCTCTGGCGGCCAAGCAGGCTCTGCAGCTTCTCCTTCTCGTCGCGGAGGCTGGCCAGCTCCGCCTGCTGCTGCGTCTCCAGGGCCTGGACCCGCGTCTGCAGCGCGCTGCGGGGCAGGGCGCACAGCGGTGAGCCCGCGGCGCCCGAACCCACCTGCGCGCCTCCCCCTGGGGCCCGGCCCGCTGTAGGCTCGGATGGAGTAGGGGAGAAAAGAGAGACCCGGACCCGGAGTAAAACGGATTGAGGTCCAGGAGAGGAAAGAGATGGGATGGCAGAGACACACCTGCAAGCAGGCACCCGTGATCAAAACCCAGCTATGTCTGCTTTAGAACCCGCAGCCACTCCCAGGAGGGCATGGGGGACCATGCCCTTGGATGTACCCTTGTAGAAAAGGGATCGGCTTAGACACCCAATGGCGAGGAGTGGCGGGGTGGCTCGGTGCTGCAGCCACAGAGCGGAAGGAGGCAGCGTGCATGTGCACAGAATCGGGGCCACGCCCAGGTTCGTGGGGAATGACCCGGTATAAGTGGGAAGAGAGAAAGACGAAGGGAATTCGCATGAATGTAGAGACACCGGTGAAGACAGAGCAGAGGGCGACACGTGGCACCTGCGCTGGCCCTCGCTGGGCAGGCGGTAGGGGCGGGGTGGAGGCCCGGGCTATCGCCTTGATTTTGGGAGGATCTCTGTTGTCTGAGGATGTGTAAGCACCAGGCGCTCTTGTCACGGATTAGAAAGTCAGCAGGTATTTTAGAAAGAAGGCTTCCTCTTGGGGTGTCAGATCCTCCGGGCGTGCTCACGTGGGTGTGAGAGGAGACCCAGGCCGGTAGCTCACCGCATCCCTGGCTGAGCACCCGCCCAATCCGTTAACTGGGGGCTGCAGGAGTGCACCCAAGAGGGCCGAGCTGGAGGGAAGAATGGGCCAGCGTGGTGAACTGTTTCCAAGGGAACAGAAAAAAAGAAGTGTAGAAGAGTGAGGTCTACGTTTGGGCTTAAAAAGGAGCAAAAAGGCCTGTCCACACTTGGTTGGGTGTTCATAAAAAACCCTGGAATATCGGCTCTTGGAATATCAGTGCCGTGAGCACGGGAATGTTTGTCTCTTTGCTCATTGCTGTATGCCCAGGAACTCCAGGTGCGCCTGAGCCGTGGAAAGAGCTAAACAAACAAACACCGTGTTGATGGCCCGACTGAAAGGACGCCTCTGGCCGGGGTGGCGGCTGAGGGCTGGGCCTGGGAGGGCCCCTCTCGTGTCTACCTAGTCGTGCCGACTCACTGTGCACACTGAAAAGGAGTCCAGCCCGGGCAGAAGGACCTTCTCCCGGAGCCTGGGTCCTCCCGCAAGGGCGCAAATGGGCACACACTCAGGTTCCAGGTTCCGGGTTCCAGGGTCAAGAGCTTATCAGTGGACATTGTCAATCTTCGCTGATCTTGGCACCTGGTGCCAATCAAGGAAGTGAAAATGTCCCTGGCCACGCCACTTGGGGTCTGGGGGAAGTGGAATGCGGAGAGGGACAACACTACCCGAACTGCACCCAGGACAGGGAGCCGGCGATCCTCATGGCCATGTCCCTACAGTGCGTGAATGACTGCTTTACCTGGCCCTGGGGGCGGGCCTACAGCCGGTACCCTGGGGACTTTTGCCTCCCCCGGAACCCTGACCTTGGCAGTTTCTGCTCCACTCAGCCCGAAACCCAGATGAAATCAGCCTGGGTTCTCTGCCTTATCTCTACTCTGGAACTATTTTTCCCTTTGTAATTTAGAGGGCGTTCCCCTGGCGCACATTTGCATACTGTGCAGAAACTCCCTGGCTGTGCACACAAGACGCTGGGAAGCCCGGCTGCTTCTGGGAACGGGAGCTGGAGCACGGGGTCAGACTGATTTACTTGCAAATAAGTGAATGCAGTTAAAATTCACAGGGTGAATCCCGTGATGTGCAAATTATATCCAAATAAAGCAGTCAGATGGTATAAAGTAAAGAAAGGGAGAAAGGAAGAAAGAAGAAATTTAAAAAGAAGGAAAGAAAGGAGGAAAGAAGGAGACCAAAAGAACCAAGCAAAATGCCTGTCCCTATCCCCAGCCGGTCCCTGCCCTGCCACGGCCCCAGCTCGGCCCAACTCAGCACCCACGCCCAGTCACTCCAGTCCCAACTCCAACCCTGGCCTAGTTCCATCTCCAGCTTCAGCCCAAAGCACCCCCCCCCCCAATCCAAATCCAGGCCCCCAGCTCTGGCCTCAAACCTATCCCAGACACCAGCCCAAGTCCAGCTTCCAACGCCACCCCCGCCCCAGCCTCAGCCCTGGCTCCAATGCCCGCCCTGGGTCCCAGCTCTGACTCCAACCGGAGCGCCTGTCTGGCTGCGGCAGGAGCTGGGGGCTGGGGGCCGAGGGCCGGGGCCAGTGCTCACCTGTTATGGCCCTGCAGCTGGTGCAGCTCCCAGCTCTGCAGCTGCAGCTGCTTCTGTAGCTTGTTAGTGGACATGGAGGTCTCCAGCAGCTGGTTCTCCATGCGCAGCGTCTGGTTCAGCACCTGCCCCAGCAAGAGGGAGGGGGTGGGGAGGGGCTCCGGAAGCCCTGTGGAAGCCCTGCTGGCCGTAGCTCCACTGCTTCAGGAACTCGCTGACCCGTGGCCACCCTCCCAACACTGGCCCCTGCACTCAGGGCCTAAAGGAGCTTCTGATCTGCTTCCTCCCTGTGCCTGTCCGTCCTCTGCAGGTGGTACTCCGGGTGCTCCCACAGTGTGCATCAGGATGCCTCCGTGAGCCCCACGTTCAGTCCATTGGCAGGTGCTGTCAGCTCTGCCTTCCACTTCCCTCTCTCTCCATGACTCCTGCGCTGGCCCTAGCCTCTCTCTCGTCCTGCACCTGCCTCTTTCCCTTGTCCCTGTAGTCCAGTCCCCACCCCACAGCCTGAGGCAGTCTTTTACGATGTTGCCCCTTTGCTCACATCTCCTGCAGCAGGAAAGCCCCGGTCTGCCTCCACTGGTCCCCATCCAGCACTCTCCCCCGGCTACTCCAACACGCTGGCCTCCTTGGTGCATAGGAGCCTAATAGCACGGTGCCACCTCAGGGCCTTTGCATGTGCTGTGCTCCCTGTCTGGGACGCTCTCCCCAGTGACCCAGGCTCCAGTTCTACCTTCTCAGGGGGCCCTTCCTGGCCTTGCCCTAGGACCTCGGGGCTCTAACCCCTCCCACACTTCCTGCACCCTGCTCTTTCTTCCACTTGTTTTCTCCTTAGCACTGTCATTCGGCAGCATGCTATTGGTCCTGTTCATTTCCTTGCCAAGCCCCAAGGGAACAGGACACATGTCTGTTTTGTTTACGGCTATAAATAAGACCCAGGCATCTCAGTGCTGGGCACACAGTAGGGGTGCAGTAAACGTGTGACCCTTTGTCATCCATTCACTTCCATGCCCTCTGTGTAGTCACACCTGTTTCCCCCTCCCCCATGCCACTCCTGTCTCACACCACGGACCCCTGAGGTCTGATGAATTCTTTACCGCCCCTCCTCTCCTGTCTCACCGTCAGCCTGGCAGAAAAGCCAAGCCCAGGCCCCTCCCCCAGGACTCTGGGACTGGAAGGGACGCCTTGGCCACCCCCAGGAACAGCGGTCAGGGCCCCCGAGGGGCACGGCCTTGCCCTGCGTTACCTGAGTCTCCACGTTGGTGAGCTTGTGGGTCTGGGCGGTGCTCTGGTTCAGGAGGCTGGTGCCCAGCTCCAGCATGGTGGCCGTCTGGTTCTGGACCACGTGCTGCTGGGCCTGCACCAGCTCCGACCTCAAGTTCATCTGGATGTACCTCTCCAGCTGTAGAGAGACCGTGAGCTGGGGTCAGGGAGTAGGGGCTGGGGGAAGCCTCCTGTCCCTCCCACGTGTCCCCGTGTGAGGACGCAGAGCCCCCAGGCCACCGTTACCTCCCGTCTGGACTCCCAGGAGCTTTCTCCTCAGCCCCGCTGCTTCCAGCCTTGTCCCATCCCAGTCCCTCCTCCATTCGGCAGCCAGAGGGACCCTGTTAACCCCACATCACATCACCCCTCTTCCTGGCCTCCTCCCAGACCCTCCCAGCGGAAAAGCCAGAGGTGCCACCATGACCACAGGGCCCTCCATGACCAGGGCTCCCGCTGCCACTCTCATGTCCTCTCCTTTTCCTTTCTCTCCACCTCCCTCCACCCCAGATGCAATTCTGCTGACTTTCTCCCAACACAGAAGCACATGCCTACCTCAGGGCCTTTGCAATGCTATTCTCACTGTGTTCCCTCTGCAACCCTGCCCCAGCCCCATCCACATCCTATGCCGCCTCACCCTGTCATTTCAGGTCTCTATGCACCTACCATGCTCAGACTTTATATATATAGATTCATTTTATTTATTTGAAAGACAGAGTTACAGAAAGAGGTAGAGATGGAGAGAGAGGTCTTCCATCTGCTGGTTCACTCCCCAGATGGCTGCAATGGCCAGTGCTGTGCTGATCCGAAGCCAGGAGCCAGGAGCTTCTTCCGGGTCTCCCACATGGGTGCAGGGACCCAAGGACTTGGGCCATCTTCTACTCCTCTCCCAGGCCACAGCCGAGAGCTGGATTGGAAGAGGAGCAGCCGGGACTAGAACTGGCGCCCATATGGGATGCCAGCACTTCAGGCCAGGGCTTTAACCTGCTACGCCACAGCGCCAGCCCCCCAGACTTCATATTATATGTTTCTATTTTATCTGTCTCACCCCTTGGATGTCAATTCCACGGAACCAGGGACTTGGTTCCGCTCACCACTTTATTTCTATGCGTAGCACAACACTTGGCATGTCTTGGGTGCTCAATACATGTGTTCGAGTAATTGGTGGAGAAGCGGGAGCAGCGAGCGTCAGAGCACAGCCCCCACCTCATGCGCTCTCCCCTGCTTCCTAGGGGTAAGCCGGCCAGCAGCGGTGGGCACACATCGTCCCTTACAGGCCCGTCTGCCAAGCTCTATTTCCATCTCCTGGCTCCCTGGGTTGGCCAGAGGGGGCTGGCCAGTTGCCAAGCCTTCTGGGATCCCACATGCTAGCATTCGCGTCTCTGACAGGGCTGCTGGCTTTCCCAGGAGCAGGAGAAGCTGGCCTGGCGCGAACCCAGGATCGAGCCGTGGAGGTGAACAGTGTGTTCTGAGGCTCCGTGCCCGCGGGCACGGAGCTTGCTGGCCGCTGCCCTCCCCGCTGCACACATGAGGGCTTCTGGCCACCGTCTGCACCCTGGCTCCAGCTCCTGCCCTCGCCCTCCGTCTCCTAGGAGGCTCCACAGGGCAGCCCCTTGGAAGCCTGGGTTCCCTGGGGAAAGGCCGGCCCTGGCTGGGGGGCAGGCTCTGGCCAGTCCTGCCTTCATCTCTTCGCTCCCATCCCTTCCTCCCTGAAGAGTTCATTTGAAGGTGCAGGCTCCGTTGTCAAATCCTGGAGGGGTGCACGTCGGCGGTGCCGGCACCGATCTGAGCAGCTTCTCGAAGTGTGGTCCTGGAATCAGCCTCACCTGGGAGCCGTTAGAAACGTGAACTGCCTGGTGCCAGCCCGGACACACAGAATCTGCAGCCCCGGGCTGGGCCTGCTAAGACAGGCCTTGCAGCAGAATCCGCGCTTGCTGCAGCGCGAGAGCCGGGGTGTGGGCGTCACAGAGGGAACCGAGGGCCGGGGAGCAGCGCCCCAGAGCTGCTCAAGGCCTCCCCCCCACCCCCCGCCCGCGTCATCAGTGCCGCCGGGCCTCCTGCCGTACAAACGTGCACTCATCTCAAAATAAAACAGACAAAGACAGCGCCTCGATCCCAGGCCCTCCAGCTGCTCCCCCCAGTTACTCTGTTCCGATCGCAAAGCTTCTCCAACAATTCCTCTCCATTTCTGACCTCCATGCCCACTCACAAACATTGCCAACAACAAAAACACAAACCACACACACTCACGCACATTCATATACAGAGATACTTCCAAAAGCCCATGGAAAATGGAAGGAAAAGATAGATTGATTTTGCTGCAAAAATTATTCGAAATCTATGCCTGGTTTTTCCATAATCTGTATTTCCCATGAACTTTCAGGAGGTTCCTTACAGAATTAGGGGGCACTGCACACATGCAAAAACATACAGGGAAAAACATAATCCCTAAGCATCTCGCTGTCTGCCTCTCCACCTCATTAACTCTCTCCAGCCCCAGGAAGCCCCTGTGCTTTCCAATTCACTGTGTTGTGACCAAGCTGAGAGACGTTGTAACGTGTTACGTCTCTCCACAGCCCTGGCAGCCGCACCCTCTCACTGGAAGCCCTCCCCGGCTGCACCGCCTCCTGGTTTCCCTCTGGCCCCCACGGCCCTCTCTGGCTCCTCCTCTATCATGCTCTTGCCCCGGGGTGGGAGGGGGGTTCCCATGCAGACTCCCAGGCCCTGACAGCTCCAGGTGGCCAAACAGCACGGCCATTCCCATGGCGAGAGCCTCCCAGGCAGCTCCCCCGTCTGTCAGTGACCCCAGAAATCCTGCCCAAGGTCGCCACCTGCTAGCGAGGTTCCAAGACTCGGAGTCCAGGGGCTTCCTTTGCAGAGTGGGGCTGGCGCCTCAGGGTTGCCCCCTCAGCACTGCTCTGGTCCCCTACTTGTCCTATGGCTGCAAGTGGCTGAGAGGGGCACAGGTCACCAACAGGTGATGGTCTGGAGCCCATCACCCAATTTGCCATGCCCGCCCACCCTGGGATGGGCAGTCTGGGCCCGATGGCTCTGGAGACTCCCAACGGCCGGGGGTGGGGATCGGCCAGGGCGCAGGCCCCAGCTGGAAGGGCAGGGGAGGACCCCACCCGGACTGGGGTACACTGCTCTCCGGGCTCCCCCACCCCATCCCATGGTCAGCTCTGCCCCTTCTCTGTCACTCACATGCTGGCAAATTCCCAGGCCTGAGACGAGGGCCTGGCCTCCTCCTGCCCTCCAGTTGGCTGAGCTCTGGTCCCCGGGCTGCTGCCCCTGCCCTGGGCCTGGGTTTGCCACCCCAGTGAAGCCTTCAGGTCACAGCACCCCTCACTAAATCCCCACCGGTGCAGAGAGCAAACAGCTGACAGCTCTAGCCCAGCTGCGCAGGTGCAGGGTGAGGCTAGGGGCAACCCCGTTCCAGGCTGTAGGCAGAGCCCAGCCCAGTGGTGGGAGGTGCATGAAGGGTGAAGGGGGAGGGAAAGGCCTCAGCAGCACCACCCCAGGCACAGGCACAGGGGCAGGGAGGGGCAGGGGCAGCAAAGACTTAGCCCAGAATATATACTGGGTGCCCCCAGCACTCACTCGGCTCTCACCGCACCATTTCACAGATCGGGAGACTGAGGCCCCAGTCAGGGAAGCGACTGCCAGAGGCTGCCCCCTGGCAGGGTCTGGTGTGGACCTGTGCACCTGTGGCAGGCCAGGGCCCTGGGCTCAGTGTGCAGGTTTCAAATATGCACAGTTTTGCAGTTTCATTTATTTATTTATTTTGGGATGGGTGATAGAAGGGCATTGTTCAAAAATCCAAGAAACCAAAAAGAAGGATGTGAATGGCAGATCTCACCTCCTGCCCCCACCTGCAGCTCCTCTCCCTAAGGGGCAAAGGAAGGGCTCCTTCCAGAGAAACCCGAGCAGGGGGCAGCTGCCCCACCTCTGCCCCACGTCCTCGCTTCTTTGTTACCTTAACCTGGAGACTGCTCCCGCCTGCCCAGCCGGGCTCCCCAGCCGTCCTAACCCTTGCCCCCTGCCCCCAACACGCCATTCGCTCATCGAGCGCCCTGAGGGTGGGCCTGGGGTCATTGGCAGCCTCTGCTAACAGACGAGCACCTGGCCTAAGTCCCACAGCTGTGGGTGGCAGAGGCTGGATTTCAGGGCAGGCCTCTGGGCTCCAAAGATGGCACCTGTGCTGGGACACCCGCATCTTAGCTAAGTACTTAGGTTCGAGTCCCAGCTCTCTGCTTGATTCTAGCTTCCTCTACTGAACACAGTGGGAGGAAAGAGGTGATGGCCAGGTATGTGGGTCCCTGGAGCTATTCTTGGCTCCTGGCTTCAGCCTGGTCCAGTCTGCCTGTTGTGGCCATGTGGGAAGTGAACCAGCATATGGGAGATCGTCATCTGTGTCTTTCTCTCTCCCTGCACTGCAAATAAAAATGAAAGAACAAAAAGGCAAGATTCTGCTCTTAGCCACCGGTGGGCTGCCGGGGCAGTCTCCATGACCCCAGCATGCCCACCTCCCTCGGTACAGTGGCTGAGTCCAGACAGGCCAGGGCCACCAGCTGGGGGGCTATAGGATGTCGGAGGGGCTTCTGAGGCTGGGCCACTTTCCGCCTTGCCCGTCGAGCCCCTTGCTCTGAGGAAAGTCAGCAGAGTCTCCCTGAGGACTCCCTGGGGAGTCCACAGAGGAACTGAGCCAGCACCACGGGAGTCAGGCACCCTGGGGACGACCCCAGCCTTGGGGACGTCCCAGTGCCACTGCATGGCAGGCCCAGTGTCAGAACGACCTGGTCACGTCGCTCCTGAATTCTGGCCCCTCAGACGCTGTGTGGGCACGGCGGGCTGATGAGGAACTCGCTGCTTCTCCAGCACAGACAGGGGTGGGAGCGCCTTGGCCCCTGCGCGCCATCCCCAGGCCTCAGCTTCCTCATCCTGACCACAAGACTGGGTAAGACTTGCGGGCGGGGTTGCGAGGGTCGCCCCTCCTCCCCGCCTCGCCCCGCCCCGCAGGCCGGCAGACCCCGCCCCGCAGGCCGGCAGACCCCGGCTGTTCGTAGGCGTCTCCCTCCCTGCCAGGGATTCTATTGCTTTCCTCCCTGGTCAGGGCTGGGAGCGAGCAGAGCCAGCGGGCAGGGGGCCAAGGCTGGAGACCCAGGGGCCTGTGGGCTCTCGTGGAGGCCTGAGCCTCCCAACCCGCGGCTCGCCCCGCAGGCCCCCGGCACCAGCCCAGCTCCCCGCTGCTAGCTGCACGCCCCCCGGGGCTGCTCTGGGCTGGGAGCCTGCCGTTCACGTCCTGGCTTGACTCCTTCCCCTCCTTGCGCGTAGTGCGGCTTCTCAGAGCCTCAGTGGCCTCACCGGAAAATGGGCTCATTGTTTCCTTCTCACAGAGGGGCTGGGAGAGGGACCTGCGCTCTGCTGAGTCTTTTCCCTTTTGTTCGCGAGGAGGCCTGGCCTGGCACAGAGCAGGTGCACAGGCGGCTGGGAGTGTCTATGGCTGCCCTGCCTTCACCAAGCCCCGGCTCCTGGGGGCAGCTTGGGCGTGGCCAGGTGAAAAGACCCCAGGGCAAAGGCCAGGGGTGTTTGGGAAGGGGTTGCAGAGGGAGGGGAGCAGGGCCCTCGCCATCCTGTGACCTTGGACAAGGCACCCAACCTATTGATGCCTCAGTTTCCCCCTTTGTTAATGGACAAACAATCCCACTGCACAGGGCCACTGTCAAGTGAATGCGGTAATCCTGACGAGGCACACAGTAGGTGCCCAATTAGTGCTGGCCCTGGCTTCTGTGATCTTTCTTTACCCCAGACACTTGGAGGCTTTTGTGCTCCCTTGCCCAGAGGAGCCAATCGGACGGATATGGCATCCTCAGGACCCTGCAGCTGGTCAGGGCCACCCCTGGGATATGACCCTTGACCCCCACTCAGTCCCTCCTAGACCCTCTGCTGGCTCTGAGGGTCCATTCCAGACAGCTCAAGGGCAGCTCTGGGGTTAAGCAAATAACATGGGGCCAGGGTCTGGCTGGAGGTGTGGGCTCAGCAGACAGACCTAGGGCCCGGTTTCTCCCATTTCCAAGGCTTTGTGCTCATCCCAGCTGGCGGTGGGGCTCTAGGACCCAGCAGGAGAGGACCAGAAACACGTGGCCCAGTCCCCAGGGATGGCCTGGCCAAGCCACTTCAACAAATAAACGCGGGTCACTCTGGGGAAGCTGCGAGGGGAATGCTGCTGCTGCTCCCCCAGCCTCACCCTGGGCAGGTGGCCGACAGCCGGTCATCCCCAGGGGGCACCTGAACCAGCAGCTTCCAGGCCGTCTTCTTCTAAAAATCATCTTTGCTTCTCCCAGAAACAAACCCTGCCCTCCCTACCCCACCCCACCCCCAGTCCCAAACTGCTCAGAAAGAAACCATCGGTAAGATTAGGAAATCAAACCCCAAGATACTCTGTCAGGCCACCGAGATGCATTTCTTGTTTGGATAACCGAAGGCCGAAAATGCCAAGAATTTATGGGCAGTGTGGGGAGGCCCGGCCAGCGCGGGCATGTCTCCAGCTGGGCCAGGACCCACAGCAGGCTCCCACTGCGTGCCCTCCTGACCCACGTCCAGCCAGGCGAGGCCCTGGGACCCCTGGGCTGCAGGGCCGAGTTATTCTGAGGTTTGACGTCAGGGACCTGGAGCGAACCCCAGAGCTGGGGCAGTGCCAAGTCAGGAGGCCCCTGCTCAGCCCCCCACCCCTCCTGATGGCTGTGGGTGCAGAGAGGAGAGAGAGGCCCTCTCTGGACAGCCCAGCTGGGGGACGTGTGCTGGCCATGGGGCTCTTGTGTCCAGGGTCTCCAGTGAGGACGATCAGGGAAGTGGAGGCAGCAGGGTCAGCCTGGGGACCAGGGGAGGGCCTCAGAGAGGCTTAGAGAAGCAGCCAGCCAGGAGAGAGATGGAGACTGTGGGGGGTGGTGGCAGTGAGTCAGGGCCACCGTGAGACCACAGAGACAGAGAGACAAGAGGCCCAGAAAGACAGAAGGGAGATGAGCAAAGAGGGCTGCCCTGAGCCTGGGCCAGCTCCATACAGCTGAGACAGTGGCGGCCCCATCCCCATCGGTGCACGGCACAGAGCCTGCTCTGCCGCTGGGACTCGAGACTGGGGAACGATGTGCTGGCTCCTGCACGTGGAAAGGGATGGCAGAGAGCCGGGGCTTGTGTCTGGCCCTGGTTTTCCTCCATCTTCCCATCCATAGAATGGGTCACTCTGTGGGGCACGGGAAGGAGGCAGAAGATGCCACTTCCTGGCGGGGAGCTGTGGGGCAGCTGACAGCGACCAGAGCGCCTGCTGCAAGCAGATGCTGTGCCTGCCCTGCTTCTCTGGCCTCGCACAGGAGGCACTGAGCAGAGGCCCGGCCCCGGGTCCCACAACCAGTGCACACAGACCCGGGGACGGTCATGTGACCAACCACCGGGCTGGGGGGCTGCAGGAAACCTGCACTCTAGCTGGCCCTCAACATTGCCGCTGCGGCTTTCCACCTGGGAGGAAGCAGGACAGGGCCCCCCGGTTGCTGTGCAGAGAGCCGCTCCAGCCAGGGGCTTTCCGGGGGGGAGGGAGGAGAGTGGTGGGAGCAGGAAGGGAGGGGGAGGCCTCCAGGGCTGGAGGAGAGCAAGTCAGAGGGGGAGAGGGAGCAGGGTACCGCTGGGCTCCAGGACCCCAGCTGGCTGCAGGTAGGGGCCTGGGAATCATGGAGGCAGCAGGGAGCCCCCATTCTCTCCAGGTCTCGCCTCTCTGCCTCCCCCCCAGAGTCAGGAGAAAGAACCCAGAGAACAGGCTGTCACTGCGGGCCGCTGTCCCTCTCTGGCCTCCACTTCCTCACCTGCCCATGGTAGGGAGTGCAGAGGAGCTGGGGGCATGGGCTGAGTAGCTGTTGGCCTCTGGGAGCTCACAATGGGGAGGGCGCCCCCTGTGGCCACTCAGAGGAACAGACTCTAGCCAAGGACTTGGGCACCCTCAGTGGCAATGCTGCTGCTGCTGCTGGTGCAATTAGAGACTATTTTGAAACTGTTTGTTTTGCTTTGGTTTTCTCTTTCTCTCTCTTCTGGGATGTTACAGCAAAAGCCAAAAGGAAGTCTTTGAGTTTCAAAGGCTCTGAGAGCAACAGAAGAACCAGAAGGTCACGGTCACAGCTGCAGATGTTAGCAAGTATCCCCGACTCAGAAGGAGAGGACCATTCCTGTGAGCCCGGGGTCAGGCGTCTCAGCCTGGTGGAGGGAGGAAGGGCCTAAGAGCTGCAGGACTGTGTCTCTGTTTGCAGGGAGAGCCCGCGGGGAAAGAGCCAACGTGCACGCAGAGTGTGCTGTGTCCCCGGCACCAGGCCACGGGCTGCATGGGCATTGGCTCATTAAATCATCGTGGGGTAGGTAGCACTGTCAGCTCCACTCAGCAGGCACGAAGACTGAGGCTCGGGGAGGGGAAGCGACTCGCTCCAGGTCACACAGCCAGGAAGAGGAAGAGGAAGAACTGGGCCTCAGCTCCCAGCAGTTGTCAGCTCCACAGGCGTGCGACAGACCCGGGGACAGTGGGTACCAGGTGTGCTTACACTGATGGGTCTGATTTGGGGCAGGCTGCCCAGGCACAGCTAACCAGGCACCGATCAAGGGACCAAGGAGCCCCTTTCCAGGAGGCGGTAACAGCAAGCATCAGCTTGGATCCCCCCTGGAGACCACCCAGGATCGAGGACCTCTCCAGAATACCCCCGTGCACAGCTGGCATTTACAACCCCGAGGGGTCTGCGACCCGGGGCCTGGCTTGATCAAGACAGAGTTCCCCGTCCATTGAAGCAGGGGTTCAAAGCAGAGATTGTGCCGAGGTGAATGAATGCCCACAGAACTTCTGCACGCTGGTCTCCATAAGCACGCAGCCAGGCAGCACGCCGAGCGTGGCCCGAGAGGGGTCTCACTGGTCTTCCCAGCCACCCCCTGGGATCCCCTGATTTTCTCTGTCTTGCAGAGGCTCATGCAGCCATGGCCACCTGGCAAGGAAGGGCTGGCCCAGGGGGTGAGCTCAGGCTGTCTGCACTCCCTCATCAGAGCTCTCTGGCCCCGTGGCCCTGTAGGGGGATGGGAGCCCTGCCCAGGATCACTGGGCCAGGTGGGTGGGCACCTGGAGGACACATCCCACTGCAGGCTGAAGAGTCGGGCCGGGGACCTGGCAGGCCCAAAAGCCAGGCTTAACCCCATGCCCGGACTCAGCCAGTGTTTCCCAAGCCCCTGGCACTCTGGTCACAGGAAGGACATGGCCTGCTGCTAGGTGGAGGGGGCAGGAGCCTGTCCAGGGCTACTGCAGCCTGCTGGCTGGGCGGTGTGACAGCTACAACTGAGGAGCACTCCTGTTGGGGAGGGAGGGGCCGAGTCCCAGGCCATTGTGGAGTTGAGACACCCTTGGGCCCACAGAGGGGAGTCAGTTGTGGGTTTGGGGCTCAGGACCTTATCAGCTGCCAAGTGGCGTCATCGCAGACGGGCCGGAGCTGTGGGCACTGAGAGAGCGGCTGCGAGAGTGGCCATGTGGTCAGCGGTCATCTAGGGAGCACCTGTTGTGCCACATGCTGTTCTGGGCCCTGGGGACCGAGTCGTGACCAGAGCAGATTCGGTCCCTGCCCTCTCAGACCTCACAGACACAAAGAAATGCTTTTAGGAACATGAGGTAGGGGCGGCCGGTGCTGTGAGGTAGGGGGTAAAGCTGCCGTCTGCAGAGCTGCCATCCCATTTGGGCACCTGTTTGTCTCGGCTGCTCCACTTCCAATCTAGCTCCTTGTTAACACGTTTGGGAAAGCAGAAGATGGCCCAAGTGCTTGGGCCCCTGCGGCTGTGTGGGAGACCCGGATAAAGCTCCTGGCTCCTGGCTTCGGCCTGGCCTAGTCCCAGCTGTTGTCTCTCTCTCTCTCTCTCTCTCTCTCTCTCTCTCTCTCTCTGTCACTCTGCCTTTCAAATAAATAAATAATTGTTTTAAAAAATAAGAACATCAGGTAGTGATATGTGTTAAGGCAAAACCAAAGAAACCAGAGGGCCAGGTGAAGAGACAGAGAGTACGAGGAGGAGGGTGGCCCTTACACATGGGCTGGACATGGAGGGCCTCTCTGCGGAGGTGACATTGGAGCAGAGACTGAAGGAGGTCGGAGGTGAGCCACGGGGTGTATGGGCAGGGTGTGTTCCAGGGAGCAAGGTTTTGGCTGTCAGTGGGAGAAGATGGAGCCTCTGGCAGGGTCTGACTTGGGCCCTGCGGGATCCCCCTGTCTGCTGAGTGCAGTCTGGGAAGGGGGCTGGGTGGAGCCCGCAGCCCAGGTTGGCTGTGATTCTCACCCAGGTGGGTCCAGGGTTGGGGCTCTGGGGGGCAGAGGGTGCCTGGGGCTGGTGAGCTTGGTGGATGAGCCCATGCTCGGTGATGGACAGAGTTCTCCAAAAGAGGCTGTTGAGCTCCAAGGTGAAGTTTGTCAAGAGGGGGAGCAAGACGAGGGCTGGGCCATGGCCCTTGGACTTGGGAACTGGGAGGGGACCGCAGGGCAAGCAGCTAGCGGGAAGTGAGGGCGCGGAGGCCAGGCTCGTGGACTTCTGTGGCTGAGAGGAAAGGATCAGCCCTGGCCCTCGCACCCTTTCTCTCCTTCCTCTCCCTTCTTTTTTCAGCGAAGGAGATACTCGGAGGTGACACCAAGGGGACGCAGTTGGAGACACAGGAGGGTCTGCGGAGCCCATTAGGGCACAGGACCACAGCGCAGCAGGGAGAAGAGTGGCCTTGGCCGAGGAGGAGCCCTCCCCTCTGAGCCTGAAGAAAACCCCCAGGCACCGGTGGATGCCCGGGTGATTCTGCAGGTGCCAGGCAGGCGCCTGTTTCTCTTTGGAACAGGGGGGTCCACAGAGGATGAGGGGGAGGTGGGGATGGAGGACTGAGGAGGTGAGCCTCAGAATGCCCTGTGGGGCCCGAGGAACCCCGGCAGACTGGGCTCCGGTGTGAGGAGGGGAGCTCCCTCCAGGCGCACAAGGGTGTGGGGGTGGCGACAGATGGACAAGAGTGCAAGGCAGGTGAACAAAGGGCAAAGGATTGTGGGAAGACAGTGAGTGAGGGGATGAGGGCAGTGGTCAGGCAGGAACTAGGCCAGGTGTGTTTTCATGATTAGACACATGTGTGTAGTTAGACACATGTGCGGACGGACATGTATGATTGGGCACACATGTGATTAAACATGTGTGTGGTTAGACGTGTGTGTGTGTGTGTGTGTGTGTGATTACACACGGGCCGGGCGGCATGTCCACCTTGAGAACAAACAAGAGGAAACTCCCAGAACTCTGCTTACGGGAATTCATGGCACCTGTTTACATGCCTGCTCTCATTTGTGTCATAGCACACACCTATCCTGTGAGCCCTGGTGCAGGTGCACAGCCGCTGGGTAAGTGCGCATGTATGGGGGCGGGGGGCAAACGTTGGCTCCTGACCGTGTGAGATGCAAGCAGCTTGGGAACCAGGGGGCAGGCGGGCGCCGCGCTAGGAGGCACCTGGAGGAATCCAGTCTCCTCCGCAGCGCCGTCGGCCGCTGGGCTGTCTGCTGCTTCAAGCGCTCTGCAGCTCCAAGAACGTCCTGAACATCCTGTTCCACCACCCCACAGCCACCGGGCAGACACCCCAGGGGGTGTCTTGCCCTCCCCTCTCCCCAGGGCCATGTCTGCCAGGCTCACCTCTGTCCCCAGGGTCTCCTGAGGGTACACATCACGTGCCCTGCCCAGTTGCTGAGAGAAAGACAGCAGGTTCAGCTGTCAGCCTGGTCTGGGACCCCATGGTCCTCAACTTCCTGCTGTCTGTCACACCCCCACCCCACCCCGCTCATCCGTTCATCCGCAGAGCTTATCAGCCCCTTCAGAGTATACCAGAGGGTAACCGACCACGCCCCCGAGGCCCTACCCTGCTCCAGGCTACCACCACCCTGTGCCTGGAGCTCCTGCAGCTCCCAGCATCCCCTCTGCCCTCTACGGTTTGTTCTGTTAGAATCAAATCAGAGATCCTCTCCTTACTCAAACCCTGAACTGGCTCCCATGGCACAGAAGAGCTAAAGCCAAAGTCCAGCACCCCCACTCCCACCCCCCAACTCCCACCTCCCCCCCCCGCCCTCCTCCCCAACACGGTCTGCCCTGCCCTCACCTCTCAGACCACTTTCCCCCCTCCTCTCTCCAGCCACCCCCAGCACATGCAGAGGACGCTCTCCCCAGACCGCTGTGTGGCCTGCGCCTCACTTCCCTTGCCCACGCAAGACACCGTCTCTCCCGAGATCTGGCCGCAGAGCCAGCCCTGGGCACACCTGGGCACACCTGAGCCCTCCCTTCCTTCCCTGTGCTGCCGGCTCCCACCCCTTCCCTCTTCTCTGTACAGTTGCCGCTCTGACACGGGGGAAGGGCCTGGCTCCCGGCCAGCGCTCAAAGAGTTCTTGCTGGGTGAATGAATGAATGACAGCACGGGAGCCAGGATTCCAGTTCTGACACAGCCTAGCCGTGCTGTGTGGCCACAGGTTCCTCCGTGCCCCTCTCTGGGCCTCACATCCCAGTTTGCACCACTCAGAGCCCAGCCCTCCGTGCCCAAGCAGCCTCTTGGGTTGGCTGCTCCCCCTGCTGCCCCCACCCCGCGGGTCCCCCTACCTTCTGCAGCCACTGGGTGTTGTTCTCCAACGCCTTCTCCAGCTGCTGCACCCGCTGAGCCCGCCAGTCCCCTGGGGGCAGTGTGCCGGCCGATGTGTCTCTCTGGAGGCTGTTGGAGCCCCTGAAGTCCTCCGGCTCCGGCATGCAGGGCCTGGGCTCAGGCAGCACAAAGGTGTAGGTACACTGGCCATATTGAATACTATGTGACAGGCGGCGCCCGCTCATATCCTGCCACCTCTGTTGGGCTGCAGTCATGGTGGCCACCAGGAGGAGGAGGCTGCCCAGCAGCATGGCAGCCCGGCAAAGCATCTAGACACTTGGTTTTGGCAAGGGGCGTGGGGTCAGAGCCTCCAGGGGCTGTGCCTGCCCGCCACTTGGCCTCGTGCCCAGGACGTCCGGCTACGGCCGGCAGTGGACAGGCGGAGGCGGCTGCAGCTGCAAACCCCGGGTGGCCAAGCTCCGTGCAGGCTGGGGGGCGGGGCTATTTATACTGCTGTAGCGCTCCAGCTGCTCCTCTGGCTGCCTCCTGCCCCCAGAACCCCCTCACCTCTCTCCTTTCCCCCTTTCCTTCCTGTCTTCACTCTGTGGCCTGCACTCGGCCCTGTCCAGGCGCGGCCTGACTCTGGCTGCCCAGGGCTGCGTCCTTTTATTCTCCAGTGGGGGCCTGGCCCTGCGGGAGGGGCGGGAAGAAAACCAGCCCCAGACAGCGAGGAGGCGAGGAGGCTGGAGGAGCGCACGCACGCACGCACGCAGGCAAACACCAGCCCTGTGCATTCCCTCCCCACCCCTTCCCTGCCCCCAAGGCAGGGATCTCGAGTTTCAGCCCCTTGGCTCCCCCTCCCCCTCCCCCCTCTGGTTCCAAGTTAGCTGGGAACACAGGCCAAGTGCCCCCCAGAGAGCAAGAGGGAGGGAGGCTAGGAGGAGGCAGCCGACCCAGTGTGCTTCCCAAAGAGACTCAGGTTCTCCAAGGCCTGAGAAGGGGGCATCCCTCTGGGAGCAGGAGTGGGCCGGGGGGGGGGGGGGCGTGTGATGAGCCGCCCTGGGGTGGCCACGGCCTGGTTGCTGGGACACCAGGCTCCAGGCAGACTGTTGGGGGCAGCCTGTGGCTGGGTGGCTGGGAGAAGAGCCTGGGGTGTGGCAGGCTCCCAGCCAGCCCTCCCTGAGGCAAAGGATCCTGGCTCTAAGAACCCCAGGGAACTTGCTGTACCCACAACTATGAAACCTGAGGTCGGGGAGCAGGACAGGAAGGTGATTTTAGCTGAGCTTTATTGAGAGAGCAGAGCCGGGGGGACGGGGGGGGGAGCAGCAGTGGGGGCCACATATGCAGAACAAGACTTTCAGCTGGATAGAGGAAGCCCCTTATCTCAGGAGCTGTCAGGGTTCTTCCTCGTCATCACCCCACTCCGGACACCCATCAGGCCCTACGACCGAACTGGTCACCTGGCCGTTGGCCTCAACCTGGGTATCAGCATCTCTATTCCCTGACTGGTTCACATTTCTCTTAGGTTACAAGGCCTGTTTCCCAGCTACACTGATGAAGTCGATTACTGGCACAGCCCTGGGCCTCAGCCTACCTGTCTCTAACTCTTCTCCCCTCTCCCCCACAGCTGGCCTCCCCTCCCTGAGGTGTGGACTGGAGTGAGCCCCACTCCGGCACGAGGAATGAGTGCGGGTCCCCAGCATGGGGGCTGAGGGATTTTCAGTTTACTGGGTCAAAATCTGGCGCCACCCCCTACAGCTGGGTGCCTTAGGGAAATGACTGAGCCCCTCGGTGCCTTCATTTCCTCTTTAAACAGGAAAATACCACCACCCCCCTCACAAGGCAGACAGTTAGGTGAGGTCGTGCAGGGGTGTGTGTGTGTGTGGTTGCAGGGCGAGAGGCACCCAGTAGTGGATCCCCACACCCACTGCCCGTCCTGGGTGAGCTGTCTGCAGGCTCTGTGGGCTGTGCCAGTCTCGCCTCTCTCTCTCTCTTCATTTCCCCAGCTCTTTGGTTATTTTTTTCTTTGTTTTCCCAGATCCTGCGCTTGGGGGCAGCAGAGGATGAGGGGCTCTTCCGGGGGACTGAGAACAGTCGAGCAGGTGCGAGGCTCTGGCAGGAAGAGGAAGGGGAGCCGGTTCTCAGCCTGGCCCCGCCTCAGTCGCCTCTGCAGAGGATGGGGCCAGACCCCTGGGACCGTAAAGGAAGCGGGGTTAGCGCAGGCTGAGATGTCTACAGTGCCTGGTGCAGGTGAGCGCGGGGTAGGCATAGGCTGCGCCCTCTATCGCCCCAGGAAGACAGCACTTTAAAAAAAAAGATTTATTTATTTATTTGAAAGGCAGAGTTAGAGAGAGAGAGAGAGAGAGAGAGAGAGGTGTCTTCCATCCACTGGTTCATTCCCCAGGTGGTCGCAATGGCTGGAGCTGGGCTGATCTGAAGCCAGGAGTCAGGAGCTTCATCTGGGTCTCCCACATGGGTGCAGGGGTCCAAGGTCTTGGACCATTTTCCACTGCTCTCACAGGTGCAATAGCAGGGACCTGGATAGGAAGTAGAGGAGCCAGGACTCGAACCGGTGCCCAATGTGGGATGCAGGCCCCTTCTTTACCCATGACACCACAGCGTCGCCTCCTGGAGGAAGCACTTTCATGCTCCCCATTGTACACCCAAGAAAAACGAACCCAGCCCTGCGCTGGACAGTGACCTGCCCACAGTCATGCAGTCTGAACGGATTTGACCTGGAACTGTGGGAAGAACAGAGAAGGGCAGACTCAGCTGCTGGCCGGGCCCCGGGCACATTCCTTGGGGCAGGTTCCTCGGGCATGTTCCTGATCCTCGGCCTCCAGTCAGCCCCTCCGGGCAGTGGGAGAGAACACCTCCCCTCCCATCTTCATGTTCTGCGTCTGTGCCCCGGAGCCTGGGGTGGGGGTAGGGGGGCAGGGAGGAGGCTACTGGGAGACACCGCTGTGGGAAGCTCCCAAGCTCCCAGAGAATGAATGAATGACGTGGTTTTCTTCTTTGCCCACACTCTGCCAAGTAGTCATGGAAGTCAAGGGCCCCATGGTCTCATCAAGGGCACCTGGCACAGAAGAGGAAACGAATTTATCCATCGGCAGGGCAAATGGAGGCGGCATCAAGGAGGGTTCTGTGCCCAGGGCCCCGCCTGCCGGTGCCTTGCCAGCCTCTGCACCCTCACTTGGGCGCCAGCTCAGGGCCTGTGCGTGTGCTGCTTTCTCTGTCCGGAGCCCGCCTTGCACCCGCCCTCACTGCGCTTCTCAGCAGTGCTCCAGTTACTGATTGCTGCCAAGTCACCCCCAACAGTTAGTGGCTTAAGGCAAAAGGAACCACTCATTATCTCCCAGGGGTTCTGCGCCTCAGGAATCCGGGAGCTGCTCCTGCGGGCAGCTTTGCTCAGGTCTCTCCTGAGGTTGCAGTCAGAAGGTGGCCGGGCTGGGGGCATCCCCAAGGTGTCTTCCCTCGCCTGCCAGCGCCTGGGCATCCCCATGGTCTCCGCAAGTGATCTCCTAGCATGGCGGCCTCAGGTGACATCTCAGGTGGCTTCTCACGTGGCCACTCCTGGCCACACGGATGCGCAACCCCAGGGAGCCAAGGGCCTGTCGTGACCTGGCCTGGGAAGTCACTGTGCATTTTCATCACGATCTAGTGGTCAGGGTCTGCCTGGCTTGGAGGCATGAAGCGCAGAGCCTCTCTCTCTCGAGGGAGGAATATCACAGTCATAACAGGGGCACGCAGGGGCTGGCATGTGGCAATGCCGGTTAAACTGCCACCTGCAAAGCCAGCATCCCAGAAGAAAGCCCTTTCGAGCCCTGGCTGCTCTGCTTCCGATCCAGCTCCCTGCTAATGCACCTGTGAAGACAGCGGAAGATGGCCCAACTATTTGGCACCTGCTGCTCACATGGGACACCCAGATGGAGTTCCAGGTTCCTGGTTGTTGCGGCCATTTAGGGAGTGAATCAGTGCATGGGAGATCTCACCTCTCTCTGTCTCTCCCTCTCTTTCTGTAACTTTATCTTTCAAAGAACTAAGTAAGCAAATCTAAAACCAACCAACCCACCCAGGGCATGCATGAGGGTGCATGGCTGCCTCTGGCTCTGCCCAGGTGGGAGAAATTCCACGCCCCTGCTGTTTTCCAGCTTCAGTGTGGCTGACACCTGCCCGCACTGGCTCCTGGGCCCTGGGCTCGTCTTCCATCAGGAGGGCCCCCTGCTCCAGGCTTCTCCCGTGCTGAGAGGCTGAGTCCTGACTGACGACTTTCCCTCTCCACGGGTCCCTGCACTGAATATACAGTAGGTGCCCGGTTAACGCCTCCTGAGTGTAGGGTACCTAAGGGAGTGGCTGCAGCCTGGAGCCAGGTTCCCTCTGTTACTGAGGCTGAGCGGGAGCTGGGGCTGCGGAACCAGGGGAGGCCATTGCCAAAGTCACACCCAGGAATCTGTTCTGAAGAACTGGTCTTATGGCTCTTGGGACTGCAGGGTGGCAAGCAGGCTCATTCCTGCAGGGCCATTTTGGGCTCCTCAAAGGTGTGGGTCCCAAAGCAGAGGTGGCCACGGCCTGGGCCCTCCACTTCCGGTTGTCATCTACACCATCCAGCCCCTCCTCTGGAGTTCAACCCCCAGGTTGACAACTGAGGGTCAATCAGGGAAAGTCCCAGGCTCCTAGGCTGAACTGTTCCTGTCCCTGAGGGCATTGTCTGGCCACCTCCCAGAGGCTCCGATGGCCTGTGGTGAGGCCCTGGCCAGAAGCCACAGGACTGCTGGCCATGTGGGGGATGTCAGTGTCCCCCCAGAGGTCAGGGGTGAAGCTTGTGGGTAAGCATCATGGTGCCCCCATGAGCTTTTCTGCCCCAGACAACAGCTGTTTCTCCCCTGTCCCCTGCAGTGGGTTAAGGCTGTGGCTTGCGAGGTCACCATCCCAGGTTAGAGCTGGAATCCCAGCTGCTCTGCTCCTGATCCAGCTTCCTGCTAATGCGTCTGGGAAGGCAGTGCAAGATGGCCCAAGTGCTTGGGTCCCTGCCATCCAGTTGTGAGACCTGGGTGGAGTTTCTGGCTCCTGGCTTTGGCCTGACCCAGCCCATTTGGAGAATGAACCAGAGGATGGAAGATCTCTGTCTTCTCTGCCTTTTAGATAAATAAACGAGTACATCTTTTTTGTTCTTTGAGGATTCATTTTTCATTTATTTGAAAGGTAATTACTGAGAAAAGAGAAGAGACAGACAGAAGACAGAGAGGAGAGAGGAGATCTTCTATACACTGGTTCACTCCCCTGAATGGCTGCAGTGGCCGGGGCTGGGCCAGGCCAAAGCCAGGATCCCGGAAGCTTCTTCTGGGTCTCCCACAAGGGTGCAGGGGCCCAAGCTCTTGGGCCATCCTCTGCTGCTTTCCCAGGCACGTTAGCAGGGCGCTGGATTCAAAGTGGAGCAGCTGGGACTCGAACTGGCTCGACCTGGCTTAACTTGCTACGCCACAGCACCGGCCCCAGTCTTTTTTTAAACATATACACCAAAGTGGAAAGAGCAATCCAGCTTGGCAAGGATGGCTGGGGTGTCCTCTGGGTGCCAGGGCTGGGCAGAGCAGTTTCCTGAGACTCTGTGGGTTGGAAGAGGGGCCAGAGCCATCCTACTCAGGGAGCTGCAGTTTGGGCCTGGTTCAGTGGGAACGGCTCAACCCTGCTTGAAGCCTGGGGTCTGTGGCTCTGAAAGTTCATCCACTCCCCTGTCTGAGACCCAGCGGGGGCGAGCAACCAGGACAGCCGCACACATGGCCGGGCCTTCCTCATGGCACGGCGGCTGGCCTCCGAGGGTGGGCATCCCAAGAGAGAGCTGAGCAGAAAGCGTGGGACCTGTAGGGTGCAGTTCTGATCGTGGAGATGCAAAGTCCTATCCAAGTTCAAGGGCAGAGGGAACAGACTCTACTGCTTGATGGGGAGTGGCCAGGTTCTGGAAGGAGATGTGGGATGGGGTACGTCACTGGGGCCGAGTTTGGAACAGGCAATGGCGTGGGAGGGTAGGAGGGGAGCGTGCCTGCTCCAGAGCTCAGAGGCAACCCGCGTTGCTGCGGCGCTCCAGACTTGTAGCTGCTGTAACTTTCCTGGCGAGTGCTGCAAAGGCCCCATCCCTCTGCTTGCAAATGTCCGTCAGACCCCCTGGATGCAAAGGTGCCACAGGCAGGAAGTAGGATTCTCTCCACTGGAGCTGCCAGAGAACTTGGTCCAGAAATGCAGTGGGCTTTATCCCAAGACACCCAGCACACTGGCACCCAGTCCTAGCCAGCTGGGCCTGGGTCTCAGCTGCCTCTGCTGTTAGAGCTCTGTTGCTCCTGGGAGGGTGTCCTCTCTGGCCTCAGTTTCCCTTCTGAACAATGGGAGTGTCCCAGTCCTGCTGCCTCAGGGAACGAGGGGATGGGGCAGAGGACAGGCACTCCCTTGGCTGTGTTCAGCTTGGGCTGCCAGCCATGCCTGCCCTTTTGCAGGCCTGGGGGTGGAGGGGGGCTCAGCCGCTCTGAGCCGCTGTCTGGCACTGGCTCCAGGACATGAAGAATGTATCTGCCAGGTCGGAGGGCACATCTATTTTGGAACTGGGGACCCCACGGAGGCCCAGAGGACCCTGTGGCCTGCTGTGTTTGTTTTAATTACACAGGCACAATGTGTCCCCAGTAGACCAGTCAGAAAATATACACCAGCAGGAGAAAGCAGATGCCGCCTGGGCTCTCACCAGCCAGGGGCAAAAGCCTTGGCCAGCACGGGAACTGTTCTCCCCCCTCGCTTCCCTCTGCACACGGACGCATGGATTTGCTCTAGCACAGAACAAAAAAAAATGCAAAGGAACACTCTGAACCATTTTTAATTTAATTTTATTTACTTTGGGTTTATCTTTTAGGGGAAATGTCAGACAAGTGCACAGGAAAATATAATGTACCCCTATATGGCCATCATGCCAAGTGGGCACATTTTGAAATTTGCTCCAAGTTCTTAAAGACATGCAACGTTGCAGGTAGTGTTGGGAGCCCTCCAGGTGCCTCCCCAGCCTCCTTTTCTCTCCCTTCTTGCCCGCAGCTCCATACGTATGCATGGAAACTGTGTATATTTTTGTGTTTTCAAAACATATAAGCTACAGGCCGGCACTGGCAGCGCAGCAGGGTGCCGTGACACTGGCATTCCATATGAGTTCAGGTTCAAGTTCTGGCTGCTCCACTTCTGATCCAGTTCCTGCTAAGGTGAATGAGAAGACAGCAGAAGATGGCCCAAATGCTTAGACTCCTGCCACCCATGTGAAAAAACCCAGATAGAATTCTGGGCTCCTGACTTTAGCCTGGCCCAGCCCCAGCTGTAGTGGCCATTTGGAAAGTGAATCAACAGATGGAAGATCTCTCTCTCTAGCTCTCTCTCTTTCTCTCTCTGGAACTCTGCCTTTCAAGCAAACAAATATTTTAAAAAAGAACAAGCGAAAATATAAGCTATTGTGCGGGATGCAGTGTTCTGCTTACGCTTTGTCTTCCAGATCCATCTAAATTACACATAGCGATCTTGTGACCAAAGTCATTTTCTTTTCACTGCTGAGCAGCATCGCATCACGTAATCGCACTGCCGGCTGTGTAGCCAGCCTTGGTGGGCGGCTCTGCGGGCTGCCTCAGTTCTTTTGTTGTTCCTGATGGTGATGCTGTTACCATCTTGCCCAAAGCCAGGGTTTCTCTGGGCACTAAGCAGGGAGTGCCTCTCCTGGCACCTGGGGACTGTGTGCTGCTGGTCTGAGTCCATTCCCAAACAGCGTGCTTCCGAGTGGCTGCTCCCAGCTGCTTCCGGCCGGCAAGCCCGAGGCTCCCCGCTGCACCTCAGCCCTGCCGGGCTACACCTTTTTGCCCATCGGACGGCTATGAAAGGGCCCTCGGAATGTTATCGCCAGCTTCTGTTTAGTGATGTACGCGTGTGCTTCCAAAACCTCATGAAAATGGGACTAAGAGATGAGTTTACTTTGATGCAAATTTTTTTTGAAATCCATGTGTATGAAAGGCGTCTCCAAGAAGTTCATGGAAAATGTAGATTATGAGAAAAACAGTGTGTGGATTTCTTTTTCTTTTTTTTTTTTTTTAATTTATTTATTTGGCAGGCAGAGTCACAGAGAGAGGGAGAGACAGAGAGAGAGAGGTCTTCCATCCGCTGGTTCACTCCCCAAATGGCAGCAACAGCCAGAGCTGAACTGATTCAGAGCCAGGAGCCAGGAGTTTCCTCCGGGTCTCCCACGTGGGTGCAGGGGCCCAAGCACTCAGGTCATCTTCTTCTGCTTTCCCGGGCCATGGCAGAGAGCTGGATCAGAAGACGAGCAGCTGAGACTCCAATTGGCACCCATATGGGATGCTGGCACCCCAAGTGCAGGCTTAGCCTGCACTACTACTGTACTACTACTACTGCTTAGCTGACTACACCATGGCGTCAGCTCCCATGTGTGGATTTCAATCTTTTTTACCCCACAGTAAACTGCTCTTTCAATCCTACCTCCATGAACTTTTGGAAAGCTCTCATAGAATGGTCTTCTGCAAGCGCCTGCCTCCCAGGGGCAGAAGTCTCCAAGCCTTCCCCGGGGTGCGGCTGCTTTCTTCATGGCTTCGCCATTGTGGGTTCTCCAGGCTTTGTTTTCGCACTGGGCTGCAAAGCTGACCTCGGGTTGCTCCCTTGCCTTGAAGCCCGTGCCTTTGCACCCAGCTCCTCCTGTTAGGATGCGGAGTTTGTCTCCCCTCTCCCTCCCTGGAATCTGGCTGTGGACATTGACTTGCGGCCATTTTCAGATGAGAGGCAAGCAGAGGCTTGGAGAGGGCTGTGTACTGGGCTTTCCCTCTTGCTCTCCGGGGGTCTCCTGGCCTAGCCTGCTGGGGGATGAGACCCGCTGGACCCCGTTCCTCATGACCTGGAACCAACCCCCTGATCGGTGAGCGAGGCCCTACTGGACTCCCAGCCCGCTGTGCAGGCCCAGGCCAGTTGGCCTGGAGAAATGTGAGAGACGATGAACGTTTGTTGATTTAAGCCCGAGTTTTGGGAGGGATTTGGTAACCAGCAGGAGCGGATACAGCTCTGGTCAGCCCCTTCTTCTGCTCAGCCGATTCCTGGCTGTGAGCCTTGGCCAAGAGGCTGAGCCTCAGCACCCTTCTCACTAGAACGGGGATGATGTCTGCCCTTAGAGTCTCTGTGAGGACCGAGGGAGGCGGTGCACAGTGACGTCACGTGCTGCGGCTGGGAGGGGTGCTGGGCACAGCGGGTCCGATGCCGCTTGGGACACCCCACCTCTTAGTGAGTGCCTGGGATCGAGTCTCAGCCCCACTTCTAATCCCCGCTTCCTGCTGTTGCACACCCTGGGAGGCAGCCGGTGGTGACGCAAGCACTTGGGTCCCTGCCACCCACACTGGAGACCCGAATTGAGTTCCAGGCCCCCAACCTTGGCCTGGGCCAGGCTGTTGTGCACATCTTGGGGTGAACCAGAGGATGGGAGATCTCTCTCTTTCAAACAAATAAATTGACAAATAAAAAAATTAAAAGCTTTTAGATTCTGAAGAAACATAAAACCTCAGGGCTCTTCTTTCACATGCCCATCATCTTGGACATGACCTATGACCTCTGATTTCTCCTGCTCTACCAGCTTCCTCTTTATACAAAACAGACTCATGCTGCCTGGCTTCCTGGGAGGCAGCAGTGTGCACACGTGGCAGGTGGTGCGCCTCCCCTGTGTTCTCCGGGACCCCCTCCTGCCCAGGGCCCTTCCACTTGAGATGCAGCATGGCCACATGACTGGCTTTGGCCAAGAAATGGAAGAGGACGTTTGTGTGGGTCTCTGGGCTTCCTCCCCCTACTGCAGAGAATCCGAAGCCTTGGGGTGAGACAGCCCCAACATCCAGTGGCCCAGGCCCTGCGAGCCTCGGTTCCTGTGAGGTTTTGATGAGCTAAGACTTAACCTCATGAGCCCCATCTGTCAAAAACATGAGAGAGAAAGGCCATGTCTCTGCTTCGGGCTGTGATGGCTTCTGAGCCCAACTGTTAGGATGCGAACTGTGTCCCTCCCCCGAGAATGCATGGAAGGCCTAACCTTTAGCACCCAGAATGCAGCTGTTGGGAAATGGGGTCATTGTAGACATTGCTGGTTACATGAAGATGGGGTCATGATGGAGTAGGTTGGACCCTTAATCTGAGGTGCCTGGTGTCCTTGTGGGAACACGATATAACAATGCAAGAGCAGGGCACCATGGGAGGATGGAAGCACAGACTGGAGCGATGCACCTGCAAGCCAATGCACCTCAGAGACTGATGACAACATTCCAGGAACTGCAAGAGCCAAGGAAAGACTCTGCAGACACGTGGCTCTCAGACTCCCAGCCCCAGGGCTCAGAGAGATCCTAGTTCTGCGGTGCCAGCATCCTTTGTGGGTGCCGGTTCTGGGTCCCGGCTGCTCCATTTCCAATTCAGCTCTCTGCTGTGGCCTGGAAAACAGTAGAAGATGGTCCAGGTCCTTGGGCCCCTGTGCCCACATGGGAGACCTAGAGGAGTCTCCTGGCTCCTGGCTTCGGATTGGCTCAGCTCCAGCCATTCGGCCAACTGGGGAGTGAACCAGCAGATGGAAGACCTCTCCCCTCTCTCTCTCTCTTTCTCTGCCTCTGCCTCTGCCTCTGCCTCTCTGTAACTCTGCCTTTCAAATGAATAAATAAGTCTTTAAAAAACAAAACAAAAAGAAACAACACCCTGCACAAGCCCCATGGTGGCCGTACCCAGGAACTGGCTGGAGTCACGGGTGAGGCTCTGTGGCGACTGGAAGTGCCAGACGTGAGCGGTGGCCAAGCCACACGGCACAGCTGTTTGGGAGAACAGTGTGGTGATCATTTGCAATGGTAAACGTATACTTACACACAGCCCAGCAATTCTCCTCCTGGATATTAGTTCCCTTGCCCCCCACCCCACATGAAAGCCAATGTCTACGCAAGCGTATGCGAATGTTCCTGGGAACCACGTTACTCGTAGCCATCCAAAATGGCGGACGGCCCAAGAGCCTCTACCATGAGGCCTCGTTTGCCTAAGAGAAAGGTCAAGTTCAGCCTACGAGAGCTCAAGCAAGAAGGCTGCGTGTGGAGCTTATGTGTGCACACACGCACAACACACAGTACATGTGTAACAATAACAGTCGTCATCACTTTGTCCATGTCACAGACACAACCAGGATTCGCCTTCAGACATGGTTGCTCTAGGGTCTCCACATCACCAGAACTGGCTCCCTTCTAGCTGGGCTCTCAAGACGGCTGCTGGCCACACCAGCCCTCCTTACCCTGCCCCACCCTACCCCATAAAGAATCAAGTCCACAGGGAGAAGGAACCTCCCAGCAGGCCACGGGGTTGGCTGACCCAGTGCCCATTCCCGTTAGCTTTTCTCACTGGAGAGCCCACGTGCTGCTCCAATGCCTGACCCTTCTGCCTCGCCTACAGTTGGGCGGCCCCCAGTCCGGGCTCTGGCCAGCGAGGCAGAAGCCCAAGCCAGCAGCAGGGGCGAGTTTTTGCTACTTGATAGTGGGGAGACTCGGTTGGGGCTGCCTCGCTCCCTGTGCCTAGCCTGGAGTGGGGATCACGTTTCCACCAGGAGAGGAAGGCCCCTCTTCCTTGAAATTTGTCCCCGTGACTCAGTCCCAACAGTGCTAAGCTGACTAGAGAGGAGCATTGACCCTTATCACTGACGCCGCTGCATTCTCTGTCCCGTGGTTGGCAGCTGCATTCCTGGGAAGGCACCGCCTTGGTCCCAAAGGGGTCGTGCTCCTGCCCAGAAGGGCGCTTGGTGGCCAGCAGAGCCGGCCATGCCCACTGCAGCACCAGCCTCACCGTGCAGGCTGCGAGAGGGTAGGGAGCAGGTTCCCCAGAGTGGAAGTGGGAGTGAGGAGCAGCTGTTAGCAGACTGGGGGGAGGCGGCTCCCCTCCCTGCACCCCAGGGTCAGCAGTCACCACAGATGTCCTGTCCCTGGCCTCAGGTTTCTGCCATCATTTCCGGGACTGTGGAGACGTAGGCTCAGTTATCCTCCAAGCTTTGCGCTGGGTGGGGGGTGGGGGAGGGAGAATTCAACGGAACTTCCCAACCGGGGGATCTTCCTGGGAGCAGAGGCCAAGCCACAAAAACCCCATTAAACTCTGGGGATGCATCTCATCCCAACCCATCAACCCATCTCAATCCTCACCGCCCTGGAAGAAGATGATGACAAGCCTTGCCCTACCCCAAGTCCCACCCCTTTGCCTGTAAGGATTCTACCAGCCACACACAGTGCAGGTGGGTGCAGCCTTGGCACATGACCTTACCACGCTGCACCCTGCGTTCTAAGGCAGAGACAGAAGGGCTCGCTTCCATAGCTGAGTGGACTGAAGGCCTGCCCCGTCCAGTGGCCACCAAAGCTGTCATTGTCACTGCGAACCTGTCCCTGAGAGGAGCCTAGGTAGAAGCTCTGCTCCAGCTCGAAGCAGGACCTGGCCAGCAGCAGGCAAAGCCCCTGCTATTCCCTACTGGGCCTGTGGCTGGGCCGTATCCCTCGCTTCCCCTGCAGTTGGATGAGATCCTGGCCCTGAGTTCCAATCCACCACTCTCCTTCTGCTTCCACGGGCTTCGATGTACACAGGCTGGGGAGCTGCAGCAGAGGGTGGCAGGGCCGTGGGGTGGAGAGAGCCTGGTCCTGGACTGACTATTGAGACAGCAGCTCCCTTGCCCCGCGTGGCTGTGCAGGGAGTCTGATGAGTGAGGAACAAACCTCACAGGGCTGGGTGGGTTGCACCTTCGGGCTGACATCCACCAACCCAAAAAGGTGTGTGGGCCAGGAGACCACTCCACGTGGGCATCAGCAGGGGTGGAGGGTGGGAAGTGACCCCCTGTGGTGCTGCCACCAGACAGCAGCCCCTGATGGGCCCCAAGTGTGGGGCCAAAGACGGATCCTGCCAGTAACAGCAAAGACAATAAGGGGGTCGCTGCTTTATCTGAGGGCGCCGAGCACCTGCCGAGGGCTCGGCTGCTGGCTCATTGGCCAGACCTCATTTAATTCTCCCTGTGCCCCAGCATCTAAGGCTGTGCTGGCGTCGGCCCCGCTGCACGGACCATGACACAGGCCCATGGAGGAGCCTTTCTGGAGCAGCAGCATTTCCTTGAGACATGCTGTCTTCCTTGTGGCGCGCGCCTTCACCCATCACGTGCCAGGCATTATTTATGGGCTGAGGCTACAGCAGTGAGCCAGATGGCTGTGGCTCCTGGACCTCTCTCTCTCGGAGTTGATATTCTAACGGGAGAAACGGGCCACAGACGCATGGGCAAGTACACAAGACCTCCAAGACAGGAAGTCAGGAGGCCGCCTTGGGCCAGAGCGGAGGGGTACTGGGAACCTTGATACTGAGTCGAGACCATCGCAGTGAAGGCAGTGAGCTTGTGAAGATGGGGGGAAGGGTGCTCCTGCAGAGGGAACAGCAAGTGCAAAGGCCCTGAGGCTGGGTGAGTCACAGGCTGGAGGCAGAAATGGGGACAGGGCAGGGGTGTGGAGAGGCTGATGGAGCTGCAGAGGGAGATGGGATGGGTCAAAAGGAAAGTCTGGGTGGGCAGTGGGGGGAAGGCAGGGCTCCCTCTCCCGCCCCCTCCGCCTCCCTCTATCCTGCCCCTCTCTCCCTCTCCCTCCTCCTCTCTCTTCCTCTCTCTCCTGCCCCCACCTTGGGAGAAGGAGGCCTGGGCGAGTTCGGTACAGTGATGGGGCACAGTCCTGGCCTCCCAGGAAGGAGAGAATGTCCAAGCCCCTCTGCTCTCCAGTGCCCAGGGCACTGGTCCCCCATTCTCCCTCTCCGCGTTCCTCTGGCTCCTGTCCCCTCCCCGCCTCCCCTCCTCCCCTTCCCCAGGGGATGCTCCTGCTCCCTCTCCAGCCCCACCCCAGCCCCGCTTGAGGAGAATGCAGAGGGCGCCCCTGTTCAGGAAGTTCCGCTTGGCCCTAATCACTCCCAGCCTTCTTGGCTGGGTGGCCCCTGGCTGCTGGCTGCCCTCACCCAGCGTTGGGTGGGACGAAGCAACAGAGGCCAGCGTGGACCGCAAGCTGGGCTTCAGACACCCGGCCCAGTGCTCAGGCAGGGCTTCGCGTGGAGGGCAGTGGCCGGCCTGAGCAGGGCTTGGCGGAGGGCGGCATGGCGGGCCGCGTGGGTCTGTGGCCCCGCTCTGCCATGTGCCTGCTGGGAGCGAGGGGTGCCTTCTGGGTTTCTGTTTCCTCGTCTGTCAGATGGGGACTGTGATGGATGAGTTCACACGTGCGGCAGTGCCCGAACGGGCGTGGGCACTCCACGCATCCCGGGAGACCTGGGCCCTCCGAGCCCAGCTGCCCATTCCCCCGCCTCTCCTGGCTCTCTCCTGCCATCCATCCACACTGCTCTCACCCACGCACTGGCTGCCTGCTCTTCCCTTGTCCTGACACAGCGGCGATTGGCTGGGTGATAGGAGTTCCAGGCGGGTGTAAGGCAAGGAACTGCAACCGCGTGGCGCCCTTCGGCTCCCGGCCCCCTTTCCGCCCTTCCCCAGCTCCTTGGCCAACCGCTGCGGCTGTGTGACCGGTGCACTGCGCACGCAGCCCGCGGCTGCCTTTGTCTGTGGAACAATGGGCTCTGGCCGGGCCCTGTCAGTGCGCAGCCCTGCGTCAGGCCTTGTCACCGCTGCCTAGCCCCCAGTACTGTGGCTGGGCCACCCGCAGTGCAGACACCACCCAGTTGGCTGTCCAGGTCCCTTCTGCTCCCAACAGGGCAGCAGGGATGGCCTTGCTCCCACCTCTGTGTCCACACGGGCACACCTCTCCAGGCCAGGCTCCTGGGCATGAGGCTGGTGGGCAGCTGGGGCTCATGAGTGAGGGGATCCGTCAAACACGCCACTCCTTGTGTCCCAAGCCATGCTGCTGCGCGTGAGATGCCCGGGCCCCCAGCCCTCCACCCTCCCGGCCTCTTGTTTTCTTGCTGGGTTCCAGGTGGCTGGCGGGCCAAGATTCTTCCCGCGGCCGCACAGTAGATGCTTGTCTCTCAGTCAACCAGCACCGCTGCGGGCCACTGGCTGTCGTCTCTGGGGGACGACATTGCGGGTACCCAGAGGCGCCAGGGACGCCTGGAAGACAGGGCCGGTGCCCAGTGCTAGAGCCAGATAGCTAGCTTGAAATCCTGGCTATGCCCCCGGCTGGCTGTGTGGCTTTGGACAAGCTCCTCAGTGTCTCTGAGCCTCAGCTAGGTCCTAAAGCCAGGTTTTAGGGGCAATTGGTACAGCCGTTAAGACACCGCTTGGGACGCCCACATCACACGTCAGAGAGCGGGGTTCAAGTCTTAGCTCTGTTTTCCATTCCAGCTTCCTGCTGCTGTGCACCCACGGAGGCAGCAGGTACTGGCTCAAATATGCATCCTCCCTGCCCCCGACATGGAGCACCCAGACTGTGCTCCCATTCCTGACTTTGGCCTGGCCCACCCCTGGCTGTTGCAGGCATCTGGGGAGAGACCGAGGGGATGGGGGCTTTCTGTCTCCATCTCTAAGACAAGCTGGTGGAAGCAGCAAGGATGCTGGGAAGTGTGGGTGTGGCAGGGCGCACTCAGTGATTGCGAAAGCACCGGGCACGTTAGCTGGCTGTGTGCGTGATGTCCGTGCCTATAGTGTAGTGATAGAGCAAGGTGGGGGGTGGGGAGGTCAGGCAGTGACGACAGCTGTTGCTGTTGCTGTTGCTGTTACACGGGGTGTACCCAGCGCTCTGCGTTAGCAGGCCTGCGCAATCCTTACCGCCAGGGGAACTTAAAGCTCGGAGCGGTAAAGGGGCAAGCTGACCTCCGCCAGAAACCCGCATGCGCGGTGGGGTTGTGCAGGTCCCGGTAGGGAGGGTGGCTGGCCTGAGGGTGGCCTGACCCGCCTGGGAAATGGGATTTCCAGGGCTGGCGCGTGGTCCAGAGCACGAGCCCTGATGAGGACCAGATGCACGCAGAGCCCGGGGCCCCTGCCCAACCCTCCCCTGCAGCCCAGGGAGGGGCGTGGCGATGGCTTCCAGATGGCTTGGCCCTGAGCGGTACCTTAAGTGACTCGGCTGTGTCTCTGGCTCTCAGGCCTGCTGGCCCAGGAAGATGCCCGACTCAGTATTTAGGTTTGAACTAGGTGCCCCTGGGGGTGTCAGCACCACACAGAGCCTCAGTCTCCCCATCTGAACAACAGGCATTTTCCATCAAGCCAGCGTGGCAGAGCAGCTGGGTGCTGGGAAGCTGAAAGGAGAATGGGAGAGAATGTTCCAGACTGTGCAGGGCTGGGCTCGTGGAACAAAACCTTCCGGACCAGGCATCAGGAGAGCAGGGCTTGCTTATTTTCTTTTTGTATTGTTGTCTGCCTGTCTAATACATATCTACGGTACAACATCTCAAAGGTACAAAGAGGGGAACACATTGAAAAGTCCCTCTCTCTCGGGCCCAGTGTTGTGGCGCAGTGGGCTAAGCTGCTGCTCGAGACGCCGGCACCCCATATCGGAGCACTGGTTGGAGTCCTGACTGCTCTGCTTCCAGGCCGGCTTTCTGCTGATGCGCCCGAGAAGCAGCAGATGACGGCTCAAGTACCCGAGTTCCTGTCACCCGCATGGGGGACCCAGATGGAGCTCCTGGCTCTTGCCCTTAGCCTGGACCAGCCCCACCCATTGTGGCCATTTAGGGAGTGAACCAGCAGATGGAAGCCACCCCCCCCCCATCACTCTGTTTGTCAAATATGTAAATTTATAAATCTTAAAAAAAGGAAAAGCCTGGGGCTGGCGCTGTGGCGTAGCGGGTAAGGCCTCTGCTTGCAATGCTGGTATCCCATATGGGGGCCAGTTCGAGTCCTGGCTGCTCCACTTCCGATCCAGCTCTCTGCTATGGCCTGGGAAAGCAGCAGCAGATGGCCCAAGTCCTTGGGCCCCTGCACCCACGTGGGAGACCTGGAAGAAGCTCCTGGCTCCTGGCTTTGGAAAGGCCCAGCTCCGGTCGTTGTGGCCATCTGGGGAGTGAACCAGCAGATGGAAGATCTCTCTCTCTCTCTCTCTCTGCTTCTGCCTCTCTGTAACTCTGCCTTTCAAATAAACAAATAAGTGTTTAAAAAAAGAAAAGCCTGTCTCTTTCTTCCCCCTGAATCCCCATCACTAATTTTTTGTGAAAACATCTAAGATGTTTTGTCCCCCTACAAGGAAATACACAAAGGAACCTTTTACCCACTGGTGGTGAATTCACACACAGACACACACACACGTTACTGTGCAACATTCCTCTGTTACAGAGTGACAGCCGCTCGGAGAGCTGATATCACTCCATAAAGAACACCCCCTGCTTTATGACGCCTGACCAAAACGTTGTCAAAACATCACACAACTGTTCAGCTTAGAAACTGGCCAGCCAGGATAGCTTGCAGCAGTGCACAGCCCCTACAGACGTACAAGGCGGTGGCTGCGGGTTGGCTCTGTGTTTGCATAGTTCCCATCACACGCCTGCCCAACGTGTCCTTAACCGATGCCCGGGCGAGGGACACAGGCTGCTTCCAACATTTCTCTTTCAGCTAAGGTTTCAATGAATGCCCAGCTTGCACATCTGTGGGAAGATGCATTGAGGGTAATTTTGTTGGAAGTGGAATGGTATTCTACAGTCATTTGTAAAAAATTGTAAAAATCTCCACCTCATTCCACATGTAAGAATCAACTTCAAATAGACCATAGATCTACATGTCAAACCTAAAACTGCCAGACCTCTAGGTCAAAACGTGGGCAGGAATCGTTGTGATCTTGGGTTAGATGTTTTAGATATCACACACACACACTGAGCATCACATACAAGAAACGATGCTTGACTTAATATGGGAATGTTTCTGCTCTTCTAATGGCATTGTTTGTCAGACAGTGAAAAGACAGGCCAGTGCTGTGGCATAGTGGGTAAAGCTGCCACCTGCCATGGAGGCACCTCATATGGGCGCCGGTTCAAATCTTTGCTGCTCCACTTCTGAGCCAGCTCGCGGCTAACGCGCCTGGGAAAGCAGTGGAGGATGGCCCAAGTGCTTGGGCCCCTGCACCCACATGGGAGACCAGAGGAAGTTCCTGGCTCCTGGCTTTGGATCAGTCCAGCTCTGGAGTTGTGGCCACTTGGGAGAGGGGACCAGCAAATGGAAGACCTCTCCCCAGCCCCCTCCCCCACCTTCAAATAAATAAATCTTTTTTTAAAAAAGAAAATGAAAAGAGAAGCCACAGGTTGGGAGAAGATATTTACAAAGTCATCTATCTATGAGAAAAGACTCCTATTCAAACCACGTGTTCAGTGGTTTTACAGCTCAGTAAGAAAGCAGAGAGTCCAGTAAAACATAGGCAGAAGATCTAAAAAGCCACTTCACTCAGAAGCAGCTACTGGTGACAGATACACCCAACAAAGGCTGCTCCGTGTGCCTCATCCTCAGGGAAACGCCAGTCACAGTGACAGTGGCGTGCACCTGGGGCCGGTGCCGTGGCTCACTTGGTTAATCCTCCGCCTGCGGCATCGGCATCCCATATGGGCGCCGGGTTCCAGTCCCGGTTGCTCCTCTTCCAGTCCAGCTCTCTGCTGTGGCCCGGGAGGGCAGTGGAGGATGACCCAAGTCCTTGGGCCCCTGCACCTGCATGGGAGACCAGGAGGAAGCACCTGGCTCCTGGCTTTGCATCGGCGTAGCTCCTGCCATAGTGGCCACTGGGGGGTGGTGGTGAACCAATGGAAGGAAAACCTTTCTCTCTGTCTCTCTCTCTCACTGTCTAACTCTACCTGTCAAATAAAAAAAAAATGGCATGCACCTGCACACCTGCTGGAATGGCAGGACTGTAATATGAAGCCATGTCACACAGGCTCTGGAATGATGGACTTACATGGTAAGTATATATTAGTGAAAGAAACTTTGAATTTCATTAATTTTTTTTGTAATATGTGTTTTCCATGAACTTTTTGAAGACCTCTTCTATGCCTGATTTTTTTTTAAATTTTAGCCACTTGTGTTTTTTTATTTAATAAATGTGAACTTACAAAGTACAACTTTTGTATTGTTGTGGCTCCCCCACAACCTCCCTCCCTCCCGCGGCCCTCCCCTCTCCCACTCCCTCTCCCATCCCGCCCTTCATCAAGTTTCATTTTCAATTACCTTCATATACAGAAGATCAACTTAGTATACACTAAGCAAGGATTTCAACAGGCTGCACTCACACAACCACACAAGGTATAGGGTATTGTTCGACTAATAGTGTTGTTTTTAGGTTTCATAGTAGAACACATTAAGGACAGAGATCCTACATGGGGAGCCTGTACCCAGTGACTCCCGTTGTTGATTTAACAATTGGCACTCTTATTTATGACATCAGCAATCACCCGAGACTCTTGCTATGAGCTGTCTAGGCTATGGAAGCCCCTTGAGTTCACCAACTCTGAACTTGTTTAGTCAAGGCCATATCACAGTGGAGGTTCCTTCCTCCCTTCAGAGAAAGGTGCCTCCCTCCTTGATTATGCCTGAATTAAAAAATAAAATTTCTTGGCAGCAAAATAAACGTTTTTCATTCCATTTTCCCCAAAGCTTTTTGAAGGACCCCCTGTTCCAAGTACTGGTGTGGCTACAAAGCCACTGGCCCCTGGGAAAAACAGTTTGGAAAATCTTTCTATAAATTAAACCTATGTGGGACCAGTGCTGTGGTGCAGTGGGTAAAGCCACCACCTGCAGTGCCGGCATCCATTATAGGCATGGGTTTGAGTCCTGGCTGCTCCACTTCTGATCCAGCTCTCTGCTATAGCCTGGGAAAGCCGTGGCAGATGGCCCAAGTCCTTGGGCCCCTGCATTTTCATGAGAGACCTGGAAGAAGCTCCTGGCTCCTGGCTTCAGAATGGCTTGGCTCTGGCCATTGAGGCTATTTGGGGAGTGAACCAGCAGATGGACTTCTCTCTCTCCCTCCCTGTTTCTGCTTCTATAACCGCCTTTCAAATAAATACTTTTTTTTTAATTAAGCACACGTTTCTCCTATGACCCGTTGGCCTACTTGAGGAATGAGAATTGTGTTCGTGCTAAAATC
Source organism: Oryctolagus cuniculus (assembly GCF_051225735.1). Taxonomy (NCBI): domain Eukaryota; kingdom Metazoa; phylum Chordata; class Mammalia; order Lagomorpha; family Leporidae; genus Oryctolagus; species Oryctolagus cuniculus. Next base: position 26,855,787 of record NC_142877.1, read on the forward strand.
TGCGTGCGGCCCCTGCTATTGGCTTTTCTGCTGCTCCGCCACAACTGGAGACAATGATTTGCCCCTGTCTGAGCGCAGACACTGGAACACAGCTCAGCAACACCAAGGGATGAACTGCGCACACCTGCCAATGCACAGGTGCAGCTCACAGCCTTACCTAGAGGGCAGGAGCAGGACTCAACAGGCCAGGGCACTGGGGAGGCCGTCAGGACGAGAAGGCACCTCTGTGGGCCAACACAGGAAGCCCCGGCAGGGGCAGGGACACAGTGCGCTGGGGTGGGGTGGGAGCTTGGGATAAGAGGCCCTCCCGGTGCAGCACGGCGTGGACGGAGTGGCGCCGTGGGCAGCCTCGCACCCAGCCAACCTCCTGAGCTGCGTGACTGCGCGTCTGTGCCGCGCTCTCCTCTCCGTCTGTCTCGGGGCGGCCTGGGCCTGGTGCCTCCCTTGCTGCTTGCATTCGTGCCACCACTGATGACCCGGCGTCTGCCCTGAGCGGGGCTCCTCGGGGGGCAGTGAGGCAGACGTCCCTGTGCTGTTCTGCTCAGGGCCGAGCGCCGTCAGGTGGGAGGCGAACCGCCCAGGACGGAACTAAAGAAGACAACTTCACTCATAGCAATGGCCAAGCAGAAGACCAACTTGGAGGGGCGCGTGCCGTTCAGATGAGGTCCCAGGGAGGCCTCTTCGACAAGCTGACATCTGAAGCGGGAGCTAGAAGAACAGGAGGAGCCAGTCAGGTGCAGAGGGGGGCCGGTGGTGGTGGGGGCATTGCAGGCAGAGAGCAAGCCGGTGCAAGGGCGCTGAGGCCAGAATGAGCCCAGTGTGTTCCAGGGGCCCATCAGGCCAGCACGGCAGGAGGGGTGAGGAGGAGAGGGCGGGAGAGGAGGTCGGAGGGGAAGAGAGAGAGATTGTGGAGGGCGTCATAGCCACTGTGGGGAGTTTGGGTCGGATTCCAGGAGTGGGGAAACACCCAGCTGACACCAGACAGAAGTCCTGGCGACTTTTGTCTCTTGTTTCCTCCTCAGCATCCTTCACTGTTGGGGGCACGCTTGGCCACCCACTGACCCCATGCCCCAGCGCCCGCCCCGCCCCCGGGCCGCAGTGAGGCCCCGCCTCCCTGACTGCACGCCTCGCTGGGGAGCCCACAGGAGCGGCTTCTGTTTACCCAGAGCCATTGTCCCCACCCACAGTCCCCTGAGATCCTGAAGCTGCCAGCAAGTTGTCGGCAGCTGAACGGATGATAAATATATCGCTGCCCGCTGGGAGGGCGGGGCCTGCTGGGAGGGCTCAGAGCTGTGGGGGGTCCCTTGGCTCCCACTTCCAGCACCCGGGACCTGAGCCTCCAGTGGCTGTCCTGTGAAATGGGGATAGTGTGGCGCACATTCGTGATGATAGACGCTCAGCCTCTGCAGTCACCAGGGAAAGACAAGCTCCAGGAGGACGAGGCAGCCCCCGCCCCCTATGCGCACCGGAAAACCAGGGAGCACCAAGGGTTAGCGAGTGAGAGTGGGAGACGGTGACTGCAGGTGCTGCTAGGCCTTAGGGCTGGGGCAGTACCGAGGGCCCTTAGAAAAGGACGTCCAGGGACCCAGCGCTTTCCTCCTCGGTAAATCCTGGAGCAATTCTCCTGCAGGTGCAGAGGGGATGGGAGGGGGCCCCGGAAGTGAGTGGTGGGCAGCAATCCACGTCCAGTGTCAGGAAGTGCAAACCTCAGGGTTGCCTCAGACACACCGGGCAGAGGGGAAGCAAATAAAGACAGATGGGAGGGGATCTGCAGCTCCCTGTGCGACCCACAGAACCCCAACAACGCGTTTAACCGGTGAGTGAGGATCACCGAGTAGACCGGGAGGGGAGGAAGTGGGAGGCTGTCAGGAGAGAAATTACATTGAATTAAGCAATAGTTTGCAAGAATTGAGAATGATAAACTCAGCTCTTGCTATCCAGGTTAAAAAAAAAAAAAAGGTGAGAAGGTAAGATGGGGATGAGGGACGGGTGGTGATGGCTGTGGCTTCCTCGTGCGGAGCTGTGGGGCTCCCGTGAGCTAAGCCACCCCAGTACTCAGTGCCTGGTACACAGTGGGGCTGCAGAGAGGTGAGCTGCCAGGCCGGTGTTCTCGCCAGGCCCCTGTCATGCTCCTCCCACCTCCGGGGCAGTGCTGCCCCCTGGTGGCCAGGGACTTACAGGACGGAACAGAAATTGGTCCGTGCAGAAGGGAGACTGAGGGGGTGGAGCCTCAGGAGGAAGGGTGACTTGTTTTGTTTTTGTTTTTAAACAATTATTTTATTTCTTTGGAAGACAGAGTTACAGAGAGAGGTAGAGACACAGAAATAGAGGTCTTCCGTTCCGCTGGTTCACTCCCCAAATGACTGCAACAGCCAGAACTGAGCTGATCCGAAGCCAGGAGTCAGGAGCTTCTTCCAGGTCTCTCACGTGGGTGCAGGGGCCCAAGGACTTGGGCCACCTTCTACTGCTTTCCCAGGCCATAGCAGAGAGCTGGATGGGAAGTGGAGCAGCAGGGTCTTGAACCGGTGCCCATAAGGGATGCCGGTGCTGCAGGCTGGGGCTTTAACCCACTGTGCCACACCGCCGGCCCCGGAAGGGTGACTTGTAATTGGAGAAGAAGAGATGGTGGATCAGGTAAGGCTTCCAGGAGGAGGAGCATGCTGACCTTCCAGGTGCCGAAGGAGGCATAGGATGTGCAGTCACCCACGCTCGCTATCTGGTCAAGAACTGCCGGTACTGATGGAGACTGGAGATGGCTAGGGTGCAACCCTAGGTAGATGTCCAGCGATAAAGGGCCCAAGTGACACAAGCCTGATGAGCAGAGGGAGATGCAAGGCCGATGGACAGAAGGCCCCGCCTGGAACAAGATGCCTCACCTCCCAGAAATGAGATAGGGAAACCGAAAACAACACAGGTCACAGCTAGAGCCATCCCGCTGCAGATACCGGCTCAAGGTCATCAGTGAATGGTGGATGGGTTTGCGAAGCCCTGCACATCTTCTCCTGGCCCCCAGGCAACCTCCCCTGACAGAGCCCCCACCGAAGGGGGGGCACTTCAATAAAGCTTTGCCGTCTCTTTTTGCTCAGTAACTTTTCCTGCCCGTTCACCCTTCCTCGTTTACTCCTCATTCATCTTGGTCAGGTGGCTCTTGTCCAGAGACCCCTTATTTTTGAACTCTCTCCCAGCAGGCTCTCTTTGTGACCCATCTCTAAGAGATAGCCACTGGGGCAAGTCTCTTTCCTCCCCCGGAGCCCTCTTCCCGCCAGCATCCTTGTCAGATGCCCCTGCACTGAGGAAGCGCCCTTCCCTTGCAAACCCTTGCCCACACACGCCTAGCTGAGGGCTTCACCAGGAGGCCCAGTTTCAGATCAGAGTCTTCCAGTCATGCGTGACAAGCATAAGGCCACCTACGCAGGGCGTTCACGTCCCAGGGAATCGAGGGCAGGTAAGGGCACCTGCTCCTGTCCTCTGCCCCCTCCCTGCCGGGAGAACTCCCACAGCCCAGGGACTCCCGTGGGCAGAGGCAGGACCTTAGTGACGCCTGCATTTCTCGTCCTTTCGTTGCAGATGGGCAAGAGGTCATCTTTGACATACAGCCCTTTGGAATGCATCGTCAGCCACTGGGATTTGTTTGACCCTCAAACAATAACAATAACAAAAGCCTTAAAAAAAAAGCCTGGTCTCTTTATTTATTTGTTTATTTTTTGACAGGCAGAGTTAAACAGTGAGGGGGAGAGAGAGAGAGAGACTTATAGACAATGAGAGATGGAGAGAAAGGTCTTCCTTCCGTTGGTTCACCACCCAAATGGCCCCCACAGCCGGTGCTGCGCCGATCTGAAGCCAGGAGCCAGGTGCTTCCTTCTGGTCTCCCATGCGGGTACAGGGGCCCAAGCACTTGGGCCATCCTCCACTGCCCTCCTGGGCCACAGCAGAGAGCTAGACTGGAAGAGGAACAACCGGGAATAGAACCCGGGGTACCAGCGCCGCAGGTGGAGGATTAGCCAAGTGAGCCACGGCGCCGGCCAAGCCTGGTCTCTTTCTACAACACGGTGTGGCCCGGACACAGCTGCAGGACAGAGACTTGGCCCCCAGAGGGAGTATTGACCATGACGCCATCCTCCAGGTGGACTTCCTGCACTGCATCCCAGAGCAGGGACGTGGCCCAAGATCCCTTACGTCCAAGCCTTCTTGCCCTGTGAGATGAGCCAGGCGCGTGCCAGCTCTGTAAGGTAGACGTGGTCACAGAGGCTTTAGTCAAGCATCCGTCCCAGTCTCCTGACTCTGGAGGGACAGATGTTAGCAGGAAGCTTCAGAACCAGGCTGTCGTAGCTGAGAGCACGTTCGAAAATCTCCCAAGGGTCACCAAATGTCTCCCGAGGGTCGCCACAAATTTCTTGCAAGTTGCAACTTTGGTCTTTCACAATCGGAACAAGGAGGAGAGCCCACGATGACAGAAAGGGGATAAGCAAGAGGCCGCACCGAGGGCCCCCGGGGGTCTACGAAGTGCTGTGACTGCGGCCAGGCAGGACACTGCGGTCAGCAGAGACACCGCCGAGGCCCTGTCCTGCTTGCAGTGGGGGGCCCTGGAGGGCTGACTGGTCCCAGAGACCCCGGCCTCCATCCAGGTCGGGCTCTTCCTCAGATGACCCAATGGCACTGAAGGGGCCGGAGCTTCTCCTACAACCTCCTGCCACCCAGACCGTCAGCACCAGGAGCCAGGGGCGGGGGTCCCGGCTTTGAAAGGAAGGGAGTTGATCCCCTCCTGGAAACCAAAGTCGCCTTTTCTGTGCGAGGCCTCTCGGGTGTTCCACCCAGGCGCTACTCTGCCCTGCGATATCAGACACAAAACCCACTCTGCAGTAGCTCTGGGCTAACACGCTACAAAAGGTGTTCCCTGAAGTCAGAGGTGTTAGAGGACTGTTTCAGGATATGAATTAAAGGAACCAGTAGCGGGGAAAGTTGTGGGGAAAGCTCTAAGCATGAGAATTCTTGATGAAAAAAGAAGGGTAAGAAAGAAAACTGGGGGCCGGTGCTGTGGCGTAGCAGACCAAGCTGGCACCTGCAGTGCTGGCACCTATATGGGCACTGACTCACGTCCTGGCTGCTCCACTTCTGATCCAGCTCCCTGCTACTGCCGGGGAAGGCAGCAGAAGATGGCCCAAGTGCCTGGGTCACTGCCACCCACACAGGAGACCCATAAGAAGCTTCTGGCTTCAACCTGGCCCAGCCCTGGCTGTTGTGGCCATTTGGGGAGTGAGCCAGTCAGTGGCAGATCTCTCTCTCTCAGACTCTGCCTGTCAAATAAATATTTAAAAAAGAAAGAAAACTCATAAAATGAAGGAACAAGCATGTTGTGAGAGGTTTATGGGAGCTAAATGCTATGGACGGTTAGGATGGATGCGAGTAAAAAAAATAAAGATCAATGATCTTAAAATTAATTTTTGTATCTAAAAACGCCTGGAAAACAAGACGGCCTGCTTCTCTGCCTTTGTTCCATGAGCAATGCTAGAATCACTACAGCGACCGGCACCCCGGTCCCTAACGGCACTTAGCGATACTGCTTCAGGGAGGGGACCAACAGAGACAGGAGACAGCCGAGATGTAACCCTAGGTAGATTGCCAGGGACCAAGGGCCCAGATAAGTCACACAGCCTGATGTGCAGAGGGAGACTCCTGGAACAAGATGAACCAAAGACAAAACAGGGTGTGCTCACGGCTGGACCAGGAGCTGATGCCCCAGCCATGAGGAGGTCTTCGGTTCCTGACGTGTTTGCAAGACCCTGCACAGCCTCCCCTGCCTCAAGGGCTATAAACCCCTAGGCAACTTCCCCTGAGGGATTCCTGCTCAGGAACCCTTCCACGGGGGGAGCTCTCCTTTGCTTTCTCTTTGCTCGATAAACTGTCCTTCCTGCTTACCCTTCCTTCGTCTGTCTTGGTCACGGGACACAACCCCGAGTGGCTGGAACCACAGATCCTCACAACTTTACTTAGCCGTACTCCATACTGGGGCTTTGTCTACTTCCTGCCCTTGGGAAGGGGACGGGGTGCTCTGCCTTCATCTGCAGGTGCAGAAAGGGAGGGCCTGCGGGGCAAATGACTCACCCAAGGTCAAGCAGCTGGCTGGGTGTGGAGCTGGGATGCAGCCCTGGCTCCATACGACTTGCTGGTGGGTTTCTGCACCCCCTCTCTGGGGCGGAGCTAGGAGCCCCAGAGAACTCAGGGACCGTTTACCTCTGAGTCTGGCCGTGGAATGATGGGTCAGCCAGATTTCACACCAGCTTTGCCCAGGGGCGGAGATGGAGGCTGTGCAGAGGCAGCACACGAGGCTCACCTCCACGGCAGGAGGTGCTGTGGCTCGGGCAGCCAGGGCACCACACCTGGGGGCCGCGGAGGGGGAGGGGGGCTCGAGGATGCCTCTCCAAGACACCAGGTGCAAAAGGCTTCATCCTTATGCAGGGCAGCTACTGCCAGCCTGCAAAATGTCCCGAAAGGATTGCATCTTAACCCTTTCGGGACTTGGTAATCCCTGCCCTGCCGTGGCTTAACACTGAAAAGGCACGAGAAAGCAGCCCGGGTCTCCTTTCCTCCCTCGCTACCCCAGGCAGCTCCCCGCCAGCACTGACCCTGGCTTCTGGCGTGTTCTGCACACACTTGGACCACACGCACACGTGTGTGTTTTCTCGCCCCAACTCCCTCCCTCCCCCGGCACCTTACTGTGCTCTGTTCTCAACCTAACCTGCCCACTAAGGACGCATCAGCTGCACGGCGTGAGGGTTCTGAGGTTGCGTGGGAAGCAGATGGCCTCCAGATGGCTTGGCTTTCGCCAGCCCTTTGTGCTTGCATGCGAGGAGCAGCCGTGGAGCCAGGCACACTTGTCATTTTGCACGTGGACCAGGCTAAGTAGACAATAAATCCCCAGGCACGGACTGCTGGGGTGGGAACGTAACTCTGGTGGATGTCCCCAGCTCACGTCTGCAGGGACAGCACCGGGTGGCCAGGGGAGAGCATGGCCCAGGCCCCAGGCTTCAAGCTTTGGGCTCTTCACCAGTGACACAGGGGAGAGATGGCCGTGCTGTGTGGCGTCGCTGTTGTTTCGCCTGGGTGAGGCTACTGGGCAGGGTTAGAAGCCACGTGGAGCTTCTCTGCTGGACGAATCATGCTTGCCCTGCAGCAGGGGCTCTGTGCCGGCCCAGACGCCATGTGGTGCGGAGCGGGATGCACCCCCGTGGGTACCTGCACCGGGCGTGGCTGCTCCACGGGGGACAGGGTTTGGGGCTCCTGCTCCACCACTTGCCTTCTGAGCTTTGGATTCCTGGTCCATAAAAATTGGGACCCACTTCAGAGGGCTGAACTTCATTTTACAACAGAGATTTATTTATTTACTTGAAAGGTGGAGTTACAGAGAGAGAGAGAGACAGAGAGAGAGACAGAGAGAGAGACAGAGAGAGGGAGAGGTCTGCTAGCTTACACCTGCTAGTTTACTCCCCAAATGGACAAAATGGATGGCTACGGCTGAGCTAGGCTGAAGCCAGGAGCCTGGGACTCTATCCAGGCCTTCCATGTGGATAGCAGGGGCCCAAGCACTTGGACCATCCTCCACTGTCCTCCAGGGCTACAGCAGAGAGCTGGACTGGAAGAGGAGCAACCAGGACTAGAACCTGGTGCCCATATGGGATGCTGGCGCCGCAGGCGGAGGATTAACCAAGTGAGTCACGGCGCCAGTCCCAGACCTTTCTTACATAGTAACTTCTTTAAACTTAGCAGCAACACCATGAGGAAAGCTCTTGTGCCCCTTTCTTAGAAGAGGGAAGCTAGGCACTGAGAGAAGTGCGTCATCTGGCCCGTCAGCCCGTCCCAGTGGGCACCGAACAACCCTCCCCAGTCTCGCGGGTGTAAACCAGCAGCCACTGTAGTCTGCTCGTGGTTTCTGAAGGTCAGGACTTCAGATGGGACGGAGTGGGGAGCCCAGCTCCAGGGAGCCTTAGCAGGGCGGAGCAGCGGGGGCTGTGGCCTCCCTTCCCACATGATGAGAATCCACTCACCTCACGGGTGGAAAGGCAGGAGGCGTGGAGCAGGGTGGGGGAGCCAGCGGGCCCCAGGGCCCCATTTGGAAGCTGCGAGGTGGGTCAGCCTCCCCTCTGTCTCAGCTCATCGACGCCGCCTTGCCCATCTGTCTCAGGGAGCTCCCTGGCCCCTGGAGGCTGCGGCCAGACCTGCTGTCCCTCCTCAGGGGTCCTGTCCCCTCGGGAAGGCCTGTCACACCACCGGGATTGCCCTGTCCACAGAGCGAAGGCTCGGGGGACAGGCCGGGGCCTCACCACCAGCACCCTGCACAGCCCCAGGCGCCCAGCAGACACCTGGTGTGTGTTTATTGAATGGGCGAGACTGCTGGTTTGCTCGATGGCTTTAACTGGAACTTCAGTCTCTTCTACAAGGTCGCTGGCGGGAGGCAGAGGAGGTGAAGATGGGGGCAGGTGGGAGGAAGTCGGGAAAGTGTGCACGGAGAACATCGAAGCCAACAGGATGCCGCCCCCGGGGCTCTGGGCAGCGCCTGGCACCTGCAGGGGCTCCGCGGTCAGCTGACCGCAGGGCGTGGTCGTGCCACGCGGAACGAGACATTCTGCAACCCATGCAAGCTTTGTCCTTGCATTTTCCACACGAACTTTTCGAAGCTCTCATATTTTCTCGCCATCGCCACCACTATTTTTGCTATTAGTAGCAGGCACATTTCCTGAGGCCGTGGGACCACCCAGGGTGCCGTGACATTTTCTCAGAAGGGAAAAATGAAGAATGTGATGTCTGCAGAGCTGGGTGAGAAGCCATTTCCTGGTGACTGGCAGGTTTCCGATCTGGGCAAGGAAGGGCCTGGCCCCCGTCGCCGCTGTTGTCACTCAGCCGGAGGCGGGAGGCAGCCTCTCCCCTGGTCTCAGCGGTCCCAGGCCTCTCTGTTTCAGAAACCAGAAGGGACCGGCCTGGCTGCTGCCTGTTCCTGAGTGAGCAGCGCCCTCTGGGGTCTGGATGTGGTAATAACAAGCCAGGCAGTGGCCTGGGTTCAGGCAAGGATGGGCAGAGTGGGGTGTGGTGGTGGGCGGTCTACAGAGAGGGCCCTGGTGTGGCCCAGCTGGAATGGGAGGGAGCAGGAATTCCACCACTGGGGGATCCAGTAGCCAGAGCTACTGCAGCCTTCCTCTGGGCTTAGCTCTCATTGTGCAAAAGCTGTGTGACCCCAGCTAGTATCTGAGCTTGTGAACCTCTCTGAGCTCTGCCTGTAAGAGGCAAATAGGTGGTGACCACTGGTCCTCCCGTGAAAGTGGGAGAGCCTGGGACTGGGAAGGCTTAGGAGCCAGGGAGGCAGCGCCTATGAGAGGAGGGGCTTGCACGCTGAGACAATGTTGCCTTCTTTTTTTTTTTTATTTTTAAGATTTATTTTTATTTACTTGAAAGAGTTACAAGGAGAGGTAGGGACAGAGAGAGGTTTTCCATCCGCTGGTTCACTCCCCCAGATGGCTGCAATGGCCAGAGCTGCGCTGATCTGAAGCCAGGAGCCAGGAGCTTCTTCTGGGTCTCCCACGTGGGTGGTAGGGCCCAAAGACTTGGGCCATCCTCCACTGCTTTCCATAGCAGAGAGCTGGATTGGAAGTGGAGCAGCCAGAACTCGAACCAGTGCCCATATGGGATGCTGGCACTGCAGGCCAGGGCTTTAACCTGCTGCGCCACAGCGTTGGCCCCTGAAATGTTGCCTTCTAATTTGAAAACTTTAAGAAATCTGTTCACAGCCCCCAGCTGGGGACAGAAGACAGGCCCAGAAGGGAGAGAACGTGGCCAGGGAACTGAAGGACTAGAAACTTCTACAGTTACCTTTTAGAAGTGTGGGATCAGAACCTCCAGCACCGTGGGATTTGATTCTTAGCAGCACACACACACACACACACACACACAGAGCCTTTAAAACTGCATGGCCAATGCATCCTGTGAAAAAACTAAGCACGGATTGCAAATTTGTTTTTTGCACCAAAATAAAGCTATCTTCTAATTCTGTTTTCCACGCACTTTTGCAAGTAGCTGCGTCTGAAAGGATTGTTGAGCCTTGAGGTCTGAATCAAGATTTAGACTCTGAGATTGGGGGGCCAGGGGCCACCAGAGTGCCTTTCCCCCAGCCGCTCCTGGCACAAGGGACTCTGTCCTCACCACCGGCCCCCAAACCTGTCCACAACTTGCAGGTCTGAGACGGGGCCCTGGAGTCTGAGTTTTTTTGTTTGTTTGTTTTTTTGTTTTTTGACAGGCAGAGTGGACAGTGAGAGAGACAGAGAGAAAGGTCTTCCTTTTGCCCTTGGTTCACCCCCCAATGGCTGCTGCGGCCTGCTCGCTGTGGCCGGCACACTGTGCTGATCCAAAGCCAGGAGCCAGGTGCTCCTCCCGGTCTCCCATGCGGGTGCAGGACCCAGGACTTGGGCCATCCTCCACTGCACTCCCGGGCCACAGCAGAGAGCTGGCCTGGAAGAGGAGCAACTGGGACAGAATCCAGCGCCCCGACCGGGACTAGAACCGGGGTAGCCGGCGCCGCAGGCGGAGGATTAGCCTAGTGAGCTGCGGCGCCGGCCAAGTCAGTTTTTCAACAGGTTCCCCAGGAGATGCTCTGGGCGGGTCCCAGATTTCAGAGGTGAAGTTCATCCAGCCACGCCTCTTCTTCATCCATCAGGTGGAGAAACTTCCATCCAGGATGGGGAAACAGCTGGGCTCAGGTTTCCCAGACACTGCCTGGCAGGCTGGGACTCGAACCTGTGCCTTTCAATGCTGGGCGACTTTCACTAGAGTCCGGGGTTCCAGGGTCCCGTGGGACATCCCTGTGGGCTCCTGGCCACTCAGACCAGTTCCGGGGCCACTTTTGGAGGGGCCTCGGGGCAGGGAGGCGTCCTCTCTGCTTCTGGTGGAGCCCCCTGCTTGAGAGGGGCCTGGATGGGCAGGTGCCCACCCCCTGAGCTGGAGCCCTGCCCGGTTCTTCCAGGGACCCTGCACCCGTCAGCCCTCGCCCTAGATTCTGCTGCTCCAAACTCATCACTACTCGCATGATGCCAGAAAAGCATTTCCAAGTTTCTTTGTTCTTTTCTTTTTATTTAAAACACAACTGGTGTCAGCAGAGCCTGTCAGAGGCGCTGTGCTGGCGGGAGAGAAGCTGGCTCTGCTGTCGCCGGGAGCCGTGGGTGTGAGGATGAGGGGGTGGCCTGGGGGTCACACGGACTCCCGGTGGTCTGCCCAGAAGCAGTGCTGGGGTGTAGGTTTGAGGGGCCATTCTCTTGGGGGGTGGGGATGGGGTGTTGCACCTCCAGCCCCTCCCCTAGCCTGTGGCTCCTTCAGCCCAAACCACCCTCCCACTCGGGGCTCAGACTCCTGCCTCTTCTCACTCTGGCTCCGAGTTGTACCTGCAAACCCCGAGGGCCCCTCCTAGGACTTCCGGGAGCAGAGGAAGAAGGGGGTGCTACCATGGTGATGGCTGAGTGACAGGCACTGAGCACCAAGCACTTATGCGTCTAAGTTGGAGACTCCTCCCTGTGCTCTCCCTCCCAGGTGGGGGAGGAAGGCTGCAGGGAAACAGGCTGGAGGCGTGGGGGTCGCCACCCTCTCCTCCCCGTGCAGGTGCATATCAGGGCAGCCTTCAGAGGGGAGCAGAGCTCCAGGCTCCCGGTGTGGCCTCAGGCGAGTCCCTGCCTTCCTATACCTCAGTTTCCCCATGAGTACATTGGACAGGAGGAGCCCAGGAGGAGACAGAGGGGCAGGGTCACCCCAGAGTTCCTGTAAGCCTTGATAGCCTCTTTGGGGCTGAGCCACTGGTTTCGGCAGTGGGGAGAGCCCCACCTGAGTCAGCACCTGGGTTGGGGCACAGTTGGGTGGGGCGGCTGGCATAGACAGGTGCACTCAGGGGGGCAGCTCCAGGAGTCAGGTCTGGGGGGTTCTCCAGCTAGAGGCCCCTGGTCGCCCCTGTCCTGTAGTTCTAGGAAGCAGGGGGCAGACAAGGTGCTCCGGGCAGGTGCTGGGGTCTCCCGGGGAGAGTGAGGGGCTCACCTGTGCCCTGGCCTTGGGGAACCCCTCTCCTGCAAGGGTAAGAGAAAGGTCTGCTTTCTTCAGAGAGAGAGTGAGAGAGAGAGAGAGAGAGAGAGAGAGATCTGCAGGGAGGTCACGGACTCACAGTATCTCTCTTTCTTTATGATTTATTTTATTTATTTGAAAGACAGAGTTACATACAGAGGTAGAGATCAGAGAGAAATCTTCCATCCACTGGTTCACTCCCCAGATGGCCGCAACGGCCGGAGCTGAGCCAATCCGAAGCCAGCAGCCAGGAGCTTCTTCCTGAGGTCTCCCTCGTGGGTGCAGGGGCCCAAGGACTCGGGCCATCTTCCACTACTTTCCCAGGCCAGAGCAGAGAGCTGGATCGGAAGAGGAGCATCTGGGACTCGAACCGGAGCCCATATGCCTGTGGCGCCGGCTTTACCCGCTGCGCCACAGCACCGGCCCCTCACAATCTCTCTTAAAGGGTGTGGGGGGTGGGGCCGGAGAACACAGTGAAGAACAGGATGGAAGGAAAAGCGAGGGGCAGAGGAGGGGGGAGTGGAAAACAGAGATGGAAGAAATACGGGGAACACAGGAGGAAGATGGACAGGGTAGACAGGACGGGACGGGTGGGCGGGAGAGGAGGTGGTGGAGCGCTCGGTCATGGCGGCTTCGGGGCCTCTGTTGGCCGCTCTGTCGGCTCTGGCCGGCGGCCCGACTTCTAGTCCGGCCCTCACTTCCGGGCCAGGCGCAGGCGCATCCTTTTGCGGCCATTCTTCGGGCGGTGAATTCTCCCTGCAAGGAGAGAGCAGACTGTGTCCTCTGAGGCCGGCAGGACAGCCGTGCTGGCCGAGGGTGGCTGCAGGGTCAGCTGCTCCAAGCTGAGCCTTTCTCTTCACTTCTTAGGGTTCCCCTGGGCTGGGCACCTGCTCCCGGGGCCCCTGCGCCGGCTTTGCCGCTGCTGCCTGCCCACCCTGCGCCAGCACCCCAGAGCTTCGGTGCAGGCAGGCGGTGCCTACCCACACAACCACCTCCTTAGACGATTTTTTCATCATGCCAACATCACAGAGGCGGCGTCTCCAGGCTGTATAATCTCCCGGGACCCACGATGTGCAGGGGTCCTCATGAGGCTAAGCAGTGGGCGCAGCCCTGCGGCCCCCACTGGACAGGCACAGAGGAGCTCTGGCCTCATCACTGCCCTGTTGGGGAGGGGGCTGGGCTTCGAACCCATGGCTAACTCTGACCCTTGGCCCTGCCTGGACCTCAACCATGTGTCTCCCCACCCATCATCACCCCCAGTGGAGCTGGGGTGAATTGTTTTTCAATAAAGTATTTATTTATTTCAGAGGCAGAAAGAGAGCGAGAGAGCACATGTGACAGACATCCCATGCTCTGTTTCATCCCCAATTGCCTGCAATGGCCAGGGCTGGGCCAAAGCCAAAGCCAGAATTCGACCCAGATCTCCCACGTGAGTGGCAGGAAACCAATTACTTGGGCCATTAGCACTGCCTCCCAGGGTGTGCACTAGCAGGAAGTTGGGGTCAGAAGCCAGAGCTGGGAATGGAACCTCAGCACCCCAGTGTGGGCCAAACACCCGCCCCTGCACTGAATGCCCAACCCAACACCTGATCAGTCCCATTTCTCTGAGCGGCTGACTGAGGCCCTTCCAGGGGAGCCACCTGCCCAGGGGCACAGCCTGAACTGGGGTTTCTGGAGGGCACTCCTGTGCTTTCTTGTCCAGGCGGCAAAGCTGGAACCGAGGGATGGGGCCAGTGACTGGAATCGCGTGGCTGGGAGGGGTGCAGAGTCCCAGCACGCCCTGCGCGGAAGCAGACAAGCCCTGGTGGTCCCCGTGCCCAAACTCCTCTGCCGCCTGGGGCCTCTCCCGGCCTGGCCAACCTCACCTCAGCCCCTCCTGTGGCTCATGCCTCGCCCCCACCTCCCCGTCGCAGGACTGGCTGTGCTTGGCCCCGAACCTTGGAGCTCCTCCCAGCTGTCCTCTGTCACCATTATTTACCGGTAAGAAGGCTGGGAGCACGACAGCCCCACATTTCCACATTACAGGGCATGTACGCAGCGAGGCCCCCATTTGGTCCTCCACAGCATCCCACGCCCGCCCACAGAGCCTCAGCCAGCCGCTGTGCGGGCCGCAGTGGGCACGCGGAGGTCTGAGCCCGCCTCCGCAGGGTCCGCGGTGCCTGTGTCCTGGGAGTCAGCTCCGCTCCTCCCCCAGCTATGCAGACTCAGGCTCATCCCTTAGGCCAGGCTGCCACCTTGGGGGTTCCCCACGTCCACGCCAAGCCTTAAGTGGGCACTGAAGCCAGGTCCTCACTCTATGCTCAGCAACTGGCCGGGCAGCCCTTGGGCGAGGACAGCATCTTGGGCCAGGGCCTGGGCCGGGTGCAGCCTGAGAGGCCCTTGGCTGCTTGGAAGGCGGGCTATGGGGGTGGGTGGCTTCATGTCCCTATCCCCACCCTACGCCTGCCTGGTAACTGCCCATGCACTCATCCGTTCACCCACCCAGACACCCAGCCACCCTCCCGCCCGCCCATCCACCTCCCCGCCCACCATACCCTGGGGCCTCTCTCCGAAAGAAGTCAGAGGTTTCTAATAGCCCCAGGGGCACATGGGAAATCTGAGTGGTGGTCTTGGTTGTCAGTGCCCAGGGGCTGGCCCCAGTTTGCCCAAGATTCTTCGGGCCTGCACTGCCCTCAGGGAGCTTGCTCAGAGCTGCACCCGTCTCAGCTTGGAAGGCCAAGTGCTGGTGACCACTTCTGTCCTCCAGCTACTCGCGGTCATCCCTGTGGCATCCATCAGGAGATCGGTTTGGCTGCACTCATTACTGGCCACCATTTGGAAGTGGCATCTCGGGTTGGCCACATGGCCATGTACTGTGCTGCTGACCATGGCCACCGCCTTCGCCATGACATCACCTCCCTGGTGCCCTGTGTGTGCAGGGCAGCGATGGTGCCCATGGGTTTCATCTCAGAGCAGTAAGCGGTACGGGGTCACAGGAAGGGGGCTGCTCCACTGGAAGCCGAGAACTCAGGCTTGTCTGTGTGTCTGGGGCTGGCTCCAGCCAGGACAACCCTCCTCGGCATGACACCAGGCTGTGGCTCATGGGGGACTTTACAGGTGCCGTATCTGGGGCCGAGTCCTGAGGCCCCCGAGAGCCACCCACGGGCCCTGCTTGCTGTGGCCCCGATGCCTGCCTGGCACTCACCTGGGGGACAGGACGTCTGCATGGAACATTTCTTCCATTCGGACAGCACCTTGCAGCTGGGTGCCGCCCGCCCATCCCGGCCGGCCTCTCGTACCCGCGACTTCAGGCCCCAGGCTGAGCCGCAGGTCTTCCCCTTGTGTGTGCAGCGGCTCCAGCTGCCCCACGACCCATGTTCACACTCCTCTGCGGGGTGAAGGGAGAGACAGACAGACGGGGTCAGCTGGTGGTACGGGCCCTTCAGCTCCCAGGGCCAGGCGTGAGGAGTTCAGTCCCCCCGTGACACCAGCTCCACCTGCCAGGGACTCAGTCTATCACCAGGAGCAGTGAGGAGACCCCTCCAACGCTGTGCGCGAGCTACACGAAAGCAAAGTGACCACTATGAGCCAGAAGCCAGAGCGATGGCTTCCTGGAGGAGGTGGCGTGCCAGCCACAGGGGCAAGCACACGCTCTGCAGGTGTGAAAGGCCTGGCTGACAGTGTTCGGGAGGCGGGGGCTGGGATGGGACGTGAAGGTTCGGGAGAGAGGTGTGGATAAGGCTGGAAGGTCGGCGGGGAAGCCTTCAGCACTGGACAAGGTTTTGAACCTGACTGTGCACCTTGATCAAGGCAGAAACCATCCAGTGCAGCTGTAAGGAGAAAGGAGCCCTGCTCAGAGAAGTTCCTAGCAGGCTGGGGCATGTGGGCCGCAGTCAGGACGCCTGCGTAACATACGGCAGCGCCAGGCTTCGGTACCCAGCCCCCGGCCCTGGCTTCCTGCTAACACAGACCCTGGGAGGCAGCACTGACAGCTCCGGTAACTGGGTTCCCGCCATCCATGGGAGAGACCCGGATTGAGTCCCAGGTACCTGGCTTTGGCCTGAGCCAGTCCTGGCTGTTGTGGGCATTTGGGGAGGGAACCAGTGGATGGTAGATCTCTCTAATTGTCTCTCTGCTTCTCAAACAACTAAATAAAATTAAAAATAAAGGTAAAATAAAAATTCCTTATGGAATCGTTTTTTAAAATTTTTTAAAAAGATTTATTTGAAGCCTGTGTGTGTGTGTGTGTGTGAGAGAGAGAGAGAGAGAGAGAGAGAGAGAGAGAATCTTCCATCTGCTGGTTCACTCCCCAAATGGCCAGATGGGTTTGGGCCAGGTTGAAGCCAGGAGCTGGGACCTCCACCCCGGTCTCCCACATGGGTGTCAGGGCCCCAAGGACTTAGGCCAGTTTCTGCTGCCTTCCCAGGTGCAGCAGCAGGGAGCTGGATGGAAACAGAGCAGCCAGGACCCAAACCACAGAGGTGGCACCACATGCTAGCCCCAGCATCGGGTCATTTTAGAACCTACAACTTCAAAATGTTCATGGAGAATGGAATGAAAGGATGCGTTTATTTTGGTGCAAAAAAAAAAAAAAAAAAAGAAATACATGCATAGTTTTTTCATAATAATGCATTTCCATGAACTTTAACAAGACCATGTGTATATACCTTTTTTTTTTTCATATTTGACCCTTTAATAGTGGAATAGAGGTAGCTGTGAACACCCCCCTGTCGCAGATCAGGACACTGAGGCCTGCAGCCGCTGAGAGATTTGCTAAGGGAACACAGGAAGGGGCTCGCACAGTGTACACAGCAAGTTCAAGATGCAGAGGCCCAGGATGGAAGTCTCCAGGCCGTGGGGGGGTCTGGGTGCACTCATCTGCAGGTCAAGGCTGAGCACCTACTGTGTGCCAGGCCTGCTCCAGGGGTATCCCCTGGAGGTGTTAGGCTGAAGGGGGTGGGCAGAGTGCTCCATGCGGTATTGGGGCAAGCACAGGCAGTCGTGGGAGCCCAGAGAAGGCACAGGCCGCAGCCGGGGTGACCGGGAAGGCTTCCTGGAGGAGGGGACTCCTGAAGTGAACCTTGAAGTGGGGGGAGGGGCGAGCGAGGGGCGTTAGCCAGGCTCAAGGAGGCGCAGGAGGTGCTCCAGGTGGAAGACATAAAATAACTCCAGCAGAGTTCCCAGGACTCTCAGAGCTGAGCAGGCTGGAGCCTGAACTCACACAGGAAGACACGAATAGTGGGGTGGAGGGACCGGCAGGTGGGGGCCAGGACCTGGGCGGGCTCTGCCTGAGTGGGCAACGGGAGCCACAGCGGCCACAGAAGGGCCCTGAACAACAGAGAAAGCAGAGCCCACTGTCACCTGGAAATGATCCCCCTGGCTGCAGGGAGGCCTGGGCTGCAGAGGCTGAAACGCGAGCCAGGGAGAGGGGCAGGAGGTGGCGGCTGCACTTCTAGTGACCGGGGGTGGGTGGGTGGGGGTGGGTGCGGGGGGAGGGGGGGGGAGTGCGGCTTCATTTTGGCCCTGTGGTCGGAGGATGCACTACAGATCTACTCTCTGTCTCCTCCGCCTCCCACTGCGCTGTCCGTCAGCGAGAGATAGGGACTTTGTTCACTGCCCCGCACCGCAGGGCAGCCGCTCTCGCAAGTGCTTGTGGCTGAATGGAGGAACGGACCCCGTTGCATACAAAGGACAGGGATGCCTGCTCCTCTGGCCTCCTCAGGAAGCTGCGAGGAAGCGAGGAAGCACAGGGCTAGGGCTGGGGTTGGGGCTGGGGTGGCGGCGGCAGCGGCGGCGTGCGGGGCTGGAGACAGCGAGTCAGCCGGGTGCCTGTGTCTGGGTGCCCAGAGGGAACATGGCCGAGACCGTGGCTCAGGTGAGCAGGCCAAGGAGCAGCCAGGGCCAGACTGTGGAGGAGGACCTCAGACAGGGGCAGCTGGAAGCGCCGAGCAGACAGAGTGCCAGTGGCCGCGTCCGAGCATCTACAGCGCCAGGGGCTGAGTTAAGCACTTCAAATTGCAGCAATTCATTTAATCCTCATAATAACGTCTCCCCATGAGATAAGGGAGTCTTGTGTTCTATTGTAACTTGTTTCTGATTTATTATTATTATTTTTTAATTTGAGAGAGAGGAAGAGACAGAGACACAGAGATACAGAGAGGACTTCCTTCCGCCGGGTCACTCCCCAAACACCTGCAACAGCCAAGTCTGGGCCAGGCTGAAACCAGGAGCCTGGAACTCCATGCAGGTCCCCCGCGTGGGTGACAGGGACTGAGTACTCGAGCCGTCCCCTGCTGCCTCCCAGGGTGACATTAGCAGGAAGCTGGGACTGGGAGAGCCGGTCTCAAGCTCAGGCACTCGAGTAGGGAGAAGCGCATCCCAAGTGGCAGCTTAAGCACCCGGCCAAACGCCTGCCCCGTAACCTTGTGCGCACTTGGAGAAACTGAGGCACAGAGAGGGTGAGTGACTCGCTGAGGGTCACACGTGGGTGAGTTCTAGAGCGGGGACTGGGTCCTGGGAGTGCCTCACTCCCGGCCAGGGCTCTGTGCGCCCTGCTGCCTCCCTTGGCCATGACAATGACGCCAGCATCGTTGGTGACAGGGATCACCATTCTGGGACTGTGCTGGCTGCGGCACACTGAAGGCTGCTCTGTGCAGGCGCCTGCTGTACCTGGTGTGCGGGGCCTGGGCCGCCCATCCCCCCGTGACGTTCTACCAAGAGTTCTTCCAGGTCTCCCACCTCTCGCCAGGAGGGCGAGGAGGCCCCCACTCACCCTTGCACTCCCGTGAGCTCTGCTGGGTCAGGGTGCCAGGCGGGCAGGTGGACAGGCACTTCCCCTTGTGCAGGTAAAAATTCTTTTTGCACCGGATGCAGAAGTCTCGGCTAAAGCATCTCTCGCACGTGTTTCGACATTCTGTAACAGAGCCAGTAACAGCCCAGCTGAGGCACCTGCCAGGGAGGGGGTACTGAGGTGGCAGGGGGGTGGGGCTGAGCTCTGAGCAGTCCCCGGCTCTGTAGCATTGGGTTCAGGCCTCCGTCAACACCAAACTGGGCTGCATATGCAGAGAACTCCCTTTTGGATAGGAGTTGAGGCTCAGAGAGAGCAAGTGACCTGCCTGAAGTCACATAGCAAATTTGGGCTGGGAGTGAGGACTTCCTGCTCCTTTTCCACCAGGGCTCAGAGACAGCATGATTCGTCCCAGGTGACAGTGAAAATAGAGGTGGAGTTGGGACTCCTTTCCCATCTGGCCCAAGCCCAGAGAAGGTGAGTAACATGGTCCCGGCTGCACAGTAGACTGTGGCCAAGGTGCAGGTTCCTGGCCCAGGGCTGCGCGGCCACCCTGGGACCAAGTGGATATGAGAGTCCTGGCTCAGGCACACACCCGCTTCCTTTCTGGCTGCGCTGGGGGAGAGGGTGGGCTGTGGGCCGGCCGAGCCCGGGAGTCCAGGCCAGCACGGGACAAGGGGGAGCCACGTACTTCTGCACTGGTTCAAGTCCTGGCCGCGGACGCCGAAGAAGCCGGGCGGGCAGTCGTGCAGGCACTTGCCGTACTGGCGCATTCCCTCCCGGCTGATGAACAGGAAGAGCCTGTGCTGGCAGCTGGAGCAGCCGTTCACCTCGGAGCAGGCGATGCAGCCCGTGCAGTTGCCCCCGAGGCCAGTGTCCACTGCCAGCCAGAGCAGGGTGCAGGGAAGGGAGAGAGAAACGGTCAACATGTGTGTGAGCAGCTGCACTGTCTCGTGGGGATAGTAACTGGGCACATGACCACCCAAGAAAGACTACATTTCCCAGCTTCCCTTGCACCTAGGTAGTCATGTGACTGAAATCTGACCAATGGATGCAAAGCAGCATGTCCAACTTCTAGAAGTTTCCTTAAAGGCTAGGAGTATGCCCTTTGTCATCCTCATATATATATGAATACATATATATATATATATCCTCTTTCTCTCTCTCTCTCTCTCTCTCTCTCTATATATATATATATATATGAAGGAGAGGGCAGGGCGGGGCGGGAGAGAGCAAGCTCTCATTCACTGATTCACTGTTCACTTCTTGCAATAACAGGGGCTGGGTCATGTCAAAGCTGGAACCACGAGCTCAATCCAGATCTCACATGAGTGGCAGGGACCCAACTACTCGAGCCATCACCTGCTGCCTCCCAGGGTGGACATTAGCAGGAAGCTGGAATCTAGAGCACAGCAGGGACTTGGACCCAAGCACTGACACAGGATGCAGGGGACACTGTGGTGTCACATGGCCACCCGACCTCCCATCTTTTCTTTTGGGTGGAACGTGAATATGATGGTTGGAGCAGAAGCAGTCATTTTTTTTATCATGAAGCAGAAACCATGTCCTGGGATGGTGGAATAATAGGACTAAGAAGAACCTGGGTCCCTGCGGAAGGCAGGCCTGCTGTGTGGACTGTTGACACGTGCCAGACATCGAGGTCTATTGTACTTGAATCACTGTTCTTTGGAGCTTTCTATCACTCACAGGCAAACTTCATCTTTACCAAAGCAGTGTGTGTTTTTGGGCATGTGTGGGGTGCCCTTGCAGTAGGGGGAGGGCGAGACCCTGGCCCTCCTGCTGGGTTTCCAGGCTCTCTCCACCCCTCGCTGTCACCTTTGTCGAGGGCTCCCATCACCATGAGACTTCAGCTGAGAGGAGGAACTTCCTGCTCTCCCCGAGCTGAGAAGCAGAACCCAGAGCTGGGGAGAAAGAGGCAGACCACGCCGCAGAGTCTGAGCAAGGCCCCCGGCTTCTCCCCAAGGCCCCCGGCTTCTCCCCAGCCCTGACCTCAGGGTCCCTGCTCAAGTCCAGGGGGTGGAGGAGGGACTCGAGGGGTCAGGACTGGTCAGCCAGGGGTGCAGGAAACGGGGCTGTGGCTTTTTCCCCTTCCCTACCTGTCCCAGCCAACTGAGGCCATGTCAGGGGACCCCCACCCCTCCCAAAGATGGGGGTGCCTACAGGATGGCGCCAGCACTCTGGCTCAGTCTGGACGTGAACTTGTGCCCCTGCACAGCTGTCGGCTTCCCACATCTCTCCAAACAGAGGAAGGAAGGACAGCAGGAGCAAGCAGGCAAGGCCAGGAGGGGAGACCGCGCCCAAGAGCCCCCGTCTCGGCATGGCGACACGAGGGCGCTCTCGGGGCCGCAGTGCTGGTAGGAGGAGCTGAGTCCAGGTGGTATTGCTGCTGCCTTTGCCCACGGAAAGGCTGGTCGTTGGCAGGTGTCCTGGCAGGAGGCGGCAGCAGGGCAGACCACTCTAGGTGGGAGGTGGGGAGAGTCAGCAAGTGGCCAGGGGTGGGCGTGGGCGCTGTGGCAAAGCGGGTTAAGCTGCCACTCGGGATGCCGGTCTCCCACATCGGAGCGCCAGTTCGTGTCCTAATTACCCTTGCTTCTGATCCAGCTCCCCGCTAGTGTGCCTGGGGAGGAGCAGACGATGGCCAAAGTGCTTGTGACCCTGCCACTCACGTGGGAGACCAGGAAGGAGTTCCTGGCTGTTGGCGTCCACCTGGCCCAGCCCCAGCTGTTGCAGGCATCTGGGGAGTGAACCACTGGATGGAAGATCCGCCTCCTGCTCTGTCTCTCTCGGTCTCTCCCTCTCTCTACCACTCTGCCTTTTAAATAAATAAATATTAAAAGAAAACAACAGAGGACACGACCAGGAGTCACTAAGTGGTGGGCAAGTGCAGGGTAGCTTCCCAGAGACAGCAGCTGAGTAAGGGAAACTGTTTCCTGCTCCAACCCTCATGGGGTCAGAGTGCAGTGAGCTGGTGACGCCCGTGGCTCCCCTGTTCCAACCGGGGCCCCGTCGCCCTAGGAAAGGAAGTCTCCATTGTGTGAGCTCCTGGCCTTTCCCCCTGG
The DNA here is from genome assembly GCF_051225735.1 of Oryctolagus cuniculus. NCBI lineage: Eukaryota > Metazoa > Chordata > Mammalia > Lagomorpha > Leporidae > Oryctolagus > Oryctolagus cuniculus. The sequence continues at coordinate 26,877,717 of NC_142877.1, forward strand.
AACAGGAGCCAAGGAGGCCCATCCCTTCTGCAAGCCCTGGGCACGGCACACAGACACACAGAGGTGGTGGGGGAGGCGGGGCAGGCTTGCCCAGCCCTGGCCGGGGCCTTTCTGTCCCCCTGCTGTCACTTCCCTTAACCTGGATTCTGGGAGCCCCTGTCCCCTCTTGTCGTAGACCTTGGAGGAGGCTCCGCTCCAGGCAGGCCCACGTGGAGGCCTGCAGCAGCTACCACGTGTCCTGGGAGCCTGCCCCGACGTGGTGAGCCAGGGCGGCTGTGGCCTGGATTCTCGGCAGCAGGAGCGAGGGGAAAGGCTTCTGTTCTTGCAAAGTGCTACAGCGGCAGGGGCTGGAGGGCAAGGAGGAGGCGTGCTGGCGGAGGAGGGGGTCCCAGGGTGGAGAGAGCAGTGACAGAGGACGGAACAGGGCCCAGACTTCCCGCCCAGATTCCTGCCATGCCAAAGGGCGAAAGGCGTGAGGAGGCACTCACTTCTGATGAATGTACACTTTGGAGAACAACCTAGCAGAATCTAGAAAATTCGAGGGGGTGTCTTTTCTAAACAGCAGTCTGGCTTCTGGTATTGACCTCAGAACAGCAGTTCTCCAGCTCTAGCGCACATCGGCAGCCCCCGGGGCTCAGCACAGTGCACACCCCTGGGCTCCACCTCATGGCTCTGGGGCCCGAGAATCTGCATATCTAACCGGCTCTCAGGGGACGCTGATGCTGCTGGTCCAGGGACACTTTGAGGGTCACTGGCTTAGAGAAACTCCTGTACATGGGCTGCTTACTGCAGCACTACCCAACAACAAACAGCTGCATAAAGCTAACCTCGCAAAAGGAGAGACAAGTACACGGGACAGGCACTTAGTCTAACAGTTAAGACGCTCATTAAGATGTCCGTGTCCCATACTGAAAGGTTTGAATTTCATGCCTGGCTCTGTCTCCTGACTCCAGCTACCCCTCAGAGCAGACCCTGGGAGACGGCGCTGATGGCTGAAGTCACTGGGTTCCTGCCACCCACGTGGGAGACCTGGCTTTGACCCCAGCCTGTCCCACCCTGACCACCACGGGCATTAGGGGAGTGAACCAGTAGATGGGAGCTCTCTGCTTGTCTTTCTGATTCTGAGTCTATGTATGTCTGTCTCGCTCTGCCTCTGATATAGATAGAAATGGATAAACAAATACATTGTGATTTAGTCACATGCCACAGCCGTGATAAATGACATAGGCAGAGTTACAGTTGTCATTGTGGATACATCCCAGACTCATGCTGAGCGGAAAAGGCGAGATACACAATGAATCAGAGGTACACTATGAGCCATTTGCATCAATTTCATAAGCCTGCAGAATCACAGCTTGCAACACTTATGACACACGCGTGTGTATTAAGAGGAAAGGCCATGTAAGGATCGCACACACTGGACTCTGGATGGTGGACTCGCCGGGGCCACAGGGTGGGTGAGGGACCGGGGAAGACTTCTATCTCTAATGCTTACTTTCTTAAAATCTAAAGTAAATATTACAAGGGCAAGATCTGATGGCTGGTGGGCACACACATGCTCAGGATGCTACTGCCGACTTGAGGCAGATCCGAAACAGCTCACAGTGAGAGCAAAGACGGGGTTCACCTCCACTGGCCCTGGGGTGGGGGTCGATGTCCAGCTCCCCTCCCCAGGACTCTGCTTTATCCCCAACGTGAGGCCTTGGGCAGGGAAGCCGGCAAATTCTGGAGACGTGGGAGGGGGTTCTGACAGCAGTGGAGACCCATGGCCCTGAGCACCGGGCTGGAAGTACCCGTGTCCATTTTCCACTTCATCCTCCATAGTGGAGCCCTGATATTTAGTGGACTTTACGTCTTCTAAGAAAAGACTACATTTCCCATACTCCTTTGCAGCAACATGTAGTCACATGCACTAGTCTGGCCAATGGGATGTGAATGGGAGTATCCTGCTGTATTCTCTCTCCCTTCCACAGGATGGACTGTAGACTTGTTAGCTGGAGTCATGGCAGATTGAGGTGGCAGTGGGACCTTATATGTGGACAACATGTGCGGCCATGGAGACTGAGGAATGCCTACCATGGAGTCTTTCACGCGAGAGGGAGGAAAACATTGCCCATCTCACTGAGGGTGCTCACACAGGCATGATGGGTGATACCGGGTTTTCAGCCTCCCCGGTCAGCACCAGGTGGTATCTGGAGACCAGGGTGCTTTCTGTGTGCCTCCCCACCACGTGAGCCTGCTGGCCAGGGACGCAACCCCACGAAGAGCACTGAGACTCTCCATGGGCTTGAGGTGTTCTCTGTCACAGGGCAGAATGAGTTCAAATTACGAATTCTGCCCAATGTTAGAAAAATAAAGTGACATTTCCTACAGACTGAGTTTGTGGGCCCAGGCTCACATCCTGACCTGCCTGGGGTTGTCCACTCAGCAGCTGAGGACGCTGCGGCTCAGGCAGTGGAATGCCATGCCCAGGGTCGACCCAACAGGCGGGGGTGGGCGCCCACCTCAGTCTGCCCCACTCTGCCTTTCCAGCGCATGCTCCAGGCCTCTTCTGTGTCAGCCAGCTGGGGCTTCCTGGGTGAGCCACATGTGGCTCCTGCCCTCGCAGCTTGGTGGAGGGACTGAAGCCCTCAGTAGTGACAGCAAAGCAGGGTGAGATAAGGCTTCCAAGATGGGGACAAAGCAAGGCTCTGGTAAGGGTTTAGGGACCACTCAGCCTGACCCCTGCAGTTTTCTGGGAGACCCCAGAGCCAGAAGGGGTGGAGTCATCCCCAAGGTCAGGCAACCAAACCCCAAAGAAGCCCGCGTTAGAGCTACAACACTACGGGTAGAATGATGACTCCACACTCTGAAGGCAAAATAACCCAACAGAGGCCTTCCCCAGACTTTCGAGCATGCGGGCGCACACGTGAGGGGTGCAGGGTGGATGCAGGATGGAGAGAGGCTTCGCCTATGTGAGGGGTGCAGGGTGGATGCAGGATGGAGAGAGGCTTCGCCGACTGCATCCCTGTCCTCAGATGTTAGCTAGGGTGCCCTCTAGTGTCAGTATCTGGTAATGGCACCTCCATCTGGCATTTCATTACATCTCTGTAACTCATTAGAAAGAGCAACGCTATTTCCCCTCTCCCCACTAACTCCAAGATCACGGGTGTAGGGACTTGGACGTTCACATTATGAATAATAAGTGATGACAATTAGAGTTTGTACAGAACTACTCTAAAAAGGTCCAAACTTACTGGTTCTTAAACTTGACTCTGCATCAGAACCCAGGCAGGCTGTAAAGTGTCTGGTTTGGACCCAAGAATGTGAATTCTAAGAAGCCCAACAATAACTGTAGGAGGATTTCAGAAGTGTCTTCTCCAGTGACAGTTTCTTTTCCCTGAGAAACGGCGCTGGCAATCCTGCCGGTGCTGTACAACACAGCCTGGCCGATGGCGGGACTGTCACACCATCTCTCTGGAGAAGTTTGCCTCCGGACTGGCAGAGAATGGAATGGGATGGCCTCTGCCCTAAGGACTCCTGCAGGTGGGGGCTGTGGTGTGAGAAGTCCTGGGGAGGGGGACGAACGCGCACAGTCCCTCTTTGCTTACACACACACACACACACACGGCCCCTCCCGACTTGGAGGGTCATGTAGAGTCCTCTCCACCCAGATGCACTTGACCTGCCCTTGGCCAGTCAGAGCCTCAATGGGTGCTGGTTCGGAGGCAGAGAGGCAGGCACGCATCCCCATGGCAAGTCTCTGGATTTCTGCTTAAGTCAGTGGATGCCTAGTGTGTGTGTCCTTGCCCTCTCTTTGGATCCAGGAGGATGCAGACCAGAGAGGGTGGGCACCGCCTTAGGAAAGAGGAGACCAGACACATCCCACAGGAGCCACCTGCACACCTGGATCTACTCTGGGGAGCCATCGATACTTTCCTCAAGCCACTATGAGTTAGGTTTTCATCACTTGCAACCGAATGATTCCTGACTCATACAGAAACAGAAAGACGGAAGGAGGGAGGGAGGGAGGGAGGGAGGGGAGAGAGAGAGAGAGAGAGAGAGAGAGAGAGAGAGAGAATATAAATCATATGCAGACAGGAGGCAACCAGAAACCTCATGGGCTCTAAAACACAGACAGAGTTTCTGACTGCCTTCCAGTCCCCCCCCCCCCCCAAGGCCTGGCTAGTCCCCCAACTCCAGAGGAAGTCACTTTTTCATTTGAGTAAGTTCTCTTCTGCTAACTAACAAATGGGTGTAGCTCGCGAGATAGGGAAAAGACCGCAGTGCAGCAGCTCCACTTCAGCCTGGAGCATCTCCCACCCAGCCTGACCTCCACGCTACCCCAGGGGACCCTGGGCTTCCAGAGAGCGCACTTTGAGAACTCCTGGGTCCTCCACACCAAGTGGACCCAGCTGCCGTGGCCCTCGCTCAGCTCAGGCATGTGTTTCCAACCAGGCATCTGAGCTCTAACTGCAGCTTTCCTGGGGTTTCCTGAAGCATCAGAGCACAAGGTACCCCACGTAAACCGTCTAACAACTACCCCCCACCATCAAGACCATCCTCCCCGACTCAGATGCCAGTTGACCCCGGAAATGTGGCCCCAGGTTGCCCCAGCAGCTGGAAAGGCTTGAATGACATCTGAGTCACTTGTCTTTCCCCAGGCTCCAGGGGGGTGGGCTGACACTTGGATGTCCATTTACTGAGAATGACGGTGGAATTCATCATGCCAGTCTTGATGGTTTACAAAGCAATACGGGCTTGTGACAACTTTGAATTCACAGGCTAACCCAGGGTTAGTGATCCCTCCCTTCATTCCCTTGAAATAATTACCAGTCCCTACTCTGTGTCAGTCCACTAGGGGCTCAGTGTCTGTGAGCTTCCGGGACAGCTGTGTGACCTGGGCTGCCGGATGCTATCACCCTGGAGCTGCCTCGCATGGGCCGACCTCCCTCACTCACATGGAAGACAACGAGGTCTCGTGAGCAGCACAGACTGCGGGACCTCCCCCTGGGGCTGCGCCACAGCAGGTGCGGTGGGGCCCACGAATCCACTCCGCTCACCGATTCCCAGGCAATGCCAACGCGGCTGGCTCTGGGGCCACACTTTCATAGCCACCAGTGTGGAGCAGGGCTCCGAGCTAAGCTGCTTGGGTTCAAGTCCCAGTTCTAACTCTTGTCCTTGGCCATGTGACCTTGAACTAGTGCCTGAAACTCTCTGCACATCCGACTGCCCCTCCTAAGGCTCTCACCACCTGCCCTGCCTCCTTCGGTGTTTTGTGATCCTGGACACTGGTTTTGACAACCAGTAAAGAGCTTTTCATTTCAAGGCCAACATTTAGGGGGTAGAATTTCTTCACAACTGGGGTGTGCCCAGGGAATTCAGTCTTGCGTGAGAACATCATTTGTCACGGTGGACTACGGATTTAATGCAGCTGTCTTGGAGTCTCCCCAGGGGGTATGAAGCATGAGCAGGACAGAAGGAGGCCACTGTCCCTGCCCCCAAGACTGACAGACTGAGGGCAGTCTGGCCTGGCCCTGTCCCTGCTCTGTCTTTGGGAAGGTTCCAGAGGCGTGCAGGAGGGCCCCACACAGAGAGAGCTGGGCAGGGCATCTTCTGCCCACCCCCAGCAGTGGAGGACGCATTGTCACCGATGACCAATGGGCATAAACCACATTTGGAGGCCCGCCTGCCGACTCGGGCCGTCACATATGGGAGGCAGTCGCCACCACTGGAGACTGGCTCTGGGAAGCCGCCGGCACATTCCTGCCTGGGGACAGACTGCACCATCCCCACGAAGCAGCAGGCCCTGGAGATGACTCCAGCCTGGGGGCTCCCCAGGAGTGTAGAGCTGGGGTCTCCAGGTCACTGGACCCCTCTCAGCACAGAAGAGGGAGGGCTCAGGACTCAGAGGGCTCCACGTTGAGCAGAACGTGGAAATGGTTTCTTCCTGGGCACTTGACATGGCTGCTTCCTGGCTGGGGGATCTGAGGCAAGCGGCGTCACCACTCTGAGCCTCAGTCTTCTCTTCCACACAATGGGGACAATCGTAGCAACTGCCTCCAGGCACTGGACATGACACCCAGCGTGGTCGGAAGGATCAGACCCACGGGAATGTGGACAACGCCGGTTCCTGGAGACAGAGGGATGGTGTCAGTGTGTGGGGCACACCTGAGGGCTAGGGCTGGAAGTGGAGCCTGGGGCCAGACTGGTGCGTGCAGACAGAGGGAAGGTTTCTGAGGAGGTGAGACCACAGGGAGCGAGGCTGGGAGCAAGGAGGAAGCCCTGGCAAGCAGCAGACAGCAAGTGCAGCTGGGCACCAGCCCATGACACCCTCGGGTCACTGAAAACAGGCTAATCGTAGGGACAGCATCCAAAACGGAGGTTCTACATCCCTTGCCCTCCAAACCTGTGCACCTTGGAGACTAATTCTCCACTCACGGCAAGAACCCTGGAGCCAGCCTGTCTCTTCTCTCTCCTCTCACCCCCTCTATCTCACCCATCAGAAACCCGGCTGCCCCATTTCTGAGCTGTGTCCACGGTCTGACAGCCGCTGTCCACCTCCCCTGCTGCCCGAGCCCATCCCGGCCCGCCTCTCTAACCACTCACCCTGCTCCAGCCGCGCCAAGGCCAAAGCCACCTCAGGGCCTTTGCACTCCCTCTTCAGTCTGCCCACATGCATCCATGGGGCTCCCTGCATTGCCCTATTCAGATGCCCCCTCCTGTAAGACCCCTTGAGCTCCACCTAAGGGAGCTCCCCTGCCCCCAGCCTCCCCCAGCCCTCCCCCGCTCTGCTGTCTTTCATCACTGACTGCGTGCAGGCTGCTCTGTTTGCTTTCTGGTGTCCTTTCCCCACCCGTTCCAGGAGAGCCGCAGGCGGCACCTTGCCACGCTCACCGATTAAGTCACCCTGGCGGACACTGCCCAGCGCGGCCTCTGTCCCTCTGACGGCTGCTGACCGGCCCACGAACAGAGGCTGCAGAACTCATCCGGTGCTGCCATCACACCCATTTGAGATGGGAGGAAACCGAGGGTCGGGGCAGTGAGGTTTGGCTGGGAGGAGAGGCTTAGAAGCAGGCGGTGGGGCCAGCGCCGCAGCTCACTAGGCTAATCCTCCACCTGTGGCGCCGGCACACCGGGTTCTAGCCCCGGTTGGGGCGCCGGATTCTGTCCCGGTTGCTCCTCTTCCAGTTCAGCTCTCTGCTGTGGCCCGGGAGTGCAGTGGAGGATGGCCCAAGTGCTTGGGCCCTGCATCCGCATGGGAGACCAGGAGAAGCACCTGGCTCCTGGCTTTGGATCGGCGCAGCGCGCCAGCCGAAGCGGCCATTTAGGGGGTGAACCAACGGAGACGAGACCTTTCTCTCTGTCTCTCTCTCTCTCTCTCTCTCTCTCACTGTCTAACTCTGCCTGTCAAAAAAAAAAAAAAAAAAAAAAAAAAAAAAAAGAATAAGAAGAAGAAGAAGAAGAAGAAGCAGGCAGTGGGACTGCAGACCCTGAAGGCTTGAGCTCCTGGCCACGCTGCCTCCTGGCTGCCCTGCACTTCGTCATGTGCCCCCCTTAATCCGTGCAGAGTAACACCCCTGGCCTAGTGAAGGCCTTGCTAAGTTCCCTGTGCTGTGCCATGGCCACTGCCTCCTCCAGTGTCCGCTCGACCTTAACTGAGACAGGAAACTGGCCACGCGGCTGCAGCGCAGGCTGCCCAGGACTGGGCTCACCCTCCCTGCATTCCTCCTCCCTCGGTCCTCACCACCAGACACGAACTGATCCGTGCGTCTTCAAGAAGGGGCTAGAACGCTCACTTCCCTCTCTCAGGTCCCCGCCCAGCTCCCCATAAGGGAGTCTCTTGCTGACCCCTGGGCTGGGGAGGGGGTGATGCGTGCTTAGTCCCTGCTGGACGATCTTGGGGGGGAGTCCTCTTCGTAGACCCTGGCTGAGATGGGCTGGGGTAGGTGGGGGTGGGTAGGGGTTCACACTTGCATCTGTCCATTTCATGGGCGGTGGGGCTTTGCATCAGAATCTCCCGAGGCTGCTTATTAAAAGCAAGAGGTGGCCCTGCCTTTCTTTTTTTTATTATTATTTATTTATTTTTGACAGGCAGAGTGGACAGTGAGAGAGAGAGAGAGAAAGGTCTTCCTTTGCCATTGGTTCACCCTCCAATGGCCGCCACGGCCAGCACGCTGCGGCCGGCGCACTGCGCTGATCTGAAGTCAGGAGGTGCAGGGCCCAAGCACTTGGGCCATCCTCCACTGCACTCCGGGACAAGGCAGAGAGCTGGCCTGGAAGAGGGGCAACTGGGACAGAATCCGGTGTCCCGACCGGGACTAGAACCCAGTGTGCCGGCGCCGCAAGGCGGAGGATTAGCCAAGTGAGCCACGGTGCCGGCCGACCCTGCCTTTCAATACACGCAGTTGGCATAGCGCTCGCACGGTGCCTGGTGTTATGGGCACTAACGCATGAGAGCTCCAGAAACTACTCCTGGAGCTCAGCTGGGGCTTCCCCAACTGTACAGGGCACACAGAGTGCCCAGGGATGAACTAGGGCCAAACATGCAGCAGTGCGGGCCGGAGGTCTGGCTGGCGCCCGAGACTCTGCTTTTCTAACAAGCTCCCAGAGATGCTGACGGTGCTGGCCCCAGACCCACTGCAACGAGCAGGGTGTGGATGCTGCTATCCCTCCTCGACCGTGGCTGGGCAAGCCAAGGCTCACAGACCCACAGCTGTGGGTGCCGCAGCCAAACAGAAACCCACGGCTGATGGAGCCAGACTCTACTGGGCGACATGGCCTTGTCCTGAGGATGGATGAGACAGAGAGGCAGTGGAGGTGACATTCGGAAGGGGCAGCCTGACTCCTGTCACCACTCACAGAAGGGGCATGTTCCCAAGTGGACCCCATGGAGACAGTCCCTGCCCTGCTTGGCATGACCGGAAGAGGAGGGGCGGGCCTTGTGTGTGCCTATCAAGTATGTGTGCCGTGGGACAGTAGCAGGTGAGTGTGGATGGATGGATGAGGTATGGCTCTAAAGGGCTTTGGTGCCCCTGGGAGGAAGCATGGGGAAGACCCACGTCCCTGCCCTGTGTTGCCCCTGCCTGGCCCGTAGCTGCTGGGGGCACACAGCACAAAGCAGGCTGCAAACACCGGCCATCTCTCCCCACCCCACCCAAAGCTCAGATTCTACCTCCCTCAAGGGCCTGCTCCAGACCCACCAGGCTCAATCAGCCCATCACTGGCTCCTCGTAGAAGTCACATTTCCCTCCCTGGTGGGAGCCCTGGGCAGCCTAGAGCAGCCACAAATGACCTTCGGAAAAGAGCACATTTTATTTTTTTTAAAGGAAAGGATCATAATTGGATTCTTTATCATTCGACAAGCTGTGCTGGGGCGGGAGCAGCTGGCTGAGTCTGGAACAGGGGTGGAGCAGCCGGCCCTCCAGCTCCCAATCGCCCAGAGCCCAGCACCCTATCACCTACAAACACAGGACTGCCTGGAGCCGAGTGTGGAACTGTCACAAAAAGATCTCCGGTGTGAAAGCGCCACAGTGTCACCAAGTGTGTGAGACAGCGTGAGCAGCCATCTCGCCATTGTCCTACAGGTAAAACCCTCAAGCAATTGCTGGGGAGGTACAGTGGCCATGCATCTGAAGAAAAAAATACTGCGAAGACTGTGCCCTTTCTTTTCATGTAATACAGGTGGATGTGCTGTACGTCTAACCTTGACCGAGCTGCGGCAGTGCCCCATGCTACGTTTTCTGTAATATTAGTACCTGGGGCGGGCAGGTGCTCAACTCAGCCTTGTGGAATGAATCCTCGGGACTGGTCCACCTCACAGGGCTATTTCAATACATCAGGCTCGAAACAGTGCCCGGCCTCACCGAGCTGGGCTCGGGAGAGCTCACAGCCTCCTTCCCTGCCATACACACACTGTGTACATGAGTGCAGTGGGCTCTACGCGAGGCAGGATTGGATCTGGCTAGGCCCTGGCTCTAGTCCCACTATCTAGTGGACAGTAGCTGGTACACATTTGGTGCTTAATGAGTACCTGTAGAGTAACTGGGGCTGGGGTGGGGGGCTGGGCTCACACAGGTTCTGGCTCTTTTCCACGGTGGGGTGTTCCGGTGAAGTGACCTTGTGTGGGTCTCTGGCCTTTTGGACCCTCTAGGAGCCTCCCCTGAAGCAGCAGGGGGCCTGTGGATGAAGAGCTGGGCGACACTGAGGGGCGTGAAAGGCCAGCTGCTGCTTCCTCTCCCTCCCTCGGGGGTCAGGACCCCTGCGCCTTCTTAACGCCAGGGAAGCCTCTTGCTTGTGGTTCTGGGGCTCTGAGGGAGGCTGTCAGCTACACTGGGAATCTTTATCCCGCCAAGGGCAACTGAGATGTTTATAACATCATTCACGGGCCTTCCAAAATGACCCACTTAAAAACTGCCTGCTAGAGATGAACTGGATTTCCAGGCGCCTGACCAGCTGACTCCACGGTTCTATCCGGCCCACAGGACGCTTGCGGCGGTTAGGACCCTGCCGGGACATGTCCAGCCAGTTGTCGTGCTCAGTGACACAAGCTGGGATGTGTCCAAATCCATGAGGCCCACCATGAGCCAGGATCCTGGGGAAGGTGAGGAGGATTTCCTTGGTGAACAAGGTTTTCCTGAGATGGCCCAGGTTGACAGGTTCCTCACTTTCTCACACTGCAGCCCTGTGGCTAACAGCGCCCAGGACAAGGGATGAGGACCCTGCTTCCAGCCCTGGCTCGGCCCCACTCACTGGCTGGCCTTTGGCACAGCACTGCGTGACCCCATGCCTCATCCAAAAGCAAGACGACTGGTCTTAACACAAGGCTTTTGGGTTTTTTGTCAATGAGCGGAGCTTACCTACGGGGAGCTGTGATACGGGAATTCAACTGATCAAACAGATAAGGGCTGAGCTGCCCTGGCTGAGGCCAGGGTTGGGGGTCGTGATCCCGGCCTTCTGCCTGTTCTGCAGGCAGCTCCTGAGCCTCCACGCTCCCACCAAAGGCAGCAGGAGAAGCGGTGCAGTATGGGGAGCAGTCAGAGCACCGGCTCTGGAGCCCCACGGCTTCATCTCTCAAGCCTCAGCCTCCACCTGCCCTGGGAGGTGGCTGTGAAGATTCCAGAAGCTGGGGGTGTGACACGTTCAGAACAGGGTCTGGCTGAGGGCAGGTGCACAGGACTGGGATGACCACGGGCTCTCACGTAGGCAGACTACTGAAACGCCCCTACAAGGTGGGTATGTTGATCAGATAAGGAAACTAAGGCACAGAGAAGGTGAGCAAGTGGCCCTGGTTAACACAGCTCTAAGTGGCAAGCACAGTGACTGGAAGTTATGAAGTTCTAGGGAGGCTCTCGCCCCCAGAACAGGCTCAGCGTGAATATCCCCACACCACAGAAAATGAAGACCTAAGGAAGCTGCAGACTAGGATCGGGTCCCAGCACAGAGGGAACCTGGGACCTCCTGCTGCCAGTGAGCATCTTGGGGGGGCGGGGCAGGCTCACGTGTGGCCTCAACAATGGGTCCTGGGCCTTGGGCAGTTCCTAGGGGTGACTAGGAGTCAGGAACCCAGTTTGGGCTTCTAGCCACAGCAGGCAGGGGGTGGGCATCTTCAGGGGTCTCGTTTTGAGCCAGACTCTCCCTCCCCTTCTCAAGGCCTAGGACAAGGGAGACGCCCCAGGTACGCAGCCTCGTCCAGTTCAGTGGTCCTCAGGCAAGTCCCTCCTTGCCTCTGTTTCTCCAGATGACAAGTGAGCGGTTCAGCTCAGTGTTCATAATTCCATAAATCCATCCATTCACCCAGCAGATGTTTTTTAACTGCCTATCATGTACCAGGCTCTTTTCTCAACACCAGGAATAAAAGGGTAAGAACAAGACAAAAGCCTTGGAGTCAGCGCTATGGAACAGCAGGTTAATCCTGTGGCGCGGCAGGTAAAGCCACCGCCTGCGGCATCAGCATCCCATATGGATGCCGATTCAAGTCCTGGCTGCTCCTCTTCCGATCTCTGCTGTGGCCTGGGAAAGCAGCAGAAGACGGCCCAAGTGCTTGGGCCCCTGCACCCCTATGGGAGACCCAGAAGAAGCTCCTGGCTCCTCGCTTCAAGTCAGCTCAGCTCCAGCAGTTGCGACCATTTGGGGAGTGAACCAGCGGATGGAAGACCTCTCTCTCTCTGTCTCTCCCTCTCTCTCTCTCTCCCAAATAAATAAATAAATAATCTTTTTTTTTAAAAAGGGTCTCATTTGTTTTCTATTGGATTTATTAAATAAAGTGAAATGATAAATCACTGGCCTAGAGAAAAATTCTAGAAAAAGACATGAAATAATGCTAGATCCAAAATGCAGACTCCCTGAAGACAAGAGGAGAGGGGCCATTGCAGACAGTGAGGGGGCAGTGGATCAGAGGAAGCAGAGTGATAGCAGGGAGGGCCTGGGCCACCAAGAAGTCACCCCCTGGACCCTCGGGGCTGAACTGAGAGGCTACCAAGCCTGTTCCACCCCCGCCCACATGGAGACGCTGATCACGGGGGCCTCAGGCCAACTCTGAAGGCAGCAGAAGGGCAAGCGGTGGAACCAGGCTAAGGGAGGCCGAGTGTCCGCAGCATGCCAGGCCCTGTGCTACCCAGGTCCCTGAGTTAAACCACCTGACCCGCTCCCATCCCCCCACCCCCCATAGCCCTACAAGACTGGGGCCGGGGACTCAGAGGCTCACGGTCAGGGGCCACCTCTTATAAGACCCTCTCAGAAGGACTTTGCTTAAGACCAAAACCCAGAATATAAGGCGGAACAATCCCCTCTCCCCGCCCCCTCCACTGTATACCCCGCAAAAGACGCCGACAGAGGTAACCCCCTTCACAAGAGCCTAAGTAATGACTTCTGGTCTTCAAAGGCCATTCAGGTGGCGCACACCCGGGAGAGACATGCAATGTCAGAGTCACCCGTGGGCAATGCAATGATGACAAGGAAAAGTCAAGAAACTCAATTAAAAAAAAAAACAACACAAATAAAGGCCAGCGCCGTGGCTCAATAGGCTAATCTTCCTGCGGCGCTGGCACACTGGGTTCTAGTCCCGGTCGGGGCGCCGGATTCTGTCCCGGTTGCCCCCCTTCCAGGCCAGCTCTCTGCTGTGGCCCGGGAGTGCAGTGGAGGATGGCCCTAGTGCTTGGCCCCTGTACCCCATGGGAAACCAGGAGAAGCACCTGGCTCCTGGCTTCGAATCAGCGCAGTGCGCCGGCCACAGCGTGCCGGCCGCGGTGGCCATTGGAGGGTGAACCAACAGCAAAAGGAAGACCTTTCTCTCTGTCTCTCTCTCTCACTGTCCACTCTGCCTGTCAAAAATAAATAAATAAATAAATAAAATAAAAAAATTAAAAAAAGCTAAAAATAAAATGAAATTTAAAATAAGATGAATTAAAAATAAATAGAACTAAAATTAATACACAGTTCTAAGATAAAATAGCATTTTATATAAAATATTATAAAATATATAAAATACAATATTAATATTAAAATATAAAATATATTTTATTTAAAATAGCATTCTAACAAAATTAGAAAAAATTTAAAAACGTAAGGACTGGGGCCAGCGTTCTGGCACAGCAGGTTAAGCTGCCACCTGCAACTGGCATCCCGTATCTGAGTGCCCATTTGAGTTCAGCTGCTCCGTTTCTGATCCAGCTCCCTGATAATGCACCTGGGAAGGCAGCGAACAATGGCCCAAGCGTTTGGGCCCCTGCACCCACATGGGAGACCAGAATGGAGTTCCAGGCTCTCCTGGCTCTGGCCAGGTCCGCACCTGGCTGCTGGGGCCATTTAGAGGGTAAACCGGTGGATGGAAGATCTCTCTCTGTCTCTTTCACTCTCTGTCACTCAAATAAATAAATTAACAAATCTTGTAAAAATATACAAAAATCTAAATATAAAATGTTAACAATGTATTGTCTATTTCAAAAATACTTAGGAGCAAATCTTTTAATGCTCTCACGACAAAGAAAGGATACATTTGAGGTGACGGATATGCCAATTACTCTGATTTGATAACTACACAGTGTATGCATGTACTGAAACATCAAATAATACCCCCATTAACACGTATGTATAACAGTCGATTAAAAATCTGAAAAATAAATTTGAACACTAACAACAAAAATCAAAACTTTAAAAAAATCAAAATGTTTAAAAAATAAAAATATCTAAAATAAGTGACACATTTTTTTAAAATTTATGGGCACTTGAAACCATTACTTACATATTTGGGAGTCAGAAAGAGAGAATGAGTTCCCACCCCCTGGTTCTCTCCCCTACTACTGCACTGGCTGGGGCTGGGTCAGGGCTGAGCCCAGAAGCTGGGAACTCCACACAGGTGTCTTCCCCTATCGGGGACAGGAACCCAGCCACCTGAGCCAACACTGCTGCCTCCAAGGTTCGCTCAGGAGTCAGAGCCGGGAATCAAACCCTGGCACTCTGATGTGCGTCACCGGCGTCTGTTAGGCCAAATGCCCACCCCTGGTGAAATAAATTTTAAGACTAAAAACCAACTCATCAATTTGTAACAAACAATCAAAAAACAAAGAAAAAGAAAATCAGACACAAAATAAGAGCAAGGTCCCACAGAAGCGATGATGATAACATCTGTGAATTAAGGAGTCCAATTGGCTCAAATGCCCGCAGGGGCAGGGGAGGAGGGGGGAGGGGAGAGGAAGGAAAAGCCAGCAGCTGACTGGGTCTTTCTAGCCTACTGTGTACAGAGGGCAGGACGTCAGGCCTGCCGCAGCCTCACTCACAAATAGACAACACATCATTTATACATTTGCAATGTGCCGGCCACACACAGGCACGTAGATATATACACACATGCACACACACACATACACATGCATACACACATACATATATTCACACACAGGCACATGCATATACACACGCACACACATTCATACACATACACACATACCATACACACATGTGCATACACACACACCATCATTCCATCTTCACAGCTGTCCCCACGGCCCATTCTATCAGAGGAGTCCACAGAGGCTCAGAGAGGGAGGCCCACTGTGCCACAGTCACACAGCGCTTTGGATCACCCTACCCTCTGAATTTGGCCCCCTCAGAACGACCGTCTTCAGATGAGTTGGCCTGCTGAGGACTTTCAGGCTCAGACCATGCCTACCATGAGCTCAGATGCTCTGCACACTGGAGAGTGCCAGCCTTCCACGCCGCACGGCCATCGGCACCACCACGGAGCAGCTGCCCTCTGCCAGCTGGGACCCGTGCACAGCCGTCCTGACCTTCCTGCCAGCGGCACCGTGTGGACGCCGTTATTGTCCCCGTCGTGCTGACAGACACCACGGAGGTTCAGGAGCGAAACTGCTTCACCCAAGCATGGCAGTGGCAGAGCTGGGAGCTGAGCCCAGGCCTGTCGTGGCCCACAGCCTGTGCTCCCTGCCCGGCACCAGACGCTCGAAGCAGCCACAGACGGAGCGCTCCCTACGGGCTAGGAAAGGGAGTGTGTGCTTCACATCCCATTTTGCAAATGAACCAAAAGAGGCACAGACAGGAGCCGACCTGCCTGAGGTGCCTCCGCAAGTGAGCAGCAGAGCCCAAGGCCTTCAGCTGGACTTGGCCATCAGCAGAGCGGGCGCAGAAGGGTGGCTGTGACATTCTGCCTCTCTGCGTCCCCACCCTGGCGGATGTGGCACCACTGTCAGGCTCCAGGGAAAGTGGAGGCTTTGGGCGAAAGGGAGTGGTTTCCCCATGCGGTCTGGGTCCCTGGCCGTGGAATGCCTTTCTTTTGAGCTGGGGAAACAGAACCCCTCCCCGCCCCCACCCCATCCACAAAAGCGCCAAGGGGCCCCCAGCATGGCGGCGGAGCAGGGGCCTGTGAATCATGCTGCATCCCTACCAGCACTCATTCCAGGGCAGGCCGTGGCGGCACAGCCTGGGGCAGCAGGGCCCAGGAGGTGGCCTCACCCATCCTGACATGAGCACCAGACCATTCTCCGGGGGATCTGGAGAAATCCCCAAGGGCGGGCCAGACGGCATGTGTGCTGGGCGGTGCCGATTGTGTCATGGAGGCCCTGGCCCATGGAGACCTGGGGCCACATCCCAGGCTCTCCCCATTCTGGCTGTGTGCCCTTGGCAAGTTAACTCCCCTCTCTGAGCGTGGAGGGCCTCATCTGTACAGTAATAGAATAATAGGACCAGAGCGCCTCACGGAGCTATGATGTGGATGAGCTGGGAGAAGGCCTGGCGTGGCGACTGTGAACCCAAGCTTGGGAATCAATGGTCTGGATTTAATCTTGGTTTTGCCAAACTTAACTCTACATGAGGTAGCTATTGGGCTGTTTTCGACCTACAAAAACAGCAATTTTGTATCCTCTTCCAGTGCTCCTCTCTCTGCATTCTCCTAACATGTGGCTGTGAACAGCCCCTTGCAGGACGCTGTGAGGATACAATGAGAGCCCGGCTGTTAGAGCAAGTGGGCTTTAAACCTTGGCTGTGTGACTTGGGCAAGTTGCTTAGCCTCTCTGTGCCTCAGTTTTCTCATCTGTAAAATAGGGATAAAAATAATAATACCCACCTCACAGATTCATTAAGAGAATTTAATCACTTAATACATATGAAATGCTTCGAACAGTATCTGACATTAAAAATGAAACAATGCAGGTGACATCTGGCGAGGGGTAAATGCCTAATCCTAAAGCCACATCAGAAAGAGACTTTGTTCCCAGCCTTGGATGCCAGTGACTGCCAAGTGCAGCTGGTTCCTGGGGTTCGGATCCGCAAGGTCAGTCAGCTATTCTGGGGCCGGCTGCTGTCCTCCACCGCCCCAGCCGCCCTCGTCCCCACCTCGCCTGCAAGCCCAGGCGGCTGACCCCGGAGCCTCCAGTGTGACAAGAACTGCTCTCAAGGCTCACGTGGCCTCTTCAGCCTTCACACTTCATTATTCTAGAACGCTCCAGAACTCCAAGGACAGGAGGCAGGACTTTGCACATGGAAAGTGCTGGACACACGAGAGCACGGCTGATAGTGGCACTGGGCGGGTTTTCTGGGAGGTCTACAGCAGGCAGGACTTGCTGCTGCTGCGGGCCTAGGGGATCCAGAGGACCCAGGCCACACACCAGGCCCCTCTTCAAACCGGTTCTCCTCTCCGTTGGGACGGGGGGCTGCAGTGAGGGTCAAGGTGAAAGGAGTGTGCGGCTGACACGCCCTGGGGCTCCAGGCTGTCTGACGCAGAAGGTTAGGGCCCCTCACGCCACTCCACCTTCCGGGGATAAAATGCTCATGGCACCAGACTCAGGGTGATTAGAAACAAGCATCTGGAGGCCGGCGCTGTGGTGCAGTGGGTTAAAGCCCCGGCCTGCAGTGCCAGCCTCCCATATGGGTTCTAGTTCGAGTCCCAGCAGCTCCACTTTCCCATCCAGCTCCCTGCTACTGTGCCTGGGAAAGCAGTAGAAGATGGCCCAAGTCCTTGGGCCCCTGCATGCACGTGGAAGACCCAGGAGGCTTTGGATTGGCTCAGCTCTGGCCATTGTGACCAGTTGGGGAGTGAACCAGCAGATGGAAAACCTCTCTCTCTCTAATAAATAAAATAAATCTAATAAAAGAAACAAGTATCTGAACCAAGGGCTGCTGCTTACCGAGGCAACTGGATGCAGCATTGGGAGCTCCCGGGCCAGACCCCCTGGGATCGCATTCCAGCTCCCTGCCTGCCGCTGTGAGCCGTGGGGTTCAGCGTCTTCATCTGTAAGGTGGGTATCAGAGCCAACCTCTGACTTCAGGAAAACCCACGTTAGGTCACGACTGAATGGGCCATGCACAAAAGCTGAGCTCAGCTGACAGAGCAGCCTCCACAGTTTTCAGACAATGATGAAAAAAAAAAAAAAACACCCTGCATTTTGGGGACTAGCGTTGTGGTGCAGTGAGTTAAGCTCCTGTGTGTGATGCTGGCATCCTGTATCAAGAGCTGATTCAAGTCCTGGCTTATCTGCTTCTGATCCAGCTCCCTGCTAATGCACCTGGGAAAGTAGTAGAAGATGGCCCAAGTATTTGGGCCCCTGCACCCCCGTGGGAAACCCAGAAGAAGCTCCTGGCCCAGCCCCAGCCATTATGGCCATGTGAAGAGTGAACCAGCAGATGGAAGATTCTCTCTCTTTCTCTGCCTGTTCTCCTCTGTTATTCTGCCTTTCAAATAAATAAATATTTTTTAAAGATATATTTTATTTATTTGAAAGACAGTTATAAAGTGAGGTAGAGCCAGAGAGAGAGAGAGAGGTCTTCCATCTGCTGGTTCACTCTCCAAATGACTGCAACGGCCAGAGCTGAGCTGATCCAAAACCAGGAGCCAGGAGCTTCTTCCGGGTCTCCCATGTGGGTGCAGGGGGCCAAGGTCTTGGACCATCTTCTTTTGCTTTCTCAGGCCATAGCAGAGAGCTGGATCAGAAGTGGAACAGCCGGGACTTGGACCGGCGCCTCTATGAGATGCCGGAGCTGCAGGTCGCGGCTTTAACCTGCTGTGCCACAGTGCTGGCCCCCAAATAAATAAATCTTTAAAAACACACATTTTTATTTAAGCACACACACAATGCACAGAGCACACACATTGGTACACACATATCCATCCACATGTGCACACTCGCTTGTGTACACGTTCACACAGGTATGTGAACACATGCAAGGCACCCTTATAAAATGGAAGTTGGCAAACCATAGCCCAAGGACCGAATCTGGCTGTTGGGTCACGCTGGTGAGCTGAGAGTGGTGAGAACGACAGAGCACGTGCGGCCCACAACGGCTGCAATATTTACCATCTGGCCCTTTACAAAAACGCTGCTGACCCCCAGGCATTTTATTCTATTCAGTTTCATTCTGTTCCATTCCATTCACAGATGCTCTGCAGGTTACTAACTCTGTTCCCCGATGGCTGATGGGTTACAAACCTCAGTTCAAAAACGTTTGAGTTAGTGTGGGCGTCTGTTTTGCACTACACAGAAGGATGGATGAGTACACTGTAGCCAGGGGACATCTCAGCCAAACCAGGTCCAGTCTTTGAGCCCTCAAAGTCTTTGAGTTCCTCACTTGGGCCCGTGACCGCCGCCGCCCTCCTGCCTCTCAAGGCCATGCTAAGGAGCAGCGGGGGGCCTGGCCACGGCCTTCTCAATGATAGAGCTCCCGGAGACGCTGGACCCGCCAAGGCAGGGCGGTGGGACGCCCAAATCTGCTGTCCTTCTCAACACGGGACCCTGGCCTGGCCAGGAGGAGCGTCACAGTCAGATGGCACCCACGACCCTGCAGGAGTCCCTCGGGCCCTTGCCACCTGGCTGGACCAGCCCTCCTCCTGCAGGAGTCCCCGCCGAGCTGCCTCCCTTCCTGATTAAATCCTCCCCCTCTCCGAGGAGCCTCCTCTGAGATGCCCTTGCTAAGTCCCTAGCACATCTCACTTCCATTTCTATGCACACCCTGGGTCCACATCCCAGCCCCGCTGCTGTGAGTTCCTGGGCAGGGCATTGCCCCGTTCTGAGCCTCGGCTCCCTGGTCTGGGGAATGGGTACGACCTCAGCAGGGTCAAAAGGATTCACAACCCCACACGCAGAGCTCTCAGCTCCTGGCCAGCCCTCCCTCAGCGGCCCCACGGTAGGAGGTGGGGGGTTTCCAACCACAGGACATAGAGGGGTTCCCTGGGGGTGTGGGCAAGTGAGAGGGGGACTCAGTGTCTCCTTTGTGGCTCTGCCTAGCTGCAGAGGGAGAGGGAGGCGGGCGGGACCCAGTGACTGTGACCACTGACCCTGAGCCAAGGGCTGAGTTTTCTATTGCTCAAGAAGCCCCTGGGTTAGGAGGAAACCCAGGCCAATGGGCCAGGATGACTCGGCCGAGGCGGCATCCGACCCAGACCCAGCACCATTCCCGCGGCCTCGGTGCCCAGCTATACCCCTGACTCTGCCCCTGGGATCCCTCTTCCCTGCCGGAACTGCGCCCCGTGCATCTGAATCTGGTCCCACCCGGACACCAGCGCTCCAGGGACATTTTTCTGTGCCCAGCCACGGCCAACGTGGATACCGGAAACGGGGTGCCCCCTGCCTGCCCAGCCTCGGCTTCTCTGCCTGGGCACAGGAGACGGCACTACCTGCCTGGTCCTCTACACGGGGCTTTGCAGTCTGTGCCGGGTGTTTATCCACGCCACAGCACAGGCCCTGGAGTGGGAACCGCTGGGGCCTTGCTCCAGTGCAGAAGGGGCTCCAAGAGGGAAGGAGGTTTGCTTGGGGTTGCAGCTCAAGCTAGACGCAGAGCTGAGATTCAAACCACACGAGGCTTCCCTCCAGCCCGCCCAGGCACACCCCGCCACACTGTGGGGGAATCCTTGTGAAGCCCTACTGTGTGCCTGTGGGGCTGTTCCCTCTGGAACTGGGGTCAGTCTTCTCCTCGGCCCGCTGAGGTAGGTACAGTCATTCCCACTTCACAGATGTGGATGCTGGGCACCAGAGAAGCCACGTGGCCTGCCCTAGATCACGTATCTAGGGCAAGACGGGGCTCCTGCATTCCAAGGCCCCACTCTGTGCCCCTGCCTGTCTCAGGTCCAGCAGGATCCAAAAGCCCAGGTGAATGAGGGCCTCTCCCCATCAGGATGACATCCCCTGGATGTCAGGGGAAGTTGGTCACACGCTGGCTTCTCCCCGGAGCCGCGCGGCAGAGTCCCATCACTGCCGGGGACGTCCCACTGCCAGGAAGGACACCCCAGTACGCTTCAAGGGAAATGTCCCCATCTGGTTCTTATTCATTTATACTTAATTAATCAGAACGTTGTTTTGTAAGAGACACTTGAGATCCAAGAACCTTTCTCAAGCCCTTTCTTTGGTTCTTTCTTGTCCTAGGAACGCAGAAATTGGGTTTCATCAAACACCAGTGACGCTAGCGGGTGAGCAAGGCCAGGTCTGGCGGGGCCAGGCCCGGAGGGCAGAGGCTCAGGCCGGGCTGCGGCCAGGCCCAGTAACCGGGTAGAGGCCAGGGAAGGGCATGGAATGGTCACTCCTGCACACAGGGCAGGCCCAGGCCTGCACACCTCGGCGTCCCCGTGGGGCCCAACCCAGAGCCTGGCACAGAGGCTGCCCTGTAGCACGTGTTGAATGAGCACGGGAACGAGTCAATGAATGAATCGATGAATGAATGACGCACTGTCTCCTGCCGAGGGTAGATGAGAGGCCAAAGCTGTGGGCCCCTCGGGGATTGCAAGCAGATGCCTTATGAGAAACGGTCTCCGATGTGTCAAAAACTCCAGAAGGGATGTCCTCTCCACCCACTTCTCCACCAGGCTCTGAGAAGTCATGCGGCCCAGAATCTGCTAAATCCAACAATGCCCAAACCTACAGCTGCCACAGAGAGTGTGCATCTGCCCCCCCCCCCCCCAGTGACAGCAGGGAGCGCTGATGCTGTGAGCTGCCGGGGGAGAAACCCCCCCACCCCCCACCCAAAGTCATCCAGCACCACCCAGCAAGGAGTGGGACTGCAAGCCAAGGCCATCGCCATCGCATCAGACTAATAAGAAGACCATGGCCTCTCAGAAGACGCTGGGCAGGTGTGTGTCCTGGAGGCAAGGGGCCAGCTACGGGTGGGAGGAGCAGCCGTCCTGACTGCTCACTGGGCGCCTGCCAGGTGGTGGCGAGCTGGGGATGAGGCGAGGGATCCAGAGTTGTCTTTTTGCTTTTTCATGTTTCCTTTTCTTTGTCCTCCTCCTTCTCTCTTCTTCCTTTTTTTTTTCCTTTTCTTCTCTTTCTCCTTCTCTCGTCTTTTAGAACTGAGAAGCATCTTAAAGATCTTAGACTACAGCTTCTTCCCAGGTGGGGAAACTCGGGCTCTGAGCACACAGCTCAGGGGACAGGTTTTTTTTTTTTTTTTTTTTTTTTTTTTTTTAAGATTTTACTTATTTGAGTGGCAGAGTTAGAGAGAGAGAGAGAGAGAGAGAGAGAGAGAGGTGTTTTCTATCCGCTGGTTCACTCCCCAAATGGCTACAATGGCCAGAGCTGTGCCGATCCGAAGCCAGGAGCCAGGAGCCTTCTCCCGGTCTCCCATGCAGGCGCAAAGGCCCAAGCACTTGGGCCATCTTCTACTGTTTTCCCAGGCCATAGCAGAGAGCTGGATCAGAAGTGGAGCAGCTGGGACCAGAACCGACGCCCATATGGGTTGCTTGCAGAGTGCCCACCCCAGGAGACATGTGAGCAGTGCGGCAGACAGATTGGGATCACTGTACAACCTTGGACAAGTCTGTTTCCCCCTCTGAATCTGTTTCCTCATCCAGAAAATATGTCCCTCCTCCTTCCACCAGGCGGTCGTGCATAACCACAGACATGAGGACAGAGACCCACGCCCGCTAGGAGCCTGGGTACTCAGCTGCTCATTTAACACATGCACTAGCTCGGTTCACCACAACCTTCATTACCAGTGGGGCTACTAGTCCCATTTTAAAAATGAATCCATGGGGCCGGTGCTGTGGTGCAGCAGGTTAAAGTCTTGGCCTTAAGCGCCAGCATCCCATATGGGCACCAGTTCTAGTCCTGGCTGCTTCTCTTCCAATCCAGCTCTCTGCTATGGCCTGGGAAAGCAGTAGAAGATGGCCCAAATCCTTGGGCCTCTGCATCCACTTGGGAGACCTGGAATAAGCTCCTGGCTCTTGGCTTCGGATCGGCGCAGCTCCGGCTGTTGCGGCCATCTGGGGAGTAAGCCAGCGGATGGAAGACCTCTCTGTCTCTATCTTTCTCTGTAACTCTGTCTTGCAAATAAATAAAAATGTTTTTTTAAAAAAATGAATCTGTGAGTGGATGGTGTTTTGTTTTGTTTGTTGGTTGATTCTGTTTTCATCTTTTTTTTAGGACTGAGAAAGCCCCTAGAGGTCTAAAGGGCCCTGGGGAGGGGTCAGCGGCGGGTAGGAGAGGCAGCTAGAAACTGGGATTTGGATCCAGGAAGGCTAACTTCAGAGTCACACTCTCAACCACTAACAATGACCACTCACAGAGGAGGGGGTATCCTCATGGGGCCCCAAAGCCCCCAGCTCACCTGAAGCCCACCTGCCTGTCTACCCCGCAGTCCCTCTGCAGCCATATCAGGCTCCCCCATGCCCCACCCCCAGGTCTCCCACAGCCCCTCGGTGCTTCCTCCACTCTAGGCATGACTGTGTCTACACGGGGCTTTCCCCAAATGGACCAGAAGTCCCCGGATTTTTATGCAGAGAGACACTGCATCTTCCACTCACCCGCTGGACAACTTGGCAGTTACCTAACCTGTCTGCATCTCAGCACCCCAGCTTCATAAACCAGGACAACCTAGACGCCAGGAGGATTAGCGGGGTTCTGCTGAGACAGTGCTGGGGCACAGTGGCTGGCGCTGGGATGCTGACCCTCAGACTGGCATCCCTAGGCTGAAAGGCTGCCCAGCACAGGCTGCCCAAACCAAAGACCTTCTGACCCGCAGCCAGGGGCTGGGGCATAGAACCCCGAGGAGTCCCTGGTCACCTATAGTCTGAACTTTGCTTGGTTCACCTTCTTAATGACCCTAGCAGGTTAGGAGAGAAAAGATGAGGCTCCCAGAGGGGCTGAACTTCTCTTGGGTCATCCCCAGACCAGTGAACTCGAATGCAGACTTCAGTGTGGCTCAGCTCACCGCAGGCGAACCCTCTGCAAGGTGATGTGGCTGACACTCCGTCCAGGGCTCAGCATGGATGCTTGAGATGGCTTCTAAGACACCAACTTTGTCTCCAAGTCCCTGGCCTCTCATCCCCCCAGGCTGCCACTTGAGGCTTCCTGAATCTGCACAGAGCCACCATTTTTCCAAACCGCCAGTGAAGTTGCTACCACGGTGGGTGGGGGGCAGAGAGGCTGCGAGACCCTTCTTTCCTTGGTGGCCTCCTCGGTCCAGCCTGCTCCACAGCTCTCTGACTGGGCACCCTGGAGCCTCAGTCTTCCCATCTGTGAAGTGGGACTGACACCTATTTGGAGAAACCAATGGCTCAAACGCCACGAACCCGGCAGGTGCCCAAAGGGCCATCCTCGGGTCTTCCCCATTGCGCCTGCCTGGTCACCCAGCCCGGCCGCCCCTCGTACCTTGCTTCTTCCTTAGGGTCTGGGCCAGCATGTCCACGGCATGGGCGACGAGCAGCAGCCAGCAAAGTGGAGCTCGCATCTGGGCGACCTGAGTTGGGCGTGAGCCTTGGAGTTCTACGGGCGACCCGACGGCCCGGCAGCTGCGCGGGAGCTGCTCAGGAAGCGCCGTGCGCATCCGCCGGAGCGCGGGGTCGGTCCAGCCGCCAGGGACCTGCAGTCCGCCCAGGGGCCTGCCGCCAGGTCGAGTGAGGGCGTCAGTTAAACCCGGGCACTGCCCCTGCGGGGAGGAGCCGGCGCGGCGGGGGCGGCGCGTTAACCCGCTCGGGGCCGGGGCGTGTGCGGCGAGGGGCGGGGGGGTCTCCTGGACGCGGTACCAGAGGTCCGACGACTACGCAGCCCGCGAGCGTGCGTCATTCCCGAGCCCTGCGCACGTGCAAAGTCTCCCGGGCGGCCAGGTAGCTGCAGGTACATCGGCGGGTGCACGCCCGCAGGGCCACCGAGTAAGAGCCGCGAAGTCCCAGCTCTCCCCGCCCCCGCCCGCGGTTTTCTTTCTCTTCCCTCGCACCACACCCCTCTCCCTTCCTCCTCCCGGCCTGAGGACCATCCTTCGCCTCTTCTGGCTCCCCTGCTTTCTGCCTCACAGCTCCCTGCCCCTCTGTCTAGCCATGGCTCCTCTCTGGTCCGCGCCTTTACTGCCCCTCTTCTGCCCGCGTTCCCTTCGCAGGTTCAAGGTCTCCGTCTGCACCTGGCTAGGGCTCGGGACTCCCTCCCGCCTGCCTCTCCCTTCGCCCCATCCCTCTTCTGCAGGGTGGGGAGTGTGGGGCGGAGGCTGCACTGCCTGACTCTGTTTTTCTCTCTGCTTTCTTTCTTCAAAAAAGTCCCTAAGCTCCCTCTGGCCCCCGACCCTGAATGTTTCCTGCCCCTCCTGGGGGGGAGCCCCTGCTCTTTGGCGCAAAGTGACCAGCACCTCATAAATTCGCTGGTGACAGGGCCGGGGACCTGCACTGTGTCTCCTCCAACCTTATCACCAGGCTGAGGAGCAGCTGGGTGAATTTTAACCCTTTCGGGGCTGATTCCCTCCTCCGTACCAGCAGCACACTTTCCCTGCCCGCGGCCGGCCCATTAGCGGCCGGGAGGACAATGAATGCTAGCTGTCAGTTTCAAGGCCTAGTGCTTGGTGTTGTGCTGGGCATGCTACAAATCCTTCACAACGACCCAGTGAGTTTCTGTTCTGGTGAACGGCCCTTTTCAGGGGGACAAAGGGCAGCTTGAAGAGGCCACGGGGCATGCTCAAGGCCACACAGCAGACCAGCGGTGGTGTGGGTCAGTGTCCAGAGAAATGTCCCCTCCACACTAGGGCTGCAGTTCTTCCTTTGGCCTCCGTGGCCTCTTCAGGGAATGGTGGCTGAAATCCCACCCTCCATCTCCAGTGACTCACTGAAGACCCAGGCTTGGCATGCCCCTCTGCCAGGAAGCCTGCCCTGATGCTCAGGGCCAAGTCCAGCACTCCCCTTATCAGAGCTCTGCTCACAGGGGGTGACTGTGGATGTGTCTGCCCCTCTCTGTAAACTGCCAATTTCAGGCCAGTGATGAAGTCTTACCTGGGCCCCTGGAGCCCAGCAGGTGCTAGGCGCAGAGCAGGTGTGCACAATGTGCAGCGAATGAGTGAGCCGGCGAATCGGTCAATGCTCCAGGTGTGAGAGTCTCCCAGTCTGAACACAGAATGCAGACTCTTGGAGAAACAGGGTCACCCCAGAAGATGAAACCTTAGGAAAGTGAGAAGTTGCCTGCTATCCTCCCACCCCTAGTCCTGGAACCTCCAGAACCCACAGGGGGCAGCTTTGGCATGAGCAGGGCTGGGGAGGAGCAGCCAGTACAGGGAGTCCTGCAGATCCCGGGGTGCAGCTCTATGGGACGAAGCTTCTCACCCCATTCAACCCCACTCCCCACTTCCCACTCCCTCTGATCCGGCTACCCAGGCCCTTCCTCTCACCTCTCAAACATGTCTTCCCAAGGGCTTTTCCTTCTGCCTGGAAAACTCTCCCCAGATGTCCTCAGAACTTGTCTACACTCAGTGTTGCCTCCTCAGAGAAGCCCTCTCTGACCACTCCCCATAAAATAGAGCACCCAGCGCTGGCACTGTGGCATCCCGTGTGGGTGCCAGTTCATGTTCCAGCTACTCCACTTCCAATCCAACTCCCTGTTAATACGCCTGGGAAAGCAGCAGAAAATGGCCCAAGTGCTTGGGCCCCTGCACCCACATAGGAGACCTGGAGGCAGCTCCCGGTTCCTGGCTTCAGCCTGACCCACAGCCCTGGCCATTGCGGCCCTCTGAGGAGTGAACCGGCAGATGGAAGTTCTGTCTCTCCTTCTGTCTGTAACTCTGCCTTTTAAATAAATACATAGATTTCTTGCTTTTTGTTTTTTTAAACAGAACACCCATTCCCTCTATCCCCATGCTGTGCTTTATTCTCTAGATGACCAAGCATCAGAAGGCCGCTTCTGTTTGTCACTTGCTCGCTGGTGAGTTCTACAAGCATGGGAGTCTCCTTTGCTATTCCCGTGTGCCTGACACACAAAATGATTAATAGATATTTGTGAATGAAAGAATGACTGTCCGAATGAATGAGCACTCATCCATTCCCTGATTCATTGTGGGCCCTCAACCACCAGACCTTGTCACAGTCACAAATAGATGGAGAGGTGCCAGGCTCCCAGCCCGCGTCCTGCTCAGCAAACCCTGGGGGCAGGGGCTCGGGTTCCTCCCAGCTTCCGTCCCGCCCTCTGCAGTACACTAGCACCTGCCTTCTCAGTCTCACTTCTCGGGGTTGCAGGCGCCTGCAGTCAGCAGTGGGCTGGAGATATTAAAATGGGAATCCTAGAAAGAAACAATCCTGCAGTGTCACAGCACACCCCCCCCCCCCTGGTCTGCGTGCGGTGCGGTGATGAAATCTCACAGTGTCACTCTGTCCCTTTGGGAATCTGCTATCTAGCATCTCCTCGCTGTACAAGCCCATGTGGCCATCAGATCCACTGTGCAAAAATGTGGTGCTTGCGTTCAGGTAGCCTTGTTATACGTCAGAAGGGTACTGACAAGTTCAGATAAGCCAAAGGGACTGAATGTGCTTGCTTGAAGTGAAACAAAGACATTACAATATTTTTATTTTAAGAGAGAGAGAGGGAGAAGGAGACCACATTCACATAACTGTTCCTACAGCATATTGTCATAAGTGTTCTATTTTATTATTAGTCATTGTGGCTAATCTCTTACTATATCTAATTTATAAATTAAACATCATAGATATGCATGTATAGGAAAAATATATATATATATATTTAAGTTTTGGTACTATCTGTACTTTCAGTACTGAAGGTTCTGAAAGGTACTACTGAGGTCTTGGAACATACCCCACTATAAAAGGGACTGCTGGACAGGGCTAAAGCTCACTGAGAAGTGGGGGGTGGCGGTGTTGTGTGGTGCAGTGGGTTAAGCCTTGCTTGCAACACCAGCATACCATAACAGAGTACCAGTTCAAGTCCTGGCTACTCTGCTTCTGATCCAGCTTCCTGCTAATGTGCCTGGGAAAGCAGCAGATGACCCAAGTGCTTGGCGCCTTGCCACCCATATGGGAGACCCACATGGAGTTCCTGGCTCCTGGCTTTGGCCTGGCCCAGACCTGGCCACTGCAGGCATTTGGGAAGTAAACCAGAGTATGGAAGATATCGCTCTCTCTTTCTCTTGCCTTCTCTTTCAAGCAAATAAATAAATCTTTTCTAAAGAAAATGCTCACTGAGAAGAGGAGGACTTATTGGAGGTATAGAGCTTGTCTACTCACATCCTATTGGCCAGAAATGTCAGATGACTACAACTACCTGCAAGGGTGTCTGGGAAATACAGTCTAGCCATGCATTAGACTACCCCCAGGAAGGGAAGCAAAAGAGTGTGGTGAACATCTGGCCCACTGAACACACTGGGTCATCTTCATTGCTTGCCTCAGGGGTGCAGTAGCTCCTGCCTCTGTCTGCCCTGGGCCCTATAAACTCTTCTTCCTAAGCAACCGGAGGACCTGGATTTTTCACTCAGGGAAGTACCACTTCCTCCCGAGAATGGTGAGGGCTGTGGATGGCCCGTGGTCGGGTGCTCAGCGTCCTGGATTGCTGGAGATTGAAAAGCTTCCTGGATGCAGTCTCTGGACAGCTTTGTATAACCACCACCAGTCTGATTCCGAACTGCGTCATGTACCAGAGCCCCTCAGGGAACCCCGTTATGGCTCCAGTCTCCCCTTTCTACTGCAGCCCAATCCTCCAGCGACCGCTAATCTGCTCTGCGTCTCTGTAATTATGCTGCTACGCAAATATTACAGACTGGAATCCTGCAGCACAGATCCTTTTCGGATTGGCGTTCCCCACTCTGCATAACTTCCTTGAGATTCATTCCAGTGATTTCATGTAGTCGTTAGTTGTTGTTCCTGGTGAGTTGTGTCCTATGGTACAGATGTGCTGCTTCCGGCTTTTGCTTGTTAAGAATAAAGCTACCAGCCAGCGCTGTGGCTCAATAGGCTAATCCTCCGCCTTGCGGTGCCGGCATACTGGGTTCTAGTCCCAGTCGGGGCGCCGAATTCTGTCCCAGTTGCCCCTCTTCCGGGCCAGCACTCTGCTGTGGCCAGGGAGTGCAGTGGAGGATGGCCCAAGTACTTGGGCCCTGCACCCCATGGGAGACCAGGAGAAGCACCTGGCTCCTGCCTTTGGATCAGCGCAGTGCGCCGGCCGCAGCGTGCCAGCCATGGCGGCCATTGGAGGGTGAACCAATGCAAAGGAAAGACCTTTCTCTCTGTCTCTCTCTCTCACTGTCCACTCTGCCTGTAAAAAAAAAAAAAAAAAAAAAAAAAAAAAAAAAGAGAGAGAGAGAGAGAGAGAGAGAGAGTAAAGCTACCATGCACGTTTGTGTATAAGTTTCTGTGTATCCTCTTTGGGTAACCACTTTTTCAATTTTTAAATTAGATTTTTGGGTCGTTAGTGTGTTCTAAGAGTTTCAGGCCAAAGTTTCCTGTTGGAGATATGAGTTGCAAACATGATCTCCTGGGCTGTATCTGTCTTTTCATCTTTTTTTTTTTTTTTTTTTTTTTTTTTTTTTTTTTTTTTTAACCAAGATCTTTCCCAGGGCAGTTTTCTGTTTGATGAGGTTCCTTATGTCGAGTTTTCATTTCCATGGGTCATGCTTTTGGTGTCAAGTTGAAGATCACTTTCCAGTCCCAAGGCTCAAGAATTTTCTATTTTTTCTCAAATGTGCTATAGCTTTATATTTTACATTTCAGCCCATGATACATTTTGAAATACCTGTTGTATAAAAAGTGAAGCTCAGGCCAAGGTTCAGGTTTTGCCTATAAATGTCCAGCGGCTCCAGTCTGATTTGCTGTGAAGCCTCATCCACCTCCACTGCTTTGCTTTTACTCTTTTTCCAAAAACGAATTGGGTGTGATTTTGCGGATCTACTCGGGGCTATCTCTTCTGTTCCCTGCACTGCGAACCTTCCTGTTTGCCATTACCACACTGCCTTCATTATTGTGGCTAGAAAATACTCTTGAAATTGGGTCCACTGCTCCCTCCCACTTTATTCTTATTTTTCAAAGTGATTTTAGTTCCTTTGCTTTTCCATATAAATTTTAGAGTAATCTTGTTTATATTATACCTACAAAAAAATCTGGCCAGGAGTGTGATCAGAAGTGCATTAAAAGTGTGTATCAGTTTGGGGAGCACTGTCATCTTTGCTAGGACGAGTCTTCCAAGCCATGAGCACGGTGTGTCTCTCCATTTATTTGGCTTTTTTGGCTTCTTAATCAGTGTGTTGTCATTTTTTTTCAGTTTTATTTATTTTTTTTAATTTATTTCACAGGTAGAGTTATAGAGAGACAGAGAGAAAGGTCTTCCTTCGGTTGGTTCACTCCCCAAATGGCCGCTACGGCCGGCGCTGTGCTGATCCGAAGCCAGGAGCCGGGTGCTTCTTCCTGGTCTCCCATGCGGGTGCAGGCACCCAAGCACTTGCCATCCTCCACTGCACTCCCGGGCCACAGCAGAGAGCTGGCCTGGAAGAGGAGCAACCGGGACTAGAACCTGGCGCCACAGGCGGAGGATTAACCAAGTGAGCCACGGCACTGGCCCCGCGTGTTGTCATTTTGAGCATACAAGTCTTGTACATATTTGTTCATCTAAGTATTTCTTTTTTTCTCTTTTAGAAGTTGTAAATTACATTTTATTAGAAATGACATTGTACTTTGTGTTCATTGCTACTATATAGAAATACAATTGATCTAGAAATGCAATTGATACAGAAATACAATTGACTTTTGTGTGTCGATCCTATCTCCTGCCACTGTGCTGAACTCACTGATTAGTTTTAGAAGCATTTTTGTAGGCTTCTTGGCTTTAATGTAGTCAATTATGCCATCTTCACACAGGGTACGTTTTGCCTCTTTCTTTCTTATCTTTGTGCCTTTTCTTTCGTCTTCCTCCCTCTTTTAACCGGCTACGACTTCCAGTACTATGCTGCATAAGAGTGATGAGAATGGAATTCTTTGACTTGCCCCAATTTTAGTGGGGGGAACAGTCAGTTTTTCCTCACTGAGAACGATGTTAGCACTGGTGTTTTTGTGATGCTGTTTACCAAGCTGAGGAAAATTTCTAGAGCATTTTTCTGAGTTATCATGAGGGGATGCTGAATTTTGTCAAATGCTTTTTCTGCATATCTGCATATGAATATGACTATTTAATTTTTCTTCCTTAGCTGATGCATTGTGTGTATGATGTAGATTTATTTTCAAATATTGAACCAGCCTTCCCTTGATGGAATAAACCCCACTTGGTCATGGTGTACCATTCTTTTCTTGTATTGCTGAAGTCTATTTGCTAATATTTTGCATCTAGGCTCATGGAGGGCATTGATCTTTATTTTGGGTTTTTGTTCTATCTTCGTCTAATTTTGGTATCAGGGTAATACTAGCCCCAGGAGCACCAGAGAACAAAGCACACCAGAAGAGAATTGCAAGGACTGTGACAACTAAGCTACAGTTCTGCCACTAGACCTACAGCCCACAAAGCAGACGAGAACCTGCGCGCTACACCTCAACAGTGGCGCTGCCAGCTGAAATGGAAGATGAAGGGAGTGGGGAGGCATTTAGCCCAGAGGTTGAGGTGCTAGTGAGGACACTGTCCTGTATCCCAGCACCTGTATTCAGTGCCTGGTTCTGGCCCTGACTCTAGCACCCCGGCAGCACAGAGCGTGAGACACAGTGGTGATGGCTGCTGTAGCTGGCTTCCCACCACTCAGGTAGGAGGCCTGCATTGACTTGTCGGTTCCTGGCTTCCACGTGGAGCAGTCCTGGCCACTATGGGCATTTGGAAGTGAACCAGTGAATAGGGACTCTATCTGTCTCTCTTCTCAAAGATAAAAGACGTTAACAGGACCTGAGGTTTCCTAACACAAAATCCAAAATGCCCAGAACATAATGGAAAATTATGTGCCCTATCAGGAGCCAGGATAATCACAATTTTAACAAGAAAAGATAATTGCCTGATGCTAATACCAACATGATTCAGATGCTGATATTATCTAACATAGATTTAAAGCAGTAGCCATCATAAATACACTTTGGCCAGAAGTTATGAATTCTCTTGAAACAAGTAAAAACATGGAAAATCTCAGGAATGAAGCAGAAGTTAGAAAAAAGAACCAAACAGAAATTATAGACAGACGTCCCACCTCCCTCAGTCAATGGGCAGGATGGCCCGAGACGTGTTCCACGCTGTCTCCCAGAGCTGCCCCGCGGGTGTGAGCTCCAGTTGCCCACGTGGTAACCGTCTGGATGATCCTGTCTTCGTGAGCTGCGCTCCCTTCTGGTTTCACTTTTTATGCCCCAGGCCATGTTTTGGGGGTCAGTTCCCAAATTAACTTCTTGAAAGCAAATCTTTGTCTCAGGGTCTGTTTCTGGCAACCCCAAACCAAGAGAGTTCTGACAAGCCTCGTGACAACCTATCAGATATGCAGGCAAAACTCAGCGTGGCAGGTTCTCACTAAAACTGCCACTATAGGCCCCAGTGCCATGGTCGACAGAACAGAGGTAGGAACCCCCTCCCTGCTCCCCTGGACCTCATACTGCTCTTGTCTTCCCCCAAATCTCCGCGACCCCCATCGCCATTCCTCATGTCACCTGGTTTTTGCCTGGGAAGGCACTGCTCCTTGTGGGTCTGTGCAGGCACACAAAGGAACTGCTTCAAGCCAGCTGCCCCTCCCTCACCAACCCCCATGGAATCGCGGCCTTCATGGTGGGTTGGGTTGTTGTTGTTTTTTAATACCAGTGTGAAATAAATTGAAAAATTACCCATAAAATACAGGTTCTCCGCAGCTGGCTTGAAATTTCTTTCCATAAACAAGCCGTTTAAGGAGATGCCTTAATGCCACCCGCCAATCCCTTCCCTGGCTTTTTATGTCTCCATGTGGGAGTGGGGTCTGCTGGGAGCCAGCCTCCTGAGCCAGGGCAGGCTGCTGTGGACCACGAGTCAGCCCCGGGCCTTGGGTCTCACTTGTACCTCCCAGCCCTGTCTGCTCCGGGAAGCATCCCCGAGACTCAGCCTCCAGCCCCCAACCCCACCCCACCCCGGTTCCTACATTCAGCGCAGACTCAGCAGCCAAAGCGCTTGCATTTGTCTCCGGTTTCCCACTTACGCACTGTGACTTGAAGCAAGTTACCAACCCTCTCCCTGCTTCAGGGAGAAACAGGGATGATGCTAGTACCTGCTGCATGGGGCTGTCTGAGGATTAAGTAATGTACATGAAGCTCTTGGACCATGGCAGCGGGCCACGCTGTGTAACTGCTGGCTATTATTAGTTTTACAGGCGGAAGAGAAACTAGGATAGAAGATGCAACAGGAGGCTCAGTGACATTTGGACGTTTCCACAATGAGCCTTTTTTGGAGTTTCCTCCAGGGTGTTTACGTAAGTGTGTGCCCAACACTCTGCCATCTGCCGTCTCCTCTGGCCTGACTGGAGCTACGGGAGCATCCAGGATGGGGCTATCAGCAGCCCCAGTTGACAGCAGAGGAAACCAAGGCCTGCACGGTGAACTGATCCGCTCCTGGTCCCAGGCCACTGCAGAGTCAGGACTGCATCTTGACGGTTTGATGACTCAGGACAAATCCTGATGCTGGTCACATACTGAGCCCTGTGCTGGTCTCAGATCCAGCCCTGATCCTGGATCACACACTCGGGCTTGAACCTGATCCCAGACCAAATCATAGCTTTAGCCCCAGATGGAGCTCTGACCCCACTCTTTTTTTTTTTTTTTTTAAGATTTATTTATTTGAAAGTCAGAGTTACACACAGAGAGAGGCAGAGAGAGAGAGAAAAAGAGAGAGAAGTCTTCCATCCACTGGTTCACTCCTCAGTTGGCCACAGTGTCTGGAACTGCGCCGATCCAAAGCCAGGAGCCAGGAGCTTCTTCCAGGTCTCCCACACGGGTACAGGGGCCCAACAACTTGGGCCATCTTCTACTGCTTTCCCAGGCCATAGCAGAGAGCTGGATCGGAAGTGGAGCAGCCAGGACTTGAACCAGCGCCCATATGGGATGCTGGCACTGCAGGCGGTGGCTTTATCCTCTACACCACAGCGCCAGCCCCAATGACCCCATTTGTGATCATACACTGAGTCCCAGGGTAAGCTTCGACTTTGGTTTCAGTCAGAATCCTGAATCCTGTCTTGCCAAGGCCCTGACTCCAGCCTCAGACTAAGCTCTGATTCTTGTGGCAGACTGAGCCTTGATTCTCGTTACAGACTGGTCCCACGCTGATTGCTGAACGATCTGGGCCCCAGACTGAGCACCCACGGAACCTCTCATGTGGAGCTGCACCTCTGACTCCACCCTGGGTCTGTTGGGTGAGTGCGATTTCCATCTTCCCCAGTCTCAGTCCATCTACCCAGGAAACACCAAGAACATTGCCTTCAGTAAAGGCCCGGGCATCAGAATAGGATTTATAGCCCTGTAGAGGCAAGGCCCCTCACCCCACACCAGGCGGGGCGGCCTCAGAGGCCCAGGTCCTCCCGGCGCCAGGACTCGGAGCAGCTCCGTTGTTGGGGTGGCTTTCCCGCCAGATTATTTAATACCATCCTTTCTGGTTTGACATTCGCAGCCTTGGGCAGCTTGGGGTAGAGCTTCTTCCCCCTGCGGTCGAAGTTGTAACACTCTTTCAAACAAAGGAAAATTTTTAAAAACAACAGTGAAAATATTTCCAAAATATGTTCGCAATCAAGCTGATCCCTTGGTAATTGACTGGGGAGAGAAGGGAAGAACAAAGAGAGGTTTCGCAGAGCGAAGGGAGAGCAGGTCTCTGGTGGGCTGTGGGGCCCAGCCCTGGCTCTCAGTCTACAGGGAGGTGAGGAGGGGCAGGTGGGTGGGTGGGAAGGAAGGAGCTGGGCCGGGAAGGTGGAGGAGAGAAGCCGAGGCCAGGCCTCCGAATGTTCCCGCCCTGCAAGGAGCCAGGACCGGCAGCCAGTGACCTGCTGGTGCCTGGAACTTTTTTCACTGTCACAGGGAGTCGACACCCACTGCCTGAGGAGGGCTCTTGAGATTAAAGGACAGGTGGCTTTAAGTACCTAGCATGAGGCTGGACACAGAGCATAATGGTGTGTGTGGGCCAGCGCCGCTGCTCACTAGGCTAATCCTCCGCCTAGCGGCGCCGGCACACCGGGTTCTAGTCCTAGTCGGGGCGCCGAATTCTGTCCCGGTTGTCCCTCTTCCAGGCCAGCTCTCTGCTGTGGCCCGGGAGGGCAGTGGAGGATGGCCCAAGTGCTTGGGCCCTGCACCCCATGGGAGACCAGGAGAAACACCTGGCTCCTGCCTTTGGATCAGCGCGGTGTGCCAGCCACAGCGCGCCAGCCACAGCAGCCATTGGAGGGTGAACCAACGCAAAGGAAGACCTTTCTCTCTGTCTCTCTCACTGTCCACTCTGCCTGTCAAAAAAAAAAAATAATAATGGTGTATGTAATAGTTGGTGTCATTGTTATTAGAAGGGGACTTCAAGAAGTTCTTGGAAATCGATTTAAAAGATGAGTTTATGGGGCAGGCATTATGGTGCAGCAGGTTAAAGCCACGTCTTCCTCCCACAACAGGTGCCTGGGTTTGTGTCCTGCCTCCACTTCCAATCCAGCAGCAGATGATGCCTCAACTACTTGGGTTCCTGCCACCCATGTGGGTGACACAGATCCTGGACACAGAGTTCCTGAATCCTAGCTCAGGCCTGGCCCAGCCTCCACTGTTGCAGGCATTTGTGGGGGTCAACCAATGGATGGAAGAGCTCTCTCTCTCTCTGTTCCCCTGCCTTTCAAATAAATAAGCATTCTTTAAAAACTACGAAAAGGTAAATTAATTTTGGTGCAAAATAATTTCAAAATCTGCACACAGTTTTTTCACAATACGCATTTTCCATAAACTTTTTGAAGACCCCCCTCGTATTTGCATACTGTCAGCTTTAAGGCATTGGGGCTGATGAGGCAGGGACGCTATTCAGAACACCCAGATTCAGGTCCCAGCTCTGCCACTTACTATTTATGTGAGCTCAGGCAAGCTGCTAAACCCGTGAGCCTCAGCTTCCTCATCTGTAAAATGGGGACAGTAATTGAGTTGTGGGAGTTAAACGACTTAATACAGGCAAAGCACTTAGAAAGGGGCTTGGCGCATAGTCAGTGACTCAAAATGTTAGCTATGATTATCTGCTCAAAAACATTTCATGGTTTGGCATTATGGGGTAACAGGTAAAGCCACTGATTGCAACTCAGGTATCCCATATGGTCACAAGTTCGTGTCCTGGCTGCTCCACTTCCAATCCAGATCCCTGCTAATGGTCTGGGAAATCAGCAGAAGATGACCCAAGTGCTTGGGTCCCTGCCACCCATGTGGGAAACCAGAAGAAGCTTCTTGTTCTTGGCTTTGGCTTGGCCTAGTGCTTGGCCATTGCTGCCATTTGGGGAGTGAACCTGCAGATGGAGGATCTCTGTCTCTTCCTCTTGCTCTTTCAAAAATAAATAAATAAATCTTAAAGAAACCCATTTCCTGCACACCTGCCATGTGCAGACTGCAGCTTATCTATATGAAGAAAGAAAGACTCCTTCACGTGAGGGGCAGCCAAGGATACTGGGCCCCCAGCCTCTACTGCCACATGTCTGGTGTTTCAGTTCCTGTCATCAGCAATTCATTCATTGACGGCATCACTCACTCACTACCGAGCACCAGCTGCATGCCAGGGAGCAGTGAGAGTTAAAGGCACAGTAGCTGCTGTCAAGGTCCTCATGGCCTGGTGGGGAGAGAGTGAACTCTAAAAGAGGAGAAGTCGGATGAACTCTAAAATCCAGGCTTGCCGGAGGGCCCGTGGGAGCCCAGTGGAGGTGCTGGAGAGGCCTCCTGGAACTGATGTCCCAGCAGGCTTGTTAAGGCTTGCAGGAGTTAACCCTTCATCCATTCCACAACACTGACTGAGCACTGGTCCCCAGGCTGAGGACTGATTCAACAACACAACAGGCCTAGATCTGTGCCCCTTGGAGCTAAGGGTCTAGGAACAATACACAGACAGCCACTTAATGTGGCCTTGGTGATGTGGGGGCTGCAGGGGGAGGGGCTAGAGTGTGGCCAGGGTGGCCAGGGAAGGCTTCTTAGAGGTGCCACTTGCCAAGGGC
The DNA here is from genome assembly GCF_051225735.1 of Oryctolagus cuniculus. Lineage (NCBI taxonomy): Eukaryota > Metazoa > Chordata > Mammalia > Lagomorpha > Leporidae > Oryctolagus > Oryctolagus cuniculus. Next base: position 26,914,500 of record NC_142877.1, read on the forward strand.
CTGACTACAGGGAGGGGCAGGTCCTGGGAAGATCTGGGGAGGGTGTTCAGGTGTTGGCAACAGCAGGTTCAAAGGCCTGGCGGAAGCAATGAACTTGGGGTAATGAAGGCCATGAAGGGAGGGGGGATGGCTGGACTGGAGGGAGTGAGGGGCTGTGTGGGAGGGGAGCTGAGCAGGAGAAGGGGAGAGGGGCATGCTGGGCTTTGAGGGTATTCAAGGAGGGGAAGGGAGAGGAGGCAGGAGCCGCTGCCTTTGGGACTCACAGGGAGTGTGCATCGTGGTGGTGGTGGTGGTGGAGGTGGTGGTGGTGGTGGAGGTGGTGGTGGAGGTGGTGAGATGCAGAAGAGGGGGAGGGCCCCTGCTTGCCTGGGTGCCAGTTTTCCAACCTTGTCCCAAAGCTACTGGCAGCCACTAGGGACACTGGACAGAATCAGACCTTGGCCCTGGAAAGCTGGGCTTCTGGGTCTTTCCAGTCTCTCTTGATTCTCACAACAGGCCCTGTCACAGGTAGAAAAATGGAGGTCCCAGAGGGCTTACGTGACTTGCCTTGAGTCACACAGAGATAATGGATCTGGCTTCCTGAGCTCCTCATCTTCTCTGGCCTCTGCCTCCAGGCCCACAAGCTCCCTGGCCCACCACATCGTCAGCCTCCTACTTCCTGGACGGCTCAGCCAAAGCAGAACTAACCTTCAGGTCTTCCTTAGCTCCTTGGTCCCAGGACCAATTCCCACCTGGGAGTCCTCCCAGCTCCCCTCCAATCCCGTGAGAATTCTGGTGGTGTCAGCCCTGGGGCATCCTTGGCAGAGCTGTCCAAGCCTCCCCTATTCCACTTCTCTGATTCCATCGCTGGGTGTCCTGCCCTTACCAGCTTGGCACTGTTGTCTCAGGTACCTGCTGGTCCAGGACTCCATCCGCCCACAGGGCAGGCTGATGGTGTTGCTAAGTTACCAGCCCCCAGGAGCAGCCCCACACGGATGATGGTAGGGACTGGTGGATAAACAGTCCAGTTCTCTCATCCATGGCTGGGACAGCTCTGTCACCAGACTGGGACGAAGGCCCAACTGGCAGACTTAATCCTCACCACTCCTGCATTTGCTTCTTTCCTTTCCCTTTCTTTCTTTGCTCCCTCTTGGTACCTCCTGGGATCTGCCCCCAAGTCATCCACTGGTTCTTGGATTCTCATTTCCAGGACTGCTAAGAGCACCATGACGCCCAGTCAATTCCACCTGCAGGATAACTCTCAAACTCTTCTCCTTCCCTCCATCGCCTCTGCAACAGGGCCAGCTCTGGTCCATGCCCCAGAGGCTCCCATCTGCGTACACATCAAGGCCTCCCACGCTGCTCCTACTTTGCTCCTGCAGCCTACCTTCCCTCCCTGTGGGAGCCATGGGAGGCTTGGGAGCCATGGGAGCTTGACATAAAGAAAGCCTGCCTATGGCTTCCCACTGCTCTCAGCATGAACCCTACTGCTTGTCATAGTTCACAAGGCCATCAGGCATGCCCTCTGCAGCCTCTATCTGACTTCTCTGCCTCTTGCCCTGGGCCTTACTGGCCACCTTCCTGCTCTACAAAAAAGCCCACCGATGACCACTTCAGGCAGCTGGTTTCCTTTAAGGGCTCCCATGCTAAGCACTGACACACAGCCTCACAAACGTGCTTGAGGGACCACAGAGGTGCCCTTCCCTTGTCAGTAACAGGAGTAGGACTGGATCTCCGGTCCCTCCAGCTCCAAAGCTCTGCTCCAAACACTGGGCTGTCTTCCTGAATCATCGCAGAGTTCCAGCAAATGATCTGTGCCCAGCAACCCAGGATCACTTAGTGTGATTCTGACCTCTTGTCTCCTTCCATGTGTGGGCTCCACCCTCTCCAGACCCACTATCAAGTGAGTAGCTGGTTCTGCTCACAGCCTTTTTTCCCAATACTCCCACCCCACTCTTCCTCTTTCCCACTGCTTTAGTCTTCTCTGGGAACTTCCAGTCTCCTGTCTGGAGACCAGCTCTCCAAGGTGGTGCTTCCTGCTGGTGTTCCACCTCATGCGGCCACAACTGCCTTTTGCCCATCCTCTTGGAAGATAGAGGTGCCAAGAATGATTGGAGACATAGGAAGGCCCCAGATGCACCCAAGGCACTACCGTGGCACTTCCTGATCAGGCCTTATCACCAGTCACCAATAAAATTAGTAGTCAAATAATTCCCTTTGTTCAGCTCTCTGCATTCACAAATGCCTGGACCTTGGTGTCAGGTGAACTGGTTCAAGGTCTGGCTTGATCTCTGCTCATCTATGGCCATGGGCAGGTCACCGCCTTTCCTTTGGCTTCAGCCTGCGGGCTGCAGAATGTTGTAGTTAACATGACCTCAAGGTTATCAGAGGGAAAGTTCTTGTTCTAATGAAGTAGCAAACAACCCAGGGACAGCCAGAGGCAAACCTTCCTGCTACGATATCATTCACTCTTCATCGCTGACCCATCACTTTGTGTGTTTTTCAGATGTATGAACAACAGGTCAGAGATGTGAGTAACTCAACTAAGGTCACACAGGGAGTGTGGGTAGGACAGGAACAAAACTCTGAGTGTGATTCCAAACACAGTGCTCTTTCTACTCTATCCATTGACCCATCCTCCCATTCATCACCCACCATTCCCCCATCTGGCCATCCACAAATTCACCCACTCACCATCAGCTTAAGTAGATTTAGCACACACACACACACACACACACACACACACCATTCATCCCCATCCCACATTCCCCCATCCATTTCATTGATAGTTGCTGAGAGCTTACCACCCACCAACCACTGTGCCAGGGCCTGAGCTATGACTTTGAGCTAGATAAAGTCATACCTTTGGTTGTGGAATGCAGACAACTGGCAAACATGTACACACTGAACACGAGTTGTGCCAGGCATGACTAAGGTAAGACACCATCAGGAAACCTGTGACAGAAGGGTAGGGTGAGGCCCGGAGAGGTCACACAGCTGGCTTGAGGTCCCACAGCCAGCAGGAGGCACCACATTCGCCCAAGCCCCTTCTTCAACCTTTTCACTTCAATTTCAATCTTTCAAAAAATTATTTGAGTGCCTAGTAGTTAGCAGTCTCAGAGCGAGAGACACTTGAAGGTGCAGTCACTCCCAGCCAGCCTAGGGAGTTCACAGTCACTCAGTAGAGTCCTACATTGTCCCAGGAGGGATCAGGGTCACAAAGGCACAGCCTTCCTGCCACACAGCTTAGGGCAGATGAAGCCAGTGCACCGAAACCCAGCTTACAGCTTATTTTGCGATACCTCTCCATGGTAGGAGATGGAAAGGAGCCCGTATTTTCTCAACAGCTTTAGAGGCTTAACTTTGAGCTCGATAACAGATGTGTTTTTGGACCACTGGCTACAAAACAAACTGATTGTCCCCCACTGATTGTCACTGTTGCAGAGATGGAGCTGAGGACATTGCTGTGTGCATGGTATGTCAATGGCCACCCCCAAACAAGCATATCCGGCAAGAGTGGGACCTTATGGATTCATCAGTAGGTTTCTCAATGAATCGATCCATTGATTTGCATGTCTATGTTGTACAAAGAGTTCGAGGCGCCTGGGAAGGAAGTGCAGGGTAGAAACCCATGCTCCTCTTTACTCCATATATCCACTCACTGGGAGCATCAAGAAAGGAGGAAGAAACAAGCAGCTGGTTAGGGAACAAATTCTTGGTATGGAAGCAATTCCGCTAGGGCCAGCCTCCTCAGAGTGCATTCCAAATGCTTTTCCTATTTTCAAATTTAATTAGGAGCCATTTCTGCGGTGTGAGTCATCACTTAATAACGGGGGGAGGGGTGTTTAATAGGGAATGGCTGGGAGAGAGCAGGACAGTCGGACAGTGCAAAGCCTAGTTCTTCTGAGTCACTGGTTGTGTGAACTTGGCCGGGCCGCTTTACCTCTCGGAACACCAATTTCCTTGTCTGTAAATGAATATTTGCCTGGCAGGGATCTGGGGAGCTTAAAGGACATCATACCTATAAATTCTTTTCCTGTGCTGGAACACAGTAGGTGTTTCATAAATATTCAAGACCTTCCCTTTGCATCTCTCTTCTGTTAGTCTCCAACACAACCGTGGGGTCTGTGCTAGGTGTGTTGTTGACTTTCTCCAGCATGAACTCAGGCCTCCCAGGACCCACGCAGCCACCCCTCTAACGTGGAGTTTCCTGTCAAGGCTGATGCACCTTCTGACATTGGTGTAGCTTAGTCTCTCCTGGTAGAACCACCGATGTTGTTGTTGCTATCAAAAAAAGGTCTTTGCACGGGTGGGCAGTTGAGGAGAGAAAGCCATCAGAACTGGGGGCTCCAGGAAGGATCTCTGGGAAGAAATGCTAGGATTTGGTGAGGTGGTAATAAAGGGGCAGGAAACAGCCAACACCAGGGTGGGGAGGCAGGACTGAGAGGAGAAGCCGTGGGTGGAGGCAGAGAGGGCAGATCAGCTACAAAGCCGCTGGGAGCTTGAGAGCAGGAGGGGAGAGGAGTTTCCATGGGAGAAGGCCCCAGAGTGGCTCACTGGCTGCTTTATCTCTGGAGTGAGCGCCTCTCTCCTCAGCGCTGGGGAGTCCTTTGTCGGGACACTAGCATTGGCCACTGCACAGGGTTTGGCCACCATGCTTTCCTTTTCGCTTTCTTCTGGCTCCTGGGAACTCTTTCCTGATTCCATGAGCCAGGGCAGAACCGTCAATCAAGATGCCAGTCCCTCAGGGTGTCCAGGTGGGGCCAATCAGAATCCTTTCTGTGGTTGGGCTGTGAGGGATGTCTGCCTCTTCAGGATATAGCCCAGGGGCTGCTGGCATCCGATTTACTGCCACATGGAATGGAGCTGTCTGAAGCAAGAAAGGGTGCTACCACCGAGTAATGAGACAGAAGCAAAGCTGAGTGTGGAGGGAGACCTGCCTGGCAACACTGTTCATGTGCTTGGATCAAGCCGTGCCTGCAGTCCCTTCTGTGGATAAGCTTATTTAACAGCATGTCTGTCGTGCTTGAAAACTGAAAGAATTCTGATGAATGCAGTGGGCAAATAAGAGGTGGGTCTCTTCTTCCGAGACAGACAGAGCAGGGAAGGACCCCAGCAGGCATGGAGAGGTTGAGCAACAGCCTGTACTTCTCCACTGACTACTGCAGCCCTGGCTCAAGTTAAGCTCCTCTCTGGGACTCAGTTTCAATATCTGTGAGATGGGCAGCTGGGAGCAGGATATAAACTTATTTATTTTCACCCCCCACCTTGTTGAAAAAATGATTTTAAGCAGGTTATAGATGAAATACAACCAGAGGTTAGGAAAAGACAAGGATAATGAAATTGTGGGAACAGGAATGAGGTGAACCCAAGGATGAAGTCAGGTTAGCATGTGCCTTCCCTGAAGCTCTGGACAGTTGCTAAAAGTAAACAGAAGAGTTTGTGCTGAGACCCCTGGCAGCCAAAGCAAGAGAAAGGAAACACAGTTACATGGATTCGCAGTGGGGAAAAAACACCAGAACACAGTCCCCAAGAAGAAGCCCAATTTTCCCTGGAATAAAAGTCTGAAATAAATTTCCTTGTGATTCTCCATCAAAAGGACTTTGTGAAATGCCATGGGTAAAGATAAAAGGCGGGTGACAGGCTGGAGTCAATTGTTGCAACATACTTAACAGACAGAGGATGAAAATCCATAATAAATCAAGAGTATCTACAAATCAATAAGGAAAAGACAAAATCCTCCATCACAAAATGGACAAAGGCGACTGAACACACAATTCACAACAGAAGCAGCAGCGATCAAATCAGCAAAAATAAAAGGAGCGTATGAGGGCAGTAATGGGAAAGGCATGGGCAAGCGGCCCTTCTCAGACACCTGCGCTTACTCTTGGCACCTCCCACCACAGGTCATGGTATACATTTAACTCTTTATTTGGTTTGGGGGCATTCCCATGACAAGATTTTGAGTTCTACAAGGGCAAAAACTATCTTCTATTCACACAGAATTCCCAGAACCTGGAACAGCAAGCAAGCACACAGTAGATGCTCAACAAATACTTACCAAGTGTGTGGGTGAATGATGGAGGGATGGGATGTAAACTGGTACAACATTTTGGGGAAGCATTTTGGCACTGTCCTTGAGAATTAAATGCACATAAATTGATTCAGAAATTCCACTCCCTGCCCTGCCCCAGCCATATACTCAACAGAAACACGCCAGCACTCAAAGGCATGTGTAAAAGAATGTTCTTTGCAGCACTGTCTAAATGGCAAAAGCTGGAAATGACTTAAATACCCAACAATGCACATGAATTAAATAAGTTGTGGTATATCCTCACTGTGCAACATTCTGTGTTCTTGAAAAGAAGGGGGCAGATCTTTGATGTGGTGAGAGCCTTAAGACATATTATTACAAGAAAATAGAGAGTCACAGAACAACAGTATGCAACATTTACAGGAAAAACAAAAAAAAAAACTCCATCCAGCCATCACCATCCATCACCTATCAATAAAAATTTAAAAATATCTTGGAAGGAAGCACTAAACTATTAACACTGGTAGCTTCTGACAAAGAGAATAAAATGGAGATCTGTGCAATGGGCTATTTTTACTTTAAAATGCATTTAATGTATTTTTAAAATGCATTTAAAATGTGCACAGGTGGGGAGATGTTATAGTGAAGTGGATTACATTACCACTTAGAATGCCTGCATCCCATTTTGGAGTCCCAGCTACTCTGCTTCTGACCCAGTTCCCTACTAACATGCCCAGGAAGCAGCAGATGATGGCCCTGAGTTTCTTCCACCCACATGGAACAGCTGGGTGGCTCCTGGTTTTGACTTTTCCCAGCCCTGACTGTGGTGGTCATTTGGGAAGTGAACCAGTGGATGGAAGATCTCTCTCTTTCTCTTCTGCCACTCTGCCTTTCAAAAATTAATAAGCCTTTTTAAAAAATGTGCACAAATTGAGTTTTGCACATCAGACACCCCCACATCTTGGACAAGCACTCAATGAAGACAGAAGTTGCCAGCACTGAGTGGCCCTGCCTAGTATCCTCTCAGAGACCATTACCACCACCCTCGTGTGACCTTGATCACCTTAGACTAGTCTTGCCAGTGCCTGAAATTTATAGACATGGACACTATATATCATAAAGTGAGTGCACTTTTGCATCTTTTCCTTCTTTGGTGCAATATTCTGTTTGTGTATTTCATGATTTTCCTTTCTCACTGATCTATTCCTGTCCATTTCAAATATTCAAAGAGAATGCATCACTTACATTCCACCCATGCAAGTTGGAGAATCACCATTTATTAAATAAAATCCATCCACAGCCACACTGTGTGTGACATCAGTTGGGGCCGTGTCACAACTCCTCCCCTTCACAAAGTACAAGGCGGTGGGGTGCCTGAGGTCGCACAATTGAGTGAGTGGGGACGGTGGGGCAGGTCTGGGGCAGCTCCTTTCAAATCCTCGTCCCAGAGCATCAGTGGTTGCCCCAGAATCTCTTTTGTGGATTTTTCCGGGCTTTGGCTGAGACATTTGTGAGAGTGGGAGGCTTGGCCCATGGTGCTCATTTTCCATGATAACAGCAGCTTCCCCATGGTGAGACCACTGGGGCCAGACACCCTGCCATCTCTGCAGGCAGCTGCGTAGCCTCAAGCTATACTCAGATGGAAGAGGTGCCTTGGGGGAGCTGGATTCAAATTCAGCGCAGTCTGCCCTTACCTCCTGAACCCTTAGCCAGCACTTAGAAGTTCAGTGATGAAGGCAAAATAGGTAGCAGAGGAAAAGATGAAATCAGGCTAACGGAGACCTGATGGGCCGTGCAGCAATCCATGCCCAAGGAGGCGTGGTGGGACGGGTGTGGGGAGAGAATGGGACAGTATGGGCTGAGGGGCACCCAGGGACACAAACGCCAAATGCACCTTCGTGCTGGACCTTCTAGGCCTCTCTGCATCCTGCCGGTGGGGGGGGCTCAGTCTTTCCCTCCAGTCAGTGGGGAGATAGCAGTGAACAGCCCCCTCTAATCTGTTATCTGCATTTCCAACGTGTGCCTGTGCCAGGACACTCGGTTTACACAAGAAATCAATTGGTCAATTAGCATTTTATTAACTATGCTTGTAGGCTTGTGGGTATGCATTTATTCTCCTCCTCCTCCTGCTCATTCTTCCAACATGCAACACACACACACACACACACACACACATGTGTTGCCCAAATCAAAGAGTACCAAAGCGCACGCCGAGGAAAGTGGTTCTCCGGCCTGCCTGTCCCCTGCCACCCACTTCCCCTTCCAGGAAGCACAGCTGTTGTTAGTTTCTTGCATTTCTCCTGAGAAATGGCTCACGCATTTGTGAGCACGTGCACCGTTTCCATTCACCCAATGGGAGCATGCTCTGTGGCTCCCCGTGCTTCCCTGTGTGCGATTGTTCTCAGCACATGGAGAGCAGCCTCTTTCTTACAGCTGTCTACAGTCCACGGTGGCGATGCACCAGCTCTCATTTACTCAACCCCTCCTGATGGATGCTTAGGTTGTTTCCTGCCTTTTGCTGTTACCCTGACGGTGCACTGCCTATCCTTATGCATGTACCATTTTGCAAACATGGGAGTATATTTAAGGGGGAAATAAAAATTTCATTAAGGAAAAGATAAAACTCCCAAGAAGCAACTGCCCAAGGGCTTTAAGAGAAAACTAGAGCAAGGACAGTGCCCTGAATGCCCTTTCTGCTCCTCCCCCTGCAGTCGCCTGCACATCCCCAGAGCCCTGCCAGGAGCACCTGCCCTCTATCGGCCTGCTTCGTTGCAACACTTGCTGATGCCTCTCTGTTCATCTGGCCTGGAGCTCCTCTGGGCAGGATCAGGATCTGATTCGTCCAGGAATCTTCAGGCTTAGCACAGTGCCTCGGTGCACACGTGAGACACCCAAAAACAGTTTGAACCACACTGGAGAGAGCAGAGCCAGGGGCTGGAGTCTGAGGCTGGGAGAAACCAAGAAGCAGGCAAGCTTCACTCACACTGTCTCCTCTGCCCATGCCTGGATGCCTTTCCTTGTCCAGGCTGGAGACGGGGTCACGTCCACCCCTGACTGGGCCAAGTGAAAGCTCTTGAGGGAGGGTTCCTGACTCTCTTGTTCTGCCTGGCACATAGCTGCTTTCAGCTCTCAAAGTTCCATTTCTCAGGCAATTGGTCACCCTACCTGAGCTGCTGATTCTCCAGGACGGACATAATTGCTCATACTTAAGACATCATTCTTTTCCTCCCTCTGCTTCCCCCATCCTGGCAGAGGCTATGTCCCAGGACAGAGGCCGAGATGGCAGATTTTTCCCAGCCTGCCTTGTGGTGAGAATGGTTAATTTTAGCCAATATGATTTTAGGGGCTTCTCAGAGAGGCTGCCTTCCCTCTATCTACCTGCATCCCTTCTTCCTTCCTGCTTTTGGATATTGTCTTGTGAGGATGTGATGCTTGGAGCTATGACAGCCATCTTGCAACCATGAGGAAACATCTTCACCACACTCGAAGAGTGTAAATGTGAAGGACTGAGGGAACATGACACTTTAATGACATAACTAAGCCTCTGAACAAGCCTAGGACCAAATATTTCATATATGATGGGACAGTAAGAAAGCTCTTGGGATTAATAAGCTTTTTCTGGAAGAAAATATAGAAAAATATTTTAATAATCTTGGCCATCATGAGTTATCTGACACAGAAGACAAAAAGATGCTGTCAAGAAAATGATAAAGTGAATTCAGAATTCTGAGTTTCAAAAAGGCATCGTTAAGTGAACAAAGCAATAATCCATGTTCAGGGAGAAGACATCTGAAATATCTCTGTGACAAAGGCCTCAAATACAGAATAGCCCAAAAACAGTTCCACTTGAACAGGAGCCATAAAAGAGAGATTCAAGTGGCCAATAAACACATGAAAAGGTGCTCATTAGTCACCAGGGAAATGCAAATTAAAGTCACAATAGGATACAGTCTTTTATCTGCCAGAAAGACTAAAATTAAAAAAAAAAAATCTGACAATACAGTTTTAGTGTAGATGTAGAACAACTGGAACTCATTGGAAATGAAAAATTGCACAGTCATTTTGGAAGATTGCTGAGCAGTAGCTATTACAACTAAACACAAACTTACTTGATGACCAGGTGACAGCATTCTTCAGTATTTATTCAAGAAAGGAAACATATCCACACAATCATGTGCCCATAGATGTTCATAGTAGCTTTATTCACAACAGCAAAACAGCAGAAATGCCACCAATATCTGAAAACAAGAGAATGGAAAAATAAGTTGTGAGATCTATGCACCAACTACACCTTTTACTGCATGAACACATAATATGGATATATTGGATATACTACATGGATCAAAGGATAGATTTCTTACTCTCTGGCAGTAAAAAAGAACAAACTACAGACATAGACAACATGATGAATCTTTAAAAAATCGAACTACATAGGAAAGAGCACATACTACATGGTTCCATTCCTATGAAGTTCAAGAACCAGGAAACCAATCCATGCTGTTGGAAGTCAGGTTAGTACAATGGTGGGTGGGGCTGGGGGGGAGGAAAAGCTGGGAGAGGGGCAAGAAGGAGCCAGATGGGATGTCAACAACATCCCATAACTTTTTTTTTAGATTTATTTATTTTATTTGAAAGGCAGAGCTACAGAGAGGAAGAGGCAGAGAGAAAAGTCTTCCATCCAGTGATTCACTCCTTAAATGGCGGAAATGGCCAGAGCGCGCTGATTTGAAGCCAGGAGCCAGGAGTTTCCTCTGGGCCTCCAAGGGGGGTACAGGGGTCTAGGGACTTGGGCCATCTTCCACTGCTTTCCCAGGCCATAGCAGAGAGCTGGAAGTGGAGCAGCCTGGACTCAAACCGGCGCCCATATGGGATGCTGGCACTATAGGCGGTGGCTTTACATGCTACACCACAGTGCCGGCCTCAGCATCCCATATCTTGATCCAAGTGGTGGATAAATTTGTGAAATATTCTTTGAGCCATACAGCTCAAGATTTGTACGCTATAAAGCTGACACTGTGATACAGCGGGGTAAGCTGCCCTGAGAGGGTGAAACCTATGTACGTGCTTATTTGAGTCCTGCTGCTCCACAGTCAATCCGGCTCCTTGATAATGGCCGGGAAAGCAGTGGAAGACGGCCCCAGTGCTGGAGCCCTGCCACCCACGGGGGAGATCTGGATGGAGTTCCAGACTCCTGGCTTCAGCTTGGCTCAGCCCCAACCCTTATGGCCATTTGGGGAGTGAACCAGCATATGGAAGATCTTTTTTCTCTGTCTCCTCCTTCTCTCTCCCTCTCTTATTAAAAGATTTATTTATTTATTTATTTAAAAATCAGAGTTACACAAAGAGAGGAGAGGCAGAGAGAGAGAGAGAAGTCTTCCATCCGCTGGTTCACTCCCCAGTTGGCCACAATGGCTAGAGCTGTGCCGATCTGAAGCCAGGAGCAAGGGGCCTCCTCCAGGTCTCCCATGCGGGTGCAGGGGTGCAAGGACTTGGGCCATCGTCTACTGCTTTCCCAGGCCACAGCAGAGAGCCAGATTGGAAATGAAGTAGCCCGGACTCGAACTGGAGCCCATATGGGATGCTGGCACTGCAAGCAGTGGCCTCACATGCCACACACTGTGCTGGCCCCTCCTCCTTCTCTTTAACTCCGATGTTCAAATAAGTAAATAAGCTTAAAAAAAAAAAAAAAAAAGATTTGGCCAGCGCTGTGGCTCAATAGGCTAATCCTCCGCCTGTGGCACCGGCACCCCAGGTTCTAGTTCCAGTCAGGGTGCCGGATTCTGTCCCGGTTGCTCCTCTTCCAGTCCAGCTCTCTGCTGTGGCCCGGGAGGGCAGTGGAGGATGGCCCAAGTCCTTGGGCCCTGCACCCGCATGGGAGACCAGGAGAAGCACCTGGCCCTTGGCTTCGGATCAGCATGGTGTGCCAGCCGCAGCGGCCACTGGGGTGTGAACCAACAGAAAAGGAAGACCTCTCTCTGTGTCTCTCTCTCTCACTGTCTACTCCGTCCAAAACAAACAAACAAACAAACAAACAAAAAGATTTGTTCACTGTATGTATGCAACACCAGTGTAAATAGTAGCCCCGATGGTTTAAGCCACATTTAATAGGGTGTTCTGCTACTTGCAGCCGAAAGCACGCTAAGTTCAATATGTTCCTCTGCACATTGCGGAGGCTCAGAAGAAAGGTTTTTGTTGGGTGAGCAATGGCAATGACCATGCAGCAGCACCGGTGCAGGGAATGGGATGGATGTACAGAGCCAACCCCTGCCGTCAGCTCAGTCCTACTGGAGAGGGTTTGTTAATTTCCTCCAACAGGTGAGGGAGCTGAAGTCCAGGGAGTTGCACTGCCCTGTCTGGAGTCACACAATGAGCCTGTGATCCATTCTCCACCAGTGCTCTTTCCTCTGTACTTCTCTCACCCCTACGCACATCCATTAACACATTTATCGAGCTCCTGTTGTATACATGTCAGGGTAACTTTCTCTGGTCATTACTTCCCTTGAGCTTATAGTGTAGTAGAAAAGCAAAGATTTTTTTCTAATAGTAAGAATCATTATATATTTTAAAGTACTTACATTTATTAAACACCTGCTACGTCCTAGACCAGCAGTTTCCAAAGTGGAGTTCCTAGACTGCAGGGCATACCCCACTGGGTTACAGGAAAAACAATGGATAATTCTATTTTAAAAATATATTTCATAGTATTATAATTTATAACAATATATAATATATTCTATTATTTGTATATTTGATCTTATATTTTTAAAGGTCCGTATGTATGTATATATTATATAATAAGATAACATATTGATAGAGTGATGTGTTATACTTGTAATATATAAATATACACACTAAGGGTAGTGTTCATTGAAGAGAATGAGAGACGAAAACCTTTAACGACCCATTGGGTCACCTGATCCCCGTTGGCCCTCACAGCACCCTGAGGACCTGGTATGTGACTCATGCTACAGGTGAAGAAACTGAGTCCCAGGAAGTTCAGGGCTCCAAGGCCTCATGGCTAAGCCAGAGCTAGCACTGCTCTGCCCACCGCACCCCTCTCTAGGCCTCCAGTTTCCACAAGATCAAATCCTTTCTCAGAGCTCCAGTTTACCTTTGTGTAAAGCTGAGGGGGTGGCAAGGCTCAACTCAATTGAGATGGACCCCACAACATAGTGACAAGGATATAAGGATGTGATTGCCCTTTAGACAACATGAGGGGGCATCGGGAGCCCAGGGGATGCCTTCAACCTCACAGAGCAAAGGCAGGGCCAGTTCTCTCAGCACGTGCCCTTGGTGGCTCTAAGAATATGAGTGCACGTGGTAGCAGGGCCGAGACTCTGGCACCTATCCCGCCTTTGAGCAATGTCATGAAATGCTCACCTTTCCCAGGATTTGATCATTCCTTCTCCTGATCCAAAGGCATTTAGCTGTGTCTCCTGGGGTTCACTTCCATATTCCTGAATCTTACAAATACATAGCTTTAATGTACCCATTTTCTTTTTTTTAATTTATTTTTTAAGGTGTATTCCTTAAAATTTCATAAGTACAACTTCAGGAATATAGTTATTCTTCCCTCAATACCTGCTCTCCCACCCATACTCCCACCACTCCTCCTGCTCCCTCTCCCCTGCCAGTCCCATTCTCCATTAAGATTCATTTTCAATTACTTTGTACACAGAAGACCAACTCTATACTAAGTAAAGATTTCAATATGCACACACACACACACACACACAAACTGTTTGAGAACTGGTTTTACAGTTAACTCTCAATACAACTCATTGAGGATAGAGGTCCTGCATGGGGAGTTAGTACACAGTGACTCTTGTTGTTAACAATTAACACTCTTATGTATGACATCAATGACCACTCAAGGCTCTTGAAATGAGCTGCTTAGGCTATGGAAGCCTTTGGAGTCCACAAACTCTGTCAGTATTTGGACAAGGCCATAAGTAAAGTGGAAGTTCTCTCCTCCCTTTAGAGAAAAGTATAATGTACTCATTTTTAACATCATATGTTGACTTCCCAATACAAAAGAGGAGGGATTTTAACTCATTTATACCTGTTTTTTTCTCTCCTCTCCTCCCAATACAATCAATATTGAAATTTGTTGACTTCATATTGTGTTTTCATTATTATGACCATGCAAATATCATTTCCTGCTGAGTCAGCACTACATTGTAATGACATTTCCTTCCTCTGAAACTCTCAGCCCTTTCTCCTTGAACTAGTAATTGCCTTTTTTGGTTTGTTTAGTTTTACTTGAACATTTGACCCAAAAAACACCCCTCAACATGATCTCCCACAGACAAAGCCATCCAGTGATTTAAGGCTGTTACCATTTCCCCCCGGGCTCCCTGACCTGCAGTGCCCATCTGGACTTGTTTTGCTCTGGGCCCGGGCTGCAGATACCATCAGGAATTCCCTCTCTCTCCTGTGGTGAAACCACAGTCTCCTGTACTGCAAGTTGTACACTATTTACAGAATAAAGATGACAATATTCTCCCGCCTGTGTCCTTGTCCAAGCTCCTCTTGCAGTGACCCTGGACTTCCTCATGTGATTTGCCTTGGCCAATAGGACAACAGCAAACATGATGCAAGCAGAAGATGCAAGAGAACTCACGCCTTTGGGCCTTTGCCCCAAGCTGGCAGTGAACCCAGGCTGCTTTGCTAGAGGACTAGAGACCCATGGCCAAATCATTTCCATTACCCAAGCTGGCATTGCGCCAACTGCCAGATATGCGAGTGAGGCCACCAACTACCAACTGACCACAGACATGGGAGGGAGGCAAGCCACAACCACAGGGAGCATAGCACAAAGGCCAGTACATGGGGGCTATTTTTTTAAGCCACCAAGTTGAGTCACATTGTCACCCAGGAAAAGCCAAGGAACACGTGTCTCCCTCTTCTTGGTTGCACTCCTGTTGGGTGGGGCACACCCTTCAGCAGCCCAGCTGTTTTCAAACACACCCACAAGTCCATCCACAGTGGTCCCATCAGGAGAGGGGATTCGGGACCTCTTCCCTGGCTGGAGTCTGGACTGACCTTAGTTATGCAGAAGTGATGCTACACAACCTCTGATGCTAACTAGGAAAGGCCATGTCCCTTCTACCTTGGAATGATCATTCCGGGAGAAGCCAGCCACCAAGGAAGAGTTCTGACTACCTGAGACCAACAAGCTGGAAAGGTCCCAATGAAACACCACAGTGACTGTCCTAGCTGAGCCCAGCCTTCCAGGCAATGGCACCAGATGTGTAAGTGAGGTAATCTTGGATCTTCCAGAGCAGCTCACCCCTAGCTGAATACCACTGAGTGGTCTCCATTAATACCACATGCAAGCCGGCGCCGCGGCTCACTAGGCTAATCCTCCACCTTGCAGCGCCAGCACACCGGGTTCTAGTCCCGGTCAGGGCGCCGGATTCTGTCCCGGTTGCCCCTCTTCCAGGCGAGCTCTCTGCTGTGGCCAGGGAGTGCAGTGGAGGATGGCCCGAGTACTTGGGCCCTGCACTCCATGGGAGACCAGGACAAGCACCTGGCTCCTGCCACCGGATCAGCGCGGTGCGCCGGCCGCAGCGGCCATTGGAGGGTGAACCAGCAGCAAAAGGAAGACCTTTCTCTCTGTCTCTCTCTCTCACTGTCCACTCTGCCTGTCAAAAAATTAAAAAAAAAAAAAGAAAAAAAATACCACATGCAACAGGAAAACCATCCGACAGAGCCCTGACCATATTTATAACTCACAAAATTGACCCACTCATTTTGGGGTGGTTTGTTAACACACCAGATAACCAGATAACAGATAACCAGGACCAACTCTATCTCCTGATGGGAGGATTAGCAGTCTTACTGGAAAGAGGTAAGCATCCTAGGACAGAAGGGACTTGGGGCCATTTGTGAAAATCACGGCATGTATAATTTTTAAAGATTCACTTATTTGAAAGGCAGAGAGAGTGAAAGAGAGAGAGAGAGAGAGAGATTTTCCATCTGCTGGTTCACTCACCAAATGGCTACAATGGCCAGCATTTGGCCAGGCCAAAGCCAGGAGCTAGGAACTCTATCCTGGTCTCTCACATGGGTAGCAGGGGCCCAAATACTTGGCCATCGTCTGCTGCCTTCCCAGGCACATTAGCAGGAAGCTGGACCTGAAGTGGTGTAGCCAGGAATCCAACTGGCACTTTGATATGGGTTGCCAGCACCAAAGACAGCAGCTAAATTTGCTGTGTCACAACACTGGCTCCAGATGCATATATTTTTAATGGTTACTTTCTTACTTTTTGTTCCTTTTTAATTGCTTTCTGTTCATGTTTTATAGGTACAATAGCTTTCTGTCTCAATAGATACTAATGGCAGAATTTAGTTTTAGGTTTTCTCCTCTTCCCTAAATCCTCTGTTATTGGAAGTCGTTTTCCTCTACATTCTTGGTTTGTTTTGTTTTCTGTCTCCCATGTTGGAAATGTCTTTAATATCCAGCAATCCCTGGCTGCACAGTCACATTACCAATCTGATGGGAAGCTATGGGTACAGACGGTGGCTGGCTGGTGGGCTTGTGTGTGGGGTGGGGATCAAGGCGCTGGCTGGTTTTTCCTATGGGGCACTCTTCCTGCCCCATATTGCTGCATCTGTGGGTCTTTGTGTTAGAAGTGGTTCACCACGTCATTTCCTGCCTGAGTGGGGAGGGCCTGAGCCCTCCCAGTGATGCTCTGGAACGGGGACAAGTGAAGGGGGCAGAACACCTCACCTTCTCTGGGCCTGCTGTCCCTGGTTTTGGAGAGTCTTGGTTTTTCTTTTTCCAGACAACAAATTTCCCTCTGCTGGCCCAGATGTGAGTGGGGCTGTTGGGGACTGAGGCTGGGCAGGCTGAGGGTTGACCACCTGGGGGTCCAGGGGTCCTTGGTACAGACTGCCGGATCATCCCCCCAGGTCCAGTCCCTGGCTCAGCGGCGCCTCCTCTGACACCTGGTACCTCCCAGTTTTTAAGCCTTTATGGAAGTCAGTTTGCTTCTGTGCAGCAATTCACCGGTGCAGAAGCCACGCAGCCCAACCATTTGGGTTTGACTTTCTTCTAGGCCACACCCCAGGCCATTTCTCCCTCCACTCTCCTTCCTTGCACGCTGTGGTTCAGGGTTATAAGTGTCTCCCAGTTCTCTCAAAGACAGAATTGGCATTTCTGTTTCTTGTTTGTGTTTGGGGAGACTTACTTTTTACAAGGGAAGTAGCGAGGCCTTTAGTCTGCCATCTTAAAACCACTGTTTCATTAGTCTTCAATGGAAAAACACCTTTATATTAGCAGACGCAGGTCAGCAAACCATTTCATTAGCATTTTACGTGGAAAATAGCATTCTGCTGAGCAGGAACGAATCGGCAATGTGGGTTTGGGGACTTTCTCTGCACAGCCTGTGGTGTTACATTCTGGTTTGACAAATGCATTGGACACAGTCAGTAAAGACACAAATTATGTATTAAGTAAAACACAGAGAAGTCATCGCTGGCCAGGTCAAGAGTGGAGAGTGGGACAGCCCAGGCAGCTCAGAAGTGGGAGAGAGGATTGGAGGTGTGAGGCTGATTTGTGCCTGCCTCGGGGAAGTGCCCCAGAGCCCACAGCTCCCCTTGCCTTCTGGGCGACTTTCTGCTCCATATCACCTCCTGGGAGGATGCCCCCGCCCTCCCAGCACATTCCAGCCGTAAGCTCTACTTTACTGTGCCATCGTCTTACCACCTGGCAATGGCCTACACATGGCTGATTCATACTCATGCCATGACTGGGGGAGGAGCCTTTTCTTTCCCAACCCTTCATGCTCAGTAGTTGCTCAGTAAAGACTTGTTGAGGGAACACATGTGCAGAAGAACGGTCACAGGAACACAGCCTTCCCAAGAAGGCGGGAGCCCTGAGGATGCAGAGGGGAAAAGGAGAGTTCTGCTGGTCCAGGCAGTGAGTGGTCTAGAGTTTTCCAGCATGGCGCCCCTGGTTTGAGGACTCACAGCTATTTCTCCTCCAATAACTCCCTCTTTGGAGGCCGGGGTACTCTGAGAATTCGAGGGAACATAAAATCCCTTTATTCAGGAACATGGACTCCATCTCAAGACAAATTGTTACCTCCAAGTTCACCAGCTGCCCAGCCAGCCCACCACCATGGCCTGGCCCTCTAGGACGCGGGCACAGGCCTGGTCAGGGTTGAAACTGCCCTGGAAGCGAGTCTCCCCTTTAATTAACAGGGAGATCAAGCAGACATGCTAATGTGGTAGTGTCTCGAGTGGGGAAGGCGTCAAGTTCATGAAGTCCCCCGAAGGCCAAGTCCTCGTTTATTTTCCTAAAAATGTTTGCCGTTACTGAGGACAGGGTGGGGGCCCCACAGGCCACCGGTAGGGAAAAAGCCTCAATCTCTTCTACGCAGCTCAGCACGGCGCAATTTGCCTTGCATTGTTTTTAATAATTACAAACTTAATGAAAGAATAACCTAATCCCTAAAGAGGCCAAGGACTCATGGTTGGCCTTGGCAGGAGCCCCTGGCAGCCACGAGGACGAGACGTGGGGGGCGTAGAGGAGCTACCGGGAGACAGGGGATGCCCTTGGTCTAGCGAGTCCCTCTCTCAGAACCAGCCATAATTCCCTCTTGCCTTCTGCATTCTGCCTAAAAAGTCTCTGCTTACTTCTGACAGCAGATTTTGCTCAGCCCCAATGTGAAAAACATGAGTCCAGAGGGAACAGGGAGTTGTTCATAGCATGTGCTGCACAAGGCCTGGGCTAGTAGTGAGGCTGGGGGGATGACTTCTCAGAGGGAGCTGACGGGAGGTGAAGATGTGTCCTTGTTACTGGCCAAGCCTTGGCTTGGTGAGCCTGATATGCCAGGCACCAGCCGTGGGAAGCAGGCACTATGCTTACCCGTCCTTTACACCCCAGGACTTGTGCCCAGGCCCACCTGGCTTTTACCCACTGCATGCTGTGCTTTCAAAGGGGCTGGGGGTAGAAATGCAGTGATTCCCCCACAGCAGCTTCTGTGGATGCAGACGTGCTGTGTGCCAGGCACTGAGCCGGCTGACCTCTTTACCATCACCTTCTCTTTGAGCTGCACAGTAACCTAGGTGGGCGATGGTGTTATTGGCCCACTTTACAAATGAGGCACAGAGTGCTAACCCAAAGTTCTACATCCAGGAAATGGCCCCTGAGAACACTCCATAGTGGATGGGGTCTGAAATGGGTTTTGCAAGCCTCCAAGACCACAGACCTTGTCTGTCTTACTCACTTTTGTGTCCCTAGAGCCTAATCCAGAGCTTGGCATATACTAGATGTTTTAATAAACACTTGTAGTGTGAACGTGAAAGAACAGAGGTATCCGGACCCAAAGAAACCATCCCTCTTCCCTGCCCCCCTTTCCAGGTGACCTCACCTTAGCTTCAAGTGGCCAAGAGGACCGGAAAAACTGGGATGAGGAACAGAACTTGATTCAAGGGAAAGTGGGGGCCACAGCAGGTTCTCGAGAGGGGAGTTCCAGGCTATGGAGGGATGGTCTTCTTGTCTTTGCACAGACAATCATCAATGCCGATGAAAACTTTGGCCAGACGTTGAATTACTTCCTGGGACATGAGCTGTGGGCAGATGAGGGCACTTTTCAGAAGACTGGGGCCCCAAACTTCTCTTCTTCACTGTATTCAAAGTTGAGAGTGCCAGGGTCAGTAAGATCAGCTGGGCTCCTCGGCTTGCCCTCAGCAAATCCTCATGAGTGTGCATCAGAGTATGCCCGTAGGCAGCTGAGAGAATTGGTGTGCCACTGAATTTTTGAATACTGGATTCTTAGAAACTTATAATCTGGAGTGTTGGAGGCCCAGAAACACACAGCTCAGACTCCAGGATTGTAGAAACAGCCATCCATCTTGGAGCATGGCAGGTGCAAAGCAGTCACGCTCCAGGCACTGTCCACAGATCTCAGCTCATATAACCCTTCCACCCACTCACGAGGTAGCAGCTATCATGATCCCTGCTTTACAGATGTGGAAATTGAGATATTGGAGGAAGGTGGACTGGGCGCAGAGCAGCTGGACCTCAAACAGGCACTTCAGGCAGTGGCTTGCCCATTGGTCTGCAATGCTGACCCTAATGCTTTAAAATCATGAAAGAACTCTCTAAATTTCAGAATCCTGGGAAGTCACAAGGGCAGGCTCTTGGAGTCACTGGATCCTAAAATCATAGCACTTCAGAATCCACTACCATTGACTCGTCAACTTCTGTAGCCATAAAATCTGGGCATCTTATAATCCTGGAATTCCAGACTCTTGTGGACTCTGAGCCCGAGAAGTCTGGATCCTGGGATATTAGCTTGCCGGAAGGGACCTTGTGCTGGTGACTCGAGCCCAGTCCTTATCTGGCATATAGGGAAACTGAGGCTCCTGGAAGGGAGGGGAGATGCCCCAGAGAGGCAGAGCCAGGTGGACTCGCTGGTGTTTGAAGAAGGAAATCCGCGTGGACAGGGAAAGGGCCCGGGCCAGCTAGGATCTGTTTTTTTTTTTTTTTTTATATTTTGTTCTCAACATTTATTTGTGAAACAGAAACATTAACAGAATAAAATATGAATAGATAATAACCTTCACTTGTCTGTTTCTCCATCTTTTCAGACTGATCAGGTGGATGGATAGCACTTCCAATAATGTGTTAAGGTTTTTTTTTTTTTAATCTTTTATTTAATGAATATAAATTTCCAAAGTACGACTCATGTGTTACAATGGCTTCCCCCCCCATACCGTCCCTCCCACCCACAACCCTCCCCTTTCCCACTCCCTCTCCCCTTCCATTCACATCAAGATTCATTTTCGATTATCTTAATATACAGAAGATCAGCTTAGTATACCTTAAGTAAGTATTTCAACAGTTTGCTCCCACACAGAAACATAAAGTGAAAAATAATAGATGATTTTTTTTAAATGATGATGAAATCAGATCAGACCTATTGTCATGTTTAATCCCAGTGAGAGTCAAGTTGGGAATTGATAATTTCTTTCTTTTTTTTTTTTTTTTTTTTTTTACAGAAGATCAGTTTAGTGTACATTAAGTAAAGATTTCAGTCGTTTGCACCCCCATAGAAACACAAAGTGAAATATACTGTTTGAGTACTCGTTATAGCATTAAGCCTCAGTGTACAGCACGTTAAGGACAGAGATCCTACATGAGGAGTAAGTGCACAGTGACTCCTGTTGTTGACTTTACCAATTGACACTCCTGTTTATGGCATCAGTAATCTCCCTATGCACCAGTTATGAGTTTCCAAGGCTATGGAAGCCCCTTGAGTTCTCCGACTCTTATCTTGTTTAGACACGGTCATAGTCAAAGTGGAGGTTCTCTCCTCCCTTCAGAGAAAGGCACCTCCCTCTTTGAAGACCTGTTCTTTCCACTGGGATCTCACTCACAGAGATCTTTTTGCCAGAGTGTCTTGGCTTTCCATGCCTGAAATACTCTCATGGGCTTTTCAGCCAGATAGGATCTGTTTGTGATTAGCCGTGGGTTTTACTGCTGCAAGGAATGTGTGCGGCGTCACCGCTACCCCCGCAGGTTGCTGCCTCGCTTCTCCTGCGTCGATGCCCTCCTCGGAGCCTACCCTCGCTAGCCTCCACATCCTGTTTACACCACCAACAAACAGAATTTTCGGAAGTTGGCCTCCTAAGGAAGGCAGAGGTTTTCTGTTTCTTGGCTAGATGCCAGCTCTCCAAGAGCCCCTGGGAAGGTTATGAAACTTGAATCATGAGCCCAGGAGGCATGGGGCACAGGCACTGTGGGACAGGTGGCTAGCAGCAGGGAAAGGCCCAAGGGCAGGACCGAGATGCAGTGGCCCCAGGAGGGGAGGTGACAGGTACACAGGAACTCAATGCTGCTCAGTCCACACCTGGGAACGTGTGGTCCTCAATCTAAGACTCATCAACCCAGCGGGGCTTGTTCAGAGGAAGGATAGAGAGAAGTGATGGGGCCTCCAAAGCTCAGCCCTTTTAGGTGCTGCCCCTGAAGGCAGGGATGGGTGGACCCCTTGGGGCAGACAGAAGACTGAAGGGTGGAAATGACAAGGAGATTTCTGTCCACTCAAGCAGAGCCTGGGGTTCCCAAGACCATTACAGCTGTCCACAAGGACAAGACTACTGTCATCATAATACCCAGACTGTTTGCCCTTTTCACTCTTTCACTCCCTGGAGTTTTGCAAAGTTGATGTGAAACGTGATGATGCCAACACTCTGACAGCAATGAAATAATTCATGCAAAAAAAAAAATGAAATGACAAGGTCAATGTCCAACGTTATTGGTTTTCCTTTTGCCTTGGCTTCACCGTGGATTTTTCAAGATATTGCCTTAAATTTTGCATCTTAATTACTGAGATTTTTGGCGCAATTTAATTTTACCCTCAAGGCGAGCCTTGTTTAGTTCACTCTAGTCCTGGCGCTGGACTTAAACAGAAACTCCTTGGAGTCCTCAATAGTTTTTAAGAGAGTGAAATGGTCCCAGGACCAAAATGATAGAGAAACGCCGATCAACATGGCAACAGCCTTTCAGCTCAGATTGTCCCACAGTGGAAACGCTGACGTTCCAAGAACTGAGTCCTTGTGACAGTGTGTGTGCAAACACAGGGATTCAAGAACGAGGCCTGGAGGAGGGACCAGGTGGCTGGCGTTGCTTGCCCAAATGCCTCTAACGGTCTCCCACGCCCAGCAGCTAAGGGATCATCTCCATTTCCTACTCAAAATTTCCAATGGTCTCCCACTACCCTCTGAGCAACACCAGACTCTCTCATGCTTATGAGGTCCTGCAGGCCTGGAGGCCCGAGTCCCACTCCCTCACCCCAACCTCACTCTGCTCTTGCCACACTAGCCTCCTTCCAGCCTTCCCTTGCCTTCCCTCACACCCCTTCTCAAGGGCTTTTGTGCGTGTTGTTCCCTCTGTGTGGAATTACACCATACCCCCACCCCCACCCCCTCCCCTGGCCTCGACCCCTAACACTCTTCTAGTAGATGTTCCTTTCATCTGTCAACTTTCATCTTGACTTTTGCCTCTTCCAGGAAGCCTTCTCTGATGTCCCCATAGAAATTAGGATTTCCCTGACACTCAGCCTCATGTTTGCTCTCTCGGAATGCATCACCAGCTATTTTACATTTATTCATTGGTGTGGATGGTTCTCAGCTTTTCTCCACATGACCCAGCTCCCGGCTGTCCCAGTGTTGGGTCTCGGCACCTGAACCAGCACAAGGCAGAGAGGAGGCCCTTGAGAAATGTTTGCTGAACAAACAAATTCATCAGGAATGAATGAATGAATGAGTGATTCTATCAGCGAGCCCCTCTGACTAGGGGTGCTGACACTCACCAGGATCCCCAGGGCACTGGCTGAGTGGTGAGTGACAAGTGATGAAGCACTAAGTGGTCGGTGTTAACCCCACCACCCATAATGGCGTGGAAGCAGAGAATGAGCGAGATCCTGGCCGACCTGAGGCTTGAATGCCAGCCTCCAGGTCTTTGCCAAGGCAGCTGCTCCTGCCAGGAATCCCTCTCCATTTTTATCCAATGATTCACGTTTGATCTGTGGTCAGCTGTCAGTTCAGAGACCCTTGCCACCTGGGGCTCTCCCTCAACTCTCTCCCCATCACCACAAGGCCCCCTTGTTCTGTGTGTTCTTTGATGAGGACAGCCACCCACGTCTACCACCCTTGTTTGAAGACTTTAGCTTACAGAAATGTGGCAGCCTAGCTGTATGTCACAGTCCCATTGTAGAGATGAGGAAAGTAAATAGCTCGCATTCCAGTGGAGGAGATGGTCACAAGCAGAATAAACACATCTGTATTGTGCTGGGGGTGGTAAGAGCTATGGCAAAAAATATTTCTGGCAAAATAGGTCTTTCTGAAAAGCCTCTCTGAGGGGTCCTATACACAGATGTGGGCTCCAATTCCACCAGATACTACCAGCCAACAATCAGTTAGCTATTACTACTGACATCTGGTGAGCTGTTGCTTCCAGATGTCTGTTCCCTAGGGACAGGATTGTGTCTGTACACTCTCTGCCCCCAGCATCTACAGCAGTGCCCGGCGCGGGGCAGGTGCTTTGGCCGTGGTGTCTGAATAAAGGTCTGTCTTGCAGCAGGTGTGTATTGTTTTTTGTTTGTTTGTTTGTTTGTTTTTTGACAGGCAGAGTGGACAGTGAGAGAGAGAGACAGAGAGAAAGGTCTTCCTTTTGCTGCTGGTTCACCTTCCAATGGCTGCCGCCGGCACGCTGCGGCCGGCGCACCACGCTGATCCGATGGCAGGAGCCAGGTGTTTCTCCTGGTCTCCCATGGGGTGCAGGGCCCAAGCACTTGGGCCATCCTCCACCGCACTCCCTGGCCACAGCAGAGAGCTGGCCTGGAAGAGGGGCAACCGGGACAGAATCCGGCGCCCCAACTGGGACTAGAACCCGGTGCACCGGCGCCGCAAGGCGGAGGATTAGACTAGTGAGCCGTGGCGCCGGCCAGCAGGTGTGTATTGTCTTATTTCATCTCAATGATCAGTGGGTAAGGCTTATTATCAGCCTCATCTTATAGATAAGGAACAGCCAAGTTGAAGGCTGGTACCTTACAAGGAAACATAGTGTTGGAGTGGAGCTGGATTCTTACACAGTCCAGTCTGTGCAGCATCTGAGCCAGTACCCCACACAGCCTCCCTCCACTTGCTTGCTGTGTGAACAGGACACATTGCCTCACCTCTCTGAGCCTCAGTTTCTCTAACTTTTACAATAGTAACCCTCTTGGAGGGCTACTAGGACGTGGTTTGTACAGAGCACACGGACTCCTGCCTGGCACCTAATGACACAGGTGACCCATCCTTGCCTGATATTCTGTCAGCCACTGTGAAATGCAAGGGTATAGGATAATGCTTCCCAAATGGACAAACTTCCCACACTTTTTCAGAAAGCCTTGGTGGGGCCGCATTGTGGCACAGTGGGTTAAACAGCTGCTTCTTGATGCCTGCGTCCCATAGAGGAGCACCGGTTCAAGTCTTGGCTCCTCCATTTCTGATCCAGTTCCCCACTAACTGTCCAGAAAGGCAGAAATAATGACCCAAATGCTTGGGACCCTACTACCCTGTGGAAGACCAGGTTGGAGTTCTGGGCTCCTGGCTTTGGCCTGTCCTAGCCATTTGGGGAATGAACCAACAAAGGGAAGATCTCTCTCTGTCTCTCTGTCTCTCTCTCTCTCTCTCTCTGACACTGCCTTTCAAATAAATAAATAAATCTTAAAAAAGAAAGTCTTGGGACACTTGTTCAGCTATGGAGGCTGCAGAGAAAGGGCCTGGGATGAAATACACCATTGGTGCCCACACAGGTTGAAATCTAAACTGACTTGTTGGTCCCCTAGGAGAGATTGTGTATGAAGTAGTCCTCATGGGACCTGGCTAGGGACTGCAGGCACTATGCTAAGAGTTTTGTAGCCCCATTATACAGATGGAACTACTGAGTCTCAAAGACATAAACGGACTCATTCAAGGCCTCAAAGCAGTCCAAAGCAGTTGAGACTCAAACTCGAGGGCAAGCCCCAAAGTCAGCATGCCAGCCACTCTGATCAACAACCAAGGAATAAGGAAGACACGGGCGGGTGTTCCAGAGTCCTAGGAACCATCCCTGGATGTCCCATGACTTGGGACTCCTGCTGTGCCTTCTGGGGGCTCCTGGAGAAAGACTCGGGGGTGGAGACTAGTGTGCTGGGTGCTTGCTGCAGTGAACGCCCGAGAATAACACCTGAGACGGAGAAAGGACAGGGCTGGGATGAGGGAAAAGGTTCCACACAATGGAGCTGCAACCAAGGTCCCAGCTGGTCCTTGGGAAGCTCGGCAGCTGGGGTGCCCCCCAGACTTGTCCCCTGTTGACAGCTGGGCCAGGTGTTTGGGTTACACATGAACAAGTCATCAGCCACAAACTGCCCCTGGCAAAGGAGCTGTCCATGGGCAGGGCTATTCCCAGCCAGGAGCTGTCAGCAGCTGCTCTTCCCAGTGTCTGCAGAGGGAATCCAGGCGAGTCCTGGCTCCCACCTGACCGGGTCACAGTTACCTCCCAGCCACAATCCTGACTGCAGGGGCTCCCACAGCCAAGGCTCTGTCCACCTCTCAGGTGCCTTGCTACATGTGCCCTGGGATCCTCTCATTTGTCCTCACGACAAGCATGAGAAGGGGACATTGTGATCCCCTCTTTACAGATGAAGAAACTAAGGCTCCTCAATCGGAGAACAGATTCGTGGCTTAGACAGCACCTTTCTTAGGTCCCCTAATAATGAATCTGTCCTTTGTTCTAGACCCTGTCTGGCCCACCTGGGGCCTCATTCCTTTGTAATCATAGCCTATACTCTAACTTCAATGGCTTACTCCTGACTGGTGTGTATTGATGGTCCTCTCCCCCACTTAATGTTTATGATTGTTCAGAATTTTCTCTATAGACAAACCTCTCTACCCACAAAAGATGAGTTTCCTTTCTCCCAGTCTTGGCTGAGATCAGTTTTAAACCACATCCATCAAACAGTCTTCACAAGGGCCCGAAGACCCCTCTCACTTCCTCTCCTCTATGAAATCCTCTCATTACTTGGTTAATGCCACTCTTAGGTTGCTTTTCTCACCCTGTCTTTTATACTACTGTCTGTTTAAGTGTTTACAGGAGTTGATAATGGAATGAACCAAGGCCTTTAGCAACCAGGCAGTCAACCAAATGCTGCTAAAGGATATACTCGGCTCCCCACCCAGTAGAAGTGGCTTGAGACGCCCCATGCCAGCAGAGACTACCTTGTTGCCCCGTGTCCCTCTACCCCTCCTGGACTTTTGGAGGCTGATGTAATCCCATATAACTCTTGCTTTATAAAAAACAAAAGGGGGGAATGTTAGTAGAATGGCACAGTCTTATCTATGGTGCCATATACACCCCAGATATCATCCTAGGATCTAGCCCACATCGTCATGGCTGGAAGCCAGGTGACCCCATGGCCCAACCACTGGTGTTAGCTCCATCCCCATCCTAATGGGATTCGCTGCTCCTATTTACCTGCCTGCCCCCCCCCCAGCAAAGGTTTAACAGGACCTGTTCCTGAACACGTAGCTCTCTATCTTGCTCTCTCTCTCTCTCTTGCTCTCTCTCTCTCTGTTGATCTCTCTCTTACGCTCTCTTTCTCCCTCTTTTCCTTTGTTGTCCCTTCCTTCCCTCCAGTCAGCCAGTTTCCCCCAATAAACCCTTTCCCTTACAAAAAATAAAAAATAAAAGAAGAGAAGAAACTGAGGCTCAGCGGGATGAGGAGCTTGCCTAGAGCCACCTGGCTGGAGAGCACTGCCACCAGGATTCTAACCCAAAGCACTGAGACCTCAGGATCCCGTGCTGGTCAGAATGCGTTCCTTTACTGCAACTCAGCTCTGTCCCTGGGGGCACAGTTCCCACCCTCAAAGAGCTCACAGTCCAGCAAGGAAGACAAGATGTGCACCCTAGGAAAATGATGAAGAGTAGGCTGAGGAGCAGCCCCTGGGGCTGGTGGCAGGGGCGGGGGGCCCATGATGTGACACAGGAGGTGAACTCTGCCTTGGTGGGCAGGCAGCACGTTGTGGAAAGTGGCAGGGCAAAGTGGTAGTCCAGGTGCAAAGATAGAGCAGGCAAAAGAGGATTGGGGCATGGTCTCCTGGGACAGATGCAGGGGGTGGGGGAAGGGAGGCAAGGTTATGGAGGCGGACTGGCTCCCAACCTAGGGCCCTGCAGGATACCCATGAATATGTGGTGGATGAACGGATGGGTACCGCTGGGGAACGGTGGATCGGAGGATCCAGGGAGGGGAAAGGGAGGCCAATGGGGATTCTAGAGCAACTGTGCAGGTGAGAGGGAACTGGCTTAACCTGTAGGGACCACTGGAATGGAGCAATCAGAGAGAGGGAGAGTGCAAGAGCTGTGAACCTGCAGGGCCCAATTCACCCCTGTTCCCACCCCTGCACCCTGCATCCTGTCGCATCTCCTGTCTTGCCCCTTGGCATCTCCAAGTTGTGCTCGCTTTCTGGCTGCCCGAGCTCTGCTCCCCCCGGGCAGTCTGACCGAGAGCGTCACTTCCTCTCCCCTCCTGAAGCTTCTGTGCGCAGAGGCCAGTGCTCCAAGCCCAGCCCTGCAGTCTTCAGTGCCAGGCCAGTGGCTGCCTTGAGGTGGACACAGAGAACACACCCAGCAGCCAGAATTACCCACTTATTAGCCCTCATAAGGCACCATCTGGGAGAAACTGGGGTTCAGAGTTTGGAAAATTGGAAGCAGGGACAATCTCCCTGGGGATGGCCCCTAAATCCTCACAGAGCAGACAGCACAGCTCTTCACAGAAGTGCTTGTGAAGCCCTTAATTAAAGGCACCATCAGAACAAAGACTCTGAAGCAAGAGCTTGTACCCGGCTGGAGCCCTGAATCCAGGGAGCCAGGCAGCTCAAGTGCACAACACAAAGGCAAACGAGGCCCCGAGGAAGAAGTTGAGAACCCAGACACACTGACCGTGAGAGAGGAACGTGCCTTGCCCCCCAGTTAATGTTCCCTGAGTTTGTATCCATGGCCTCTATGGGTTGTGGAAAACTGGCTCATGCAACAAGACAGTTTGCTGGGCTGGAAAGCTCAGGCTGTAGCCACAGGTGCGGCAGATCCAGGGGCTCCAGCGATGGTTGTAGGGCTGGGGTTTCTCTCTACCTTCCTGTTCAGCACCCTTCAGAATCAACTTCATTGCCAGGGCTCTATGGAGGCCAGATGGCTGTGTCACAACAGTGACTGGGCCAGGACAGTCACACGTGACCCTGAACCAATCACCAGGGGCAAGGAATGGCACACCCTGATTGACTGAGACCTGAGGGCACCCCAGTGACACCAATCAAAGGGAGTCCACAAATTGAAATCAGTAAAATCAGTAGAGGGGCCAGCATTGTGGCATAGTGTTAAAGCCACTTCCTGTGACATCAGCATCCCATATAGGCATCAGTTCGAGTTCTGGCTACTCCACTTCTGATCCAGCTCCCTGCTAATGGCCTGGGAAAGCAGCAGAAGATCCCCAAGTGCTTGGGCCCTGGCCACCCATGAGGGAGACCCCGATGGAGCTCCTGATTCCTGGTTTCAGCCTGGCCCAGCCCCAGCTGTTGTGGCCATCTGGAGACTGAACAAGTGGATGGAAGATTCTCTTTCTCTCTCTCTTTCTCTTTCTCTCTCCCTTTTTCTTTCTCCCTTTCTCTCCCTTTCTATCTGTAACCCTGACTTTCAACTCCATAAATAAATATTTAAAAAAGAAAGAATGAACTCAGTAGAATGGGAACAAATTCTGGGCAGGTGGGGAAGCGATATTTTCTGTGAGGAGGGCACCAGCTAGGCAGCTGGGAATTGCCAGTTTACATATGAGGACATAGCCCTAGGGAGGCCAAGGAACCCTCACAATTAGAAAAGAGTGACAGTGAGCTATGTCTGGCCCCAGAGCCAGGGCTCAGAAGTGCTCCTCCATCCTGCTTCCCAGGCAACATCTGCTTGACCTTGGGGTGTGATAAAGGGTACTTAGAAGAGGTTGACATTTTCAGGGAGTCTTCCTTGATGCTCTCTCAGACAATCTGACCCTTGGTGGCCTTAGCTTGAGCTAAAACCACACTTAGAGAGCAGGGTTTGACTCAGCAGGATGCCTGCATCCCATATCAGAGTGCCTGGGTTCAAGTCCTGGTTCTGCTCCCAATTCCAGCTTCCTAATGTGCACCCTGGGAGGCAGCAGGTGATGGTTCAAGTACTTGGGTCCCTGCCACCCAGATTAACTTCCTTGGCTCCCAGCTTCTGCCTGAAACAGTCCTGGTTGGCATAGGCGTCTGGGGAATAAACCAGTATATGGAAGATTTCTCTGTCTCTCAAATAAATAAAAATAATAAATGAAAATATTTAAAACACAAAACCACATCGAGACCAAACCAGTTTGGGACCATCTAGGGAGTCGGAAGAGCTGGGAGGCGGCCACCACAGCTGGCATGTGGGACCTCAGGCCAAGGGGGCAGGGGGAAGAAAGGCTCTGTCCTGCCAGAACTCCGTGGGGTCATTTAGAACTAATGCTAATGAGTGAGGTTCACTGAGCACTGTCCACGACGGCACCAGCTGACATCTTTGGCTGTCTGAATTTACTCCATCTTTTCCGCAAGCCTGTGGGGTCAGTGCTGTTCTTTTCCCCACTGCTGAGTTATGGAAACCGGGCCCAGTGTGGCACAGGAAGAACTCGGCAATGCTGCTGGCTGTCATCAGCATCTGAGGGTCTTTGAGGATCTGTGGGTGTCTCCTGGACTCCATTCCTCCAACCATAGCTTTTGCCAGCCCTCACAGACTCCAATTCTGCCACATCACAGGATCAGCCCCTTTCATTCTCTTCCCTTCCTCTTTCCCTCCCTCCACCCAAACAAAGAGCAGAATTTGGAAAAGGGTCACCCTGAGCTTAGACTCCTGGGACCACACCTCAGGGGCCAGGGGAAAGGTCCTCTTAGGTTCCAGGGGGCAGCGTGCTCTAGGAAGATTGCTGACTTTGAGCCTGGTAGATCTCAGCTGCAACTCTGATACTGCTACTGTAGACTGGGATGTGAAAGACACTCTCAAGGGTTGTGCAGTAGGCAACCTTTACAATCTTATGTGGAGGCCCAGTCAAGGGACTGTGTCTGTAAGATAAGAAGTATGGGAGCCATCTCAAAAAGCTGCTGTAAGAATTGAGCTAGAATTTTTATTTATCATGAAGTCTGTATATAGTTGCTCAAAAATAGATACTTAAATTTGCACAAAATTATCTAAGGTCACAAAGTGAGTAAAAGCAAAGTTCAGATTCAAACTCAAGTCTGACATCCAACAAAGTGATGCTTTTCACTGTGTGCTTTTATCACATGATATCATGTAAAGGCTGAAGGGAAGGCCACGAGTGAATTGTTCATTTCTGTTTTAGTTCAAGGCACAGGCAGATCTTGGATAGCCCTGTGTTGGAATGACTCATAGGTGTATGTGTATAAAGGGATAAATGGATGGGTGGATGTATGGACAGAGGAGTGGACAGATGGGGAGTAGATGGATGGGTAAGTAGGAAGGGTGGAAGATAGGTAGCAGGTTGGTTAGAAAGATGGGTTATTGGCTGAGTGATAGGTAAACTGGTAGATGGTGAGAAGGGAGGATGGATGGAGAGATGGGTAGATGCTTGGAAGCTTGAGTGGGTAAATGAATGCACAATTGGAAGGATGAGTGGGTGGCCAGACAGGCAGGCGGATAGGATAATGCTGACAGAAGCACAGGCGATTGTCTTTGGCCTTTTGGCCACCTCTTTCCAATTGCCTTTTCCAGTGGAAAAATTAAAAACCATGGGCCCTGGGAAGACATTCCCTTGTGTGGTCTGTTAATAAAGGCCCAGAAAGGCCAGCCGAGGCTGGCAGCTCCCCCCACTTCCAGGACCCTGTCATTAGCCACGCTCCCCTTACCCTACCCCGCCTCCGAGTTAGAAGTATGAGCTGGTGGCCACTGAGAAGCTGGACCCACCCAGGCCCTTCATTAAGCCTTATTAAGCCCAGAATGGGACCAAGAAGGGGAGGAACCTTGTTCCCAAAGGTCGGCAGTTGGAAAAAGAAGGCACAGTTATGCTCTGGGGTGGTCGTCTACTCTCGGCGGGCCACAAGGAATGTGGAATTTTGTCTGGCCGATCTGCTGCACCCTCATCTGCAGGCTGGGAAACCGAGGTATATATGGAAGAGAAGAGAGGCACACACAGAATCAGGATAGAGCCATACTCAAACCCAGGCTATGGATTCACCGACCACAGCCTAGCCCTTCCCTGAGACCTAGGGTCCCATGACCGACAATGGGGAGGAGAGGAAGAGGCAGGAATGGGGCTCCTACTGAGTGCTATACCCTTGCACAAAGCCTTTTCCATTCACAAAGCCATCTGTCTCCTCTGTGTCCCCACTGGCAAAACAGACACTAGCTTTTTCTTTCATTGATTCAAGAAGCATTGATTAAATGTCTACTACAGGCCCAGCACTGATCAAGGTCTGGCAGTAACAAGCCAGATGAGGCTTCTCTCCTCACAAGGCTGACCTTCTAGAAGGAGACGGGGACAGATAAATAAGGAGATGGATGATCATACAGGACCAGGAGATGCACAGTGACAGAGGGACGTTCTTAGGATGAGAGTCGAGGAGGGTCTCTCTGAAAAGGTGACTGGACTGAGGAATCAAAATCCATTCTCCTCTTTGCTGGTATATGGTTGGGGCTGACAAGTGGCTGCCAGACACGGCCAACACCTGCAAGTCCTCTCTGCAGCCAGGTGTGGCACGTGACTAACTCTCGCCAATGGCACACAGGAGGAGTCGGGAGAGCCACTTCTGAACCTATTAGATGAGCTTCCTGCATGTTCTCTTTCCTTTTCCTCTGCCTGAATGCAAATGACAACAATGTCTCTGGATGGAGGAACTGCAAGGTGAGGAGTCTGGGCCCCTGCGTCACTTCCTGGAAGAGAGGCACTCATGGTCCCGGCACATCCACTACAGAAGTGAGAAGTAAACTAGGCTACTTGAGCCATCACAGGCTTCAGGGCCCTTTTGTCACAGTGATTTGGCCTTACCTAAGTCATATTATGACGCTTGAACCGAGACCTGAAAGACGCAATGGACTGGGTTAAGGCAAGACTGAACTTGGCAGGTTGTAGGAGGAGAAAAGATGCCAGTGTGGCCACAGTGCATGGTGCAAGAGGTAGGAGATGAGGCAAGACACGATGGCAGGTGCCTCCCTTAGGAATCCGGACTTTAGGCAAGGTCAGCTGGGGTGCGTTCATGAGCAAGGGAGAAATGCCACACGGCTCACACTTGGAAAAGATCCCACTGGCTATGCTGTGCAGAGAAGCTGGAAAAAGGCAGGTGTGAACATGGGACCAGAGAGGGGCTGCTGTAGCCAGGATGGCCTGGGTGTGGCTGGGGGCAGTAGAGAGGGAGTAAGCTAAATGGTTTCAGGAAATACAGGGTTAGATATAGAGGGTGACGGAAACAAGGTAACCCACAAACCATTAAATCAGTGCATGTTCATTAGACTTTTCCCAGCTCTGAATCTCTCTGCCCGGACAGCTCCTACCCACACTTACCTGATAGACTGGTCCCTCTGTTGCCCCAACAGATTAGGCCAGAGATGGACCCGAGTGGGGTTCAGTCAATCAGATTGTTCAGAGTCCAGAGCTGGCATGGCAATGGGGCCAAATTCTGGGGCTTTCTCCTTGGGAAGACTCCAGGATGGTGGGCCTAGATGGTGAGAAAGCATGAGCGCTCCAAGAGCCACCTATCCACCCACAGGAGGAGAAATGTGTAGCTGCCAGTGGAGCCAAGCCCCGTCACCCACAGGCCCCTCACCAGCTCAAAGTAGAGAGGGCCGGCCCATGCAGAGTGTGGCCTGCCAGGACAGAGTGTGTCTCCCAGGCTGGGAGGCATGACCACTGGGTTCTGCCCATGTGTGCACCCAGACAAGTCACACCCCTGAGAAGGAAGGGAGAACTATGGTTTCCCCACCTGTTGAGTGGCTGAGTATGACAGATTGTGTTTTCCGTAACAGGCCACCACTGTATACCCTCTCCTTTCTGAGCTCTGTCACTCTCCAACAAGGGGAGTCTACTTCACCTCCCCTGTGAGCTGGGTGGGACTTTGGGACTGCTCTGGTGCATGGAACACAGCAGAGGTGACACTCACAAGGCTGGAAGTCAGTCAGTTCTCCCTAACTCTTTGTCATGGCACATTCTCCCTGGGAACCCAGTCGCCATGTTGTAAGGAAGCCCAGCACCCACAGAGAAGCAGTCTGTCCAACAGTCAATAAGGCAGCACGAGAGTATGGGCCTTCAGCTGCGTCCAGTTCCTAGTCGTCTCTATCTACCATTCCCTGCCTAGCTTCCTGTTCTGCACAAGATGTGGGCACAGCAAATTCTGGTTTGATACCACTGATTTCGGGGATGATCAGGAAGGCAGCACCAGAACTCAGAACACTGGGTCAAACTGGGGAGCTCAGTCATAGTCTCCACTCTGCTTAAGTTTCCAGACACTCCTCTTGGTGTCCGGGCCTGTCTGTGACCTGAGGCCTCTCTCGGAGATCTTCCAAACACTGGTGTGGAACACGGGCCCTGCTGCAGAAGTCACTCTTTGGCTCAAGCACCTCTGCTGACTCCCTATTTCCCCTCGGGTCAAATCTCTTCCCAAGCCCATGATCATTTCCCCCAGCCTTGTGTCTCCCTAAAATGGGCCACAGTGCTTCCCTCAAACGTGCATCAAGACTTAAGTGTCAGGGTTGGACGGGGTGAGAAGAACCTCAGGCTTTTGGAGAGGCATGGTTGGGCCTGAAACCTAAGAAGGCCCTTTTCATTCATTCAGAAAACACCAAGTCTTCGCGTGGACAGGCACTGTTTGCAATAGGCAGGCCTGGTAGACACAACCCCTGGCCTGAAACCACAAGGATCACATTCTTTCCCACCACAGGCCCTTTGCACCTGCTGTTCCCTGCATCTTAAAGTCTCTTTCTCAAGATTTGTGTGTTCCTTTTACCCTTCCACTCTCACCTCAGAGGGTCCTTCCTGGGCCCCCCTCCCCAACCGACCAACCACTCTCATCCTAAACCTCTGTTCTCTTCCTTCCTGGGCCTCTAACTTTGTTTTTGTGTTTGTTTATTTGGTTTTTGTCCTACATCCCCTGTTAGAAACGTTAGCTCCCCAAGGCAAGGACAGTGTCTGACTCATTCGCCACTGGGGCCCCAGCGCGTGGAACAGATCCTGGCACCTTAGGCATTCCGTGTGAAACTATGCAATATGACGCTGAATGCCCAGAGCCCACTGAAGCTGAACGCTCTCAGTAGGGAGTGGCTCCTCTCTGCCACCTCTGCTCTGTGCCAGATTCCGTGTGGGCACCAGGAACACGTGATGGCTCAAACTCAAACACAGTCCCTGTGACTCAAGCAGTTCTCAGACTCTGGGGCAGGAGCCAGATACACATCTGAGTCTGTCTGTGCACTTGCACACACACCTGTACTACTTGAGATGGTAAGTGTGGCCACAGGGGAGGCCAGAGGCCAGGCGGGAACCAAAGGCCAGAGGGCAGAAGCTGGCAGTGCCACACTAGAAGAAGGTGCAGATTCCGTGCTGGGTGAGGAGGGAAGGGACTGGGGCATTCTTGGAGAGTGGGAAGGGGGGAGGTGTGGAGGGAAGGGGGAAGGAGGTCTGGAAGGGCCAATACTGAGGGTCACAGGGGGTCATCCCATGATGTGACCATGGCACGACACTCAATCTCTGAATGTGTTTCCGTAGTGGTATGGCCTTCTGGTTATGCACTCAGATCCTGGAGTCTGCATGGTTCAAATCCCACCCTTTCATCATTCCCATGACCTCTGTGAGTTCTTTCACTTTGGTTTCTGCATCTGTAAAATGGGGATGATGATAATTGCATGGTCCTTCTACTGTCTTGTCAGGATCACATGAGTTCATGCACGAGAAGCACTTAGAACAGTGCCAGGCAATGGTAAGTGGCCGAGACATGAGCTGGTGTTGATGCAGGAGTACCAGCTGAAGTCAGAGCCTGAACCCAATGGGCACTCAGCCCGGGCCTGGTACACAGTGGGCACTCAGCACGGACAGGGTCCTTGTCTCTCTCTGCAATACCACTCATCACCCGACAGTGTGTTCATCTGCTGATGGGATTATCACCCTGTCCTCCCTGATAAAGCAGGCTCCCTGAGAGAAGGGGTCTGCCTTATTTTCTGCTTTGTCCTTGGTGCCCAGCACAATGGTTGGCACACAGTAGATACTAAAAGATTTGGTTGAGTAAATGCATTTCTATTCTAATTTCTGGTTCTGTGCTTGGCACATATTAAATGCTCAAAAAATGCTGGTCCTCACCCCTCCCAGCCTCTCCGTCTCCCAAGCCCTTCCATGCCTTGCGGCATCTGGTGATGGCCCTTCGTGCCTCAGGCCTCAGCTTCCCCAGGCCAAGTTCTCCACTGACCTCCCCAGCCTGCCTCTCACATGCTCCGCCCTTGCCCCCCACTCCCCGCCCTGCTGCCTAGTGTGTGTAAGGGTTGTGCCGGGACTTGGAGAGCAGAACCAGCCCAGAGAAGAATGCCTGCTTTTCGGGCCAACAGGCCAGACATACTCTTGCCCCTGGAGAGACCTTGGGGGTTTCCTAAGTTGCTGAGGGCTCCTGGGTCAGATGTCCCCAGACCCTTCCGTCCTCCATCCCACGTGGCTGCAGGAGTTGCAGTGCCACCTGGGCCAGAGCCATCCCCATGCGTGATTCCAACATCTGTAATACTTTCCCCTCGCCTCGTAGAATTCCTTCCTCCAAATTCCTCCTGCTTCATTATTAGTATACATAAAAAATAAAAAAAATTAAACTGTCTTAATCATTTTCCATATTAGCTGACAGCCGGCTCCCATATGCCTGGGAGTGAGACCATCCCTTCTGGTCCCCCTCTGCTTTCCAAAATAACTAACTCAAAACAAGGCCCAGTTGTAGAAAACCCTCAGCCTTGGAATCTCCCCAGCCTTGCCTCCTCGGGGTCCTGTCTGGTGGGTGTGACCTCAATCAAGTGCAAGGATCAACGTTCTCCTAGGTCACATTGAGTGCAGAACTCAGGGCTTCGCTGACCAGGGTTCAAATCTCAGCACTGCCACTCATGGACTGCAGTCTCCATTTGTTGCCCAGCCAATAGAAGGAAGGCATGAATTCGGTAGCAAATGGATCTAAGTCTAAATTCCTGCTCTGCAACCTTAGGCAAACCACTTAATTTCTCTGTGCCTCAATTTCCTCATTGGTGAAGCGGCAGAAATAACAGCACTGACCCTTTGAGGTTGTGATAAGGAATCAAGAGGACCAGGACACAGCAGTTAACACTCAGTGAGTCCTGCAGCGCACCAGGCACCAACCCAGGCTCCTGTGTGCACCCCTTTGTTTGATCTGCACAACCCCCATTCCAGACAGGGAATGGAGAGGCCAAGAGATGGGAGCTCTCTTAGGACATCACAGGGAAGTATAGGAGCTGGGATTCTAACGCAGGCATCCCGACCCCAGCTCCACATCTTCCAGCTCTTTCTAGTGCCTGGCTCCCTTCAGGTGCTCCAACAGTGCCTACCTCCTTGCTTCCAATTGCACCTTGGTCTTTCCTCCTCTCTTGGACATCAGGGATTGGTGGCACTGCTGTGTTCTACCCTCCTGCCTGTGCTTCAAGAGCGAGGGTTGGAGGTGCTCTTAGCTGCCCCGTTCGAGACTTAAAGCCTCCGTTTTTGTTTTGCCCAGCCAAGGGAA
Source organism: Oryctolagus cuniculus (assembly GCF_051225735.1). Taxonomy (NCBI): domain Eukaryota; kingdom Metazoa; phylum Chordata; class Mammalia; order Lagomorpha; family Leporidae; genus Oryctolagus; species Oryctolagus cuniculus. The sequence continues at coordinate 26,951,791 of NC_142877.1, forward strand.
GGGTGCTAGAAGTATGGGCATCAGGCAGGCAGGTGGGGGACTGTGCATAGCAGACTCAGATGGCCCAGCTCCATGCTGGCGACTCAACAGCATTACTGTAGGACACTGAAGAGCACAGACATCTGTGCCCCATCCCTGGTGGAGAAGGGATAGCAGTTCTGAGTCAAACTTGAACAGAACCAGAAGGAGATATATTCATACTGTTTTGCCAGATCTCAAACTCGAAAACTACTCCTGTTTTTACTTGACTGTGAACCAAACTTTTTTCATCTTTGTAATACACACACACACACACACACACACACAGAGTTTATAATAGGAGCCTATCATAGATCTCCCAGAATTTAACCCAAAGATCCAAAACAGAACTTGCTAAAACAGCCTCACCTTCTAGGGCATCTATATTTGCAGTGACAAGTCAGAGACTTCCAACATTTCCTCTGCACCTTGGTGGTTCTAGTTCCTCTGAACTAAGTCTTCTTTCTGAGTTACGCTCATGAGGGAGGTGCTGTTTTGAAGTAGCATCTGGATTGGAGCTTGGGCCCCAGGTCCAGAGCCAGGTTTTGGCTAACACAGCCTCTGCATGATTCACCAGGAGCTCCCTGTCCCAGTTTTGACCTGGAATCCCTAAGCACTCCCTCCAGGGGCCATGCTGGTTTCTGCCAGAGAGATAGCATCTGGTCCTCCTGCCTGGGCTCAAAACTCAGTTCAGCCATTCACTAACCAGGATAAGACAGGCAAGTCCAGCCAGCGCCATGGCTCACTAGGCTAATCCTCCGCCTGCGGCGCCGGCAGCCCTGGTTCTAATCCCATTCGGGGTGCCGGATTCTGTCCCGGTTGCTCCTCTTCCAGGCCAGCTCTCTGCTATGGCCTGGGAAAGCAGTAGATGGCCCATGCCCTTGGGCCCTGTACCCACATGGGAGACCAGGAGGAAGCACCTGGCTCCTGGCTTTGGATTGGCACAGCGCGATGGCTGTAGCGGCCATTTGGGGGGTGAACCAATGGAAGGAAGACCTTTCTCTCTCTCTCACTAACTCTGTCTGTCCAAAAAAAAAAAAAAGGCAAGTCCTTTACCTCCTGCCATGCTGAGTAGACATACTATCTCCCGGGGCTAGCGTTGAGGTGTAGCAGGTTAGGCTGCCACACGTGATGCTGACAGCCCATGTCAGAGCACTGGTTCAAGTTCTGGATGCTCTGCTTCTGTTCCAGCTTCCTGCTAACGTGCCCACATGGGAGAGCCAGATGTAGTTCCTGGCTCCTGGCTTCAGCCTGGCTTAGACCTGGCTGTTGTAGGCATTTAGGGAATGAACCAGTGAATGGAAGATCTCTCTATTCCCTGCCCTCTGCCATGTGTGTGTTGCTCTGCCTTTCAAATAAATAAATATTTTTTTAAAAGGACAATAAATAATACCCTCACCTGCAGGAGCACTCTGAGGAATGAAGCAATGACAGACCTCAACTCTATCAGTGAAGGGCTTCTACCCCCAGCCCTAACCCAGCGTTCAGTGATGTGTGTAGAACAGGTGGTGCTTAAGGGACTCAGTGATGGTAGGAGGAGGCCTGGAACAGCAGAATGAAGAGGTAGGAAAGAAATACCCAAAAAACTGGAAATAGATCTCTCTAGGGGTGGGATGATGGGTGATTTTGTTGTCCTCTGTGATTTTAAACATGTTTGTGTTTTTCAAACTCTCTGCACAGAAGCGCATTAGACTGTTTCCCTAACTGTATGACATTTTCACCTACAGGAGGCACCTTCAACATGGGAGCAGTGTTTCAGGGGGAAGAAGGAAACGATCATGCTGAGAGTAAGACTTGCTCCGATTTTAGCAAAATGAAACTCGGTAGGGGGTGGGGGTGGGGGAAGATGTCTCGGAATCATGAAGATAGATTTGCAATCAAGGGGGTGACCCCTGGGGAGGACGAGGATGAGAGCAACATTCTACTACTCCCCCAAACCCTGGAAGCTCCGCTTTAGCTGCCAGCCCACCTGACTCACCGGGAAGCATGTGAATATAAATACTGGTGCCCAGCCCTGTGCTGTCGGAGTGACCCTGCGGATCCTGTCTGGGACCTGGGAATCTGTGTTTTAAGTGACCTGGCAGAGACTGGGAATTGGGCTTTTTGCTTCCATCTTACAGATGAGAAACCTGAGGTTCACTGAGTAGAACGTGGAGGGTAATTGGGACCCGTCAGCCTGACTGGGGTGCAGCCACTCTCCTTCTCCACCTCACGGGGTCCTTCTCACCCCCAGCCCCGTCTCAGGCAGCTCCCGGCCCCAGCCCCTCTCCTGCACTTAGCTCTGTGTGTCCTGAGCTGTTCTTCCCTTTCTCCCCAAGGGAGTGTCCCTGTTCCTCATTACAGAGACTCTGGGTATTTTTGTCTCTTTGAGAACTGGATTCTATTGCCAGCAAATAACTTTAAATAGAAAAAATATGCCCAAAATTAGACTGCAAAACAGAAAATAAATGGGAAGGGAGTGGGCCAAGCATCAGCTTGCCCTCTCGGTGAAGAGGGTGGGCTTGCAGGTTCCCCTCACACATCTCTGCAAGGGAGAAGATCTTAGCACCCACCTCCTGGAGCATCAGATGAGAAAAAACACATGGCATTCTCTGTACACAGAGTGCCTAAGTGTCTGTTACTGTCTGAAGTTGCTGGGCATATTCACAGCTTTGATTTAGGCATTACTGTGTGTAGAAAGTGTCAAGGGGCTCCGATTCCCCCAGTTGACCATCCCAAGCCAAGAGCCTCTTTGTGACGCGCTGTTAGATGCCATCGCCCATGGGCCATGTTTAAGAGCATCTGCCCACCTCCTTCTCCACCCTGATCCAACTGTTCACAGCTGCAAGAGCGTCCTTCCAAAAGCCTAACTTAATCATATGATTGCCCAGCTCCAAAACCATCCAAAGCTCCGTCTCCAAAACACTGCTCAATGCTTTCGGTCCCAGGGCCCTCCAGGAGAGGGGCCGTGGAGGCTTTCAGGCTTTCTCTTCTACCTTCCTCCCACCCTCTGCCTCCAGTCACACAGATCTCCTCAGCCCCCGCCTGGGATGCCTACTTCCTGCTTTCCCCTAATTGGAAGCCAGGGGCAGAGTTAGGTTAGTGACCTGCCTAACTCCAGCCACACTTGTGTTACCAGAGCGAGACCCCCTCCCTTGCTCCATTTCTTTGTCCCTTTCATGCCTCTTCCCTATTCATCCCTCCCCCACTCTGCACTGCTCCTCCAGCCCCCAACATATTTGGCATCTGTCTTTAAGCATGCACGTGCCCTTGGAAAGTATGCAATGTTGTTTTCTGTGTGTATGATTCTAATTTACATAAATGCTATTAATGTCATTGCTTCTTGCCTTTTTCACTCAACACCAGGTTTCAAGACGCAGCCTGCATGTGTGTGCAGCCGTCACTTCAACTGCTGAAGCATCTGCCACTGGTGGGTATCCCCCAAGCTTCGGCTGCCATTTGCCCTGGTGCTGCAGGCCTAGGTTACCGCCAACTCCCACAACAGGCCTCTGAGCCACTTGTTATACAAGAGAACGTAGTGACAGCTCCTGCTTATGACGTGACCCAGCCATTGACTCCAGGAGACTCAAGCTCCCCCAGGAGTCAGAGGCTGCAGGAACTCCCTAGAGCATAGCCTTCACTCTGCTCCCCTGCTGGAAGGCCCTGGTTTTTGTTCTGCTTTCAGCCCATCCCCCAGACCCGCGTGTTTCAGAGGTGTTGGGGACTGAAGGTGTTGGTCCTTCCCCAGATTAGTATGCTGAAGCCCTAAGCTTCAGTGTGGCAGCATTAGAATACAGGGTCTTGATGGAGATAATTAAACAAGGTCATAAAAGAGGAGGCCTAATAGGCCTAATAGGGATCAGTGACCTATAAGAGGAAGAGACGCTAGAGTTCACTCTCTGTCCACACACACACACATACACACACACATACACAGACATAGTGAGCAGGTGGCTGTCTACAGGCCAGGAGGAGAAGCCTCACCAGAAAACGAACCTGGTGCCGCCTTCATCTTGGACTTGCAGCCTTGAGAACACTGAGGCCACACGTTCTGTCGTGGAAGGCACACAGTCTATGATATTTTGCTGGGCAGCTTGGGCAGACTAATAGAGAGGTAAGCCCAGCAGGGAGCTCTCTCAGTTGTTTTCACCATTGCCCTCTGTTACTGACTCCCTAAGGAGTCGTTTTAGAAGTTCTGTCTCTGAGGCCGGCACCATGGCACAGAAGGTTAATCCTCCGCCTGCGGCCCTGGCATCCCATACGGGCACCGGTTCTAGTCCCGCTGCTCCTCTTCCAGTCCAGCTCTCTGCTATGACCTGGGAAAGCAGTAGAAGATGGCCCAAGTCCTTGGGCCCCTGCACCTGCATGGGAGACTGGAAAGAAGCACCTAGCTCCTGGCTAGGATCAGCGCAGCTCCGGCCATTGGGGCCATTTGGGGAGTGAACCAACGGAAGGAAGACCTTTCTCTCTGTCTCTCCTTCTCACTCTCTGTAACTCTAACTCTCAAATAAATAAATAAAATCTTAAAAAATAAGAAATTCTGTCTCCTAACAGTGCCCACCTTGTATTGTAATACCAAAGATGTATCTATTTATGTGCTGTGGTCCTTTAGATAGCAACAAAACATGACAATAGCTAAGGTTGTGTCACACACCCTACTCTGAACCAACTTCTGCACCACTAGGAGAAATGTTTTACCCATTGTGAATGCATGACTCTATCTAAAGCAACTCCTTTGTTCTGGGACTGGTTAGAACATTGGCATATGAGGCAAATATAGACCATAGATATGAGAACCACAGAGGGGTAAAAGGTCCTTTTTTCCACCTTTAATCTTTATCATGGATGGATGTGATGCCTGGATCTGCAGCAGCCACCTTGTGAATATGTGATCAAAGCTGAAGTCCTTCAGTTGTCCAGATAGGAGATAAAAACCTAGGCTACTGACCATATTATTGGGCAATCAAGTAACCATTCCTGAGGCTACCCTGCCCACAAACTCCCTGTTATGTGAAATGATGCATTTGCTACTTGAAAACTACTCAGCTGTGTTCTTTCTGTAATTGCAGTTGAAGAGGACAGATTATGTTTTCTTTCCCATAAATTCTAGCAAATGTCCCAGGCATACTGGCAATGACAGGCCTGGTTAGGCAAAGAGCCCAGCCCCAAACCAATCTTGTGGCCAAGTTTGGGTTCTATGCTCACCTACCCTTGTAGCTGAGGCAAGGGAAGGGGTCAACCCCCGCGAAGTAAATGTAGGGGCTGTTATTCAGATGGAGATCAGACAGGTACTTACCGAAGGAGGGCAGAAATGACAGTTGGGCTCCACACTCACACTGTCCCTTCCACGTGCAGGAACCCAGCCCCAGCCCTTCCTAGTGCAGCTCAGGAAGTTCTTCCCCAGGACCAGGTTGCAGTTGCTCCTTCTCTTCCAGGTGGTGCTTTTAGGCCACTTGTAGACCTCCTGCCAGTAAGCAGCTTGTCTCCATGGGCATCTGATCACTCAGGCATCTGCCTACCCAACAATCATTAATTAGCACCACCACCAGGCCTTGGGCTACCAAGCGAGAAGAAGGCACAATTCCCATCCTTGAGGGCCTGGGAGTCCAGAGCAGGAAGCAAGACTCATAGGCAGTTGTTCAACACACACTTATTAGAGCCCTCTCTTTAGAGATGAGTAAAATATTCCTTATCCTCAAGGAAGGAACGAACTCCTAAGCTAATGAGACAAGCAGACTGAGTACAAATAAGTACAAAGTATAACGAGGTGACAGAGCCACCGCCCACTGCTCTGACGAGGAGAAACAACAAGACCGCCTTGGCCACAGGAGGACACGCTGACTGTGGCAACGCCAGGCAGCTGGCACCACTGTCTGGAGTAGGGTACAACAGATGCCTCCGTGGCCTCGCTGCCTGAGCTTGGGCTTGCTGGCACAAGGAGGCCAGGATCACACGGGAAGAAGAGGAGGAGGAGACGGTATCTGGGCTGCAGGTGTCAGGATGAGCGCTGCACATTGCAAGCTAGGTTGCACACAGGCAGCTGCTAATGACAGGGTTCAGGGACAAGCATCTATGAAAGGAAGAGGGAGGATGCAGGATGGAAGAGGAGACAAAAACTACAACCTGAGCCAGCAGAGCTTTGGCTAAGCTCGTGAGGAAATTGAGAGCAAGAATGATCCCCTGGAGTGTCCCAAAGAGGCCCAAATGTCTGGACCCTTGCATCAACACCTGGCCCCTTCAGCAGGTGCAGAAGCCTCGTGGAGGGCATCACCGGGGACACAGCAACACCCCAGAGCTGAGGCTCATGCCAAAGGCCCCCTGCTAGCCATGGTCCCCCCTCACCTCTGGCTGTCGGGTCCTTCAGGGCTGGTCTCAGCTCTGAATGCCATTTTGCTGAAGGTCCTTTTCTGGAAAGGACTCTGAGCAGCTCAAAAAGGCAAGCAACACAATTAGGGAGAGCTGTCGTGGTGGGATGAGCGTGGCCCGAGCTGAGCCAAGGTCCAGAGGAAAGAAGTGTCCACCACCATCCCTGGGTTCTCACAGAAGGTTTGGGGTAGACACATTATGGGATGAAGCTAAAAGCCCCCTTGAGTGAAGTCACTCTTGTCCAGACAGTTCTTGTTTACACAGAGTTAAAAAAAGAAGGCTCTTTGAAAAGTTCCTGGGAAATGTGTTTTATGAAAATACCATGCCTGGATTTAAGCAAATTTTTGCACCAAAATAAAATTTTCTTTTAATTCCATCTTTCCATGAACTTTTTGAAGGGTCTTCATATTGCACACATTACACACACCACGCGCTGTTCCAAATTCTCTGCCGACATTGGCCACTGAATTTTCACATCACCGTATCAGAGGAGCACTGACCAAGCGTAGGAGTGAAGACCAGAGAGAACTAAATCGCTGGAACACGAGCCTGGGGCATGCAAGGAGCCAGAGAGAAAGGCTGTGCACATCCAGGGCACCGGGAAGCCATCTCCCCTGCCCTCTGCACCGGACCAGGGCTCAGCAGAGGCAGTGTGTGGCAGCAAGTGGCACGAGTGGTGTGGACCCAGCTACACTAGCTGCCCTTCCACTTGATGTCTGAATGAGGTCTCCTTAGTCCTGCTGCCACTTGGGGCTGAGGCACGGGAACCTCTGCTGGGACACTCCAAGACGTCCTGTCAAGGGAGGGAGAGGCTCGAGTGAATAATTGGGCTGTGTTTCTTTTATCTTTTCCAAGTTGGTAAATTTTACCCATTGCATTTCCACAAGATTTTTGCAAAGAGCAAGGCACAAGGTGGACCACCAACCACTTTTCCTGAACAGAGCAGGAAGCTGGGGAGGGGAGAGTGACTGCAAAAGAGCAGCTCCAGTCACACTGCAGCTTCCTCTCACCCCTCCCTGCCCCCTGTGCACATGGGGACGTGGTCCCTCTGACACCATTCACCCAGCCCCCGCCCTGCTCCATGCTAAGCACCTGGATGATGCTGCTACAGCCTCCGAGAAGCTTTCTAGGGCTGCCCTTCTCCATTGAGCCAGGCTCCTCCTCCATCCTCCCACACTGGAGCACGCTGCCTTTCTCATTTTATTTATCAGTCATTCTAGACTTTCACTACACATGCCTATGTCCAATTTTCCTCCTGGACGATGTGATATTCTGACCACATTGGCCGCCTCTCCCTCTATAATGCATTCCCATTTGTCCCCCTTAGCTACTACACAGCAGTGCTGCCTAACAGACTGCCCCAAAGCTCTATGGCTTTTGCCAACTCGCTCTCACTCCAGGGTCTGTAGGTCAGCTGAGAGTCCTCTGATCCAGGCTGGGCTGTGTTCCAAGCTTGGGTGCAGGTCTACTGCCTGCATCTCTAATCCTCCCTGACACCCAGCAAGACCCACGGTGTGTTCTTCTCATGGCCATAGCAGAAGCACAACAGGGGCAGTTAGGAACACACAAGGGCTCCTAGGCCTTAGTTCTGAACTATCCGCTGTCACTGTGGCCCAATGGCCACAGGCCAAAGCAGGTCACACGGTCTAGCTCCACATCAATAGGCCAGGCAAGTACACTCTGCCTAGAGTGGGGGAGACGGAAGAGTCACAGCAAAGTGCACAGGTACCGGGAAAGGTAAGGAGTTAGGGATCTAATCCACCATGGCACAGGTGTTTTCTCATGGATGCCAACTATGCCGGCCTCATCCTCTGAGCCCTCCTCTCTGGCACAGTGTGCAAAGTCAACACCTGCAGCCCCAGGTCCTTTGTAGCATTTCGGCCTTTGAACATTCTGTGCCTTTTCTCTGAAAGAGGACCTCCCTCCCTGACTCAGCTCTCAGCTGAAATGTCATCTCCTTGAAGATTTATGGGCCTGGGTTTTTCCCTTTGGGAGATAGGGATCCAAGAAATGTGCCTGTACAGGTGAGGTCATGCACCTGGTGAGGCCCTTGGAAAACCTTGTTTTCTTCCTATTCCTGTTTCCTCTCCTCCATTAGTAAGTAAGAACACTCTCCTGTATCAGTTAGGAATGCTTGGGGCTGCAAGTAGCAGAACCTCTAACCGCAGCTTACGCAGCAACAATCTCTCACAAACAAAAATGCCTGCAAGCAAGGAATTCCAGTGCTGGTTTCCTCCTTAAAGACCTAAGTGCTCACGCACACTCTCTCTCTCCACGCCCTCGTTCCTTGTTGAGTTTCCACTCTGCCACCTACCACCTGCTTGCCCTCCATCTACAAGTGTATTGCCTGATGGTTGCAAGATTATTGTCACAGCTGCAGGTATCACATCCAGGGGCAAAGCTGGACACAGGTGGAATCTGTGAACTCCACTCACACACCTGTCTTCTGTATTGTAGACACATCTGTCACAGAAGCCTCCCAAAGGCCTCCCCTCACACTCCACTGGGCAGAGAGGGCCACTCTTAAGGAGGTAAGGGAGGTGGAAATGCTATTCTGCAGCTTCTCTAGTGGGAGGAAGCAAAGAAAGAGTGGTTACAATTGCCTCCTGGGGAATCCGCTTGCAGTGTCTGTTGCCATCTACTTTTCTACCTTACAGAGTGTTGTGACAACGTGGGTTGCTAGTAGTACCCCGAAGGTCACCAGCGCACCATACAATGTGGCCTCTGTTATTAGTCATGTCCTGTTCAGAGAAATCAGTATTGGAAGAGAACAGGAACACTTTGCATGTGTTTAACAGACTGTCCCAAGGTGCAAAGAAAAGCAAATACTGATTGGGCACAACCTAGGTCCCAAGTCCACGGCAAGTGCCTTACCTGAAAGTCCATTTACTCCTCCAATGACCTGCTTCCTTCAGGAGGCAACAGTCTCGGCCCACACCTCTGTGCTGTCAAATCCACCGCTCATGCCCCTGAGCATTCAGTACCTGATCCTGTCGGGGCTCCTGCACCCTCCCAGGCCTGGCCTCTCTGCCCCTACCTAGTTTCTAGATACAGGTAGACTCAAGGCCTACACCTGTCCTCCTCTCTGTTCCTCCCCACCCCAACCTCTGTCCGTCTCAGCATTACCTGAGGGCTTGTTAACCCGTGATGGGGTCTCACCCCCATTCCATCCAGGGTGAAACCTGAACTTCTGCCTTTCTAACAAGCCTGAGGTGCTGCCGATGCCGCTGGTCCTGGGACCACACCTTGAGAACATCCCACCCCCTGTCTCAACCAGCATTTTCAGCCTTGGTCCTCAGCCCTGGCTGCACATGGGATCACCTGGGATGGCTTTACCATACCCATGCCTGGGGCCACTCCCCAGAGAGGCCGATGTTCACGGTTTCCATCAGGTCGTGGCCACCTGCATGTTAACAGCTCGCCCAGGTGATTCCAGTGTGCCCCCAGGTTGAGAACCAGTGCTTTGAATATGACTGAATGTTGATGACTCCCTCCCCCAGCCTTGTTCTGTGAGTTTCAGCCTGGCACTTTCTCAACAGCTCCATGCGGATCACTCACAAGCACCTGCACCTGCACCTCAGGGTTAACACATCGCACACAGAAATTGGAATCCTCACTTCATCTTCCCCGTCACAGCAAATGGCCATAGCAAGCAACTCACGCTATGCCCTGGGCACTAGCCTTGGTTGCCTTCTTGCCTTCGGGTCCCACATTCAATACATGGACATATTCTGTCAGTTCCACCTCCAAAACACATCCTCGGAGTCTTCTCCCCACCTGCACTGCTACCTCCAACGTCAGCAGACCATCACCTCCTCCCTGGGAGGATCCCACAGTACCCTGACCTCCCTACCTCTATGCTTTACTCTCCTCCATGGCCAGGCCAGCCCACACTCCTGCTGAAAGTTCTGGAAATCCTTCTCTGGGCATGAAATCTCAGCTCTTGCCCTTGGCCAATGAGGTCTTATCTGTTTCTTGATTTTAGTTATTCCACTCCCTTCCTGTTTTAGGTGCTCCAACCACACTGGCCTTCCATCTGTCCCTCAAATATGTCCAATTATTTCCTGAATTTTCTGTTCCATTCCCTTGTGCTTTTGTCCCCCTGAGTGCCACTCAGCTGGCCACTTCTCATCTTTCGTGTCTGTGTCAGTGTCACCTTCTCAGCCAGGACATCCCCATCCCATGTGTTACTCTTCATTATAACACTTAATTGTATTCATCCACCATACATCAGGGTCTAGATAGTCTTAAATTTGCTGGGTCATTGTCTGTCTCACTAGACTGTGAGCTCTGTGAGGGCAGAAACTGTGGCTGTCAGGTTCACAGTTGAAGCCCAGTGCCCAGAAGAGTGAATGAGACAGAGTGAGTGCCCAAACGATACTTGGTAAAAGAGGGGAGGGGTGGAAAAACGGACAGAGAAGAGAGGGAAGAAGGAACAGAGGGAGGAGAAAGGCAGCCTGGCAGTATGCCGAGCCCATGAGCTGCGCCCCAGAGACCCCTTGCTTCACCGAAAAGTTGGTTCAGGTTAGCAGTTAGATTTCAACTCTCCAGCTTCGTGACTCCAAACTGCTCCCTTGAGAGACAGACTATTCAGGCAGCAGAACTAAAATGTGAAAATGTCTTTTAAGTTCCTCAGGAGCAGGGTAAGTGTTTGGCATAGCTCTTAAGATATCACTTAAGTCGTCACATTTAAGTCATATTCTAACCACTGGTTCTACTTGGGGGCACACTGCAATCACCTGGGCGAGGTCTTAACATGCAGGTGGCCAGGACCTGATGGAAACCATGAACATCAGCCTCTCTGGGGAGTGGCCCCAGGCGTGGGTATGGTAAAGCCCTCCCAGGTGATCCCATGTCAGAGTGCCTGGGTTTGAGTACAGGTTCTGCTTCCAATTCCAGTTTCCTGCTAGTGGGAGGCAGCAGGTGATGGCTCAAGTATTTGGGTCTCTGTCACCCATGTGGGAGATCTGGACTGAGTTCTTGGCTTCTGGCTGTCATGGGCAGTTAAGGAGTAAGCCAGAGGATGGGAGATCTCCATTTGTCTGTCCGTCTGTCACAGAATTATAAGTTTTAAAGTTCCTTGAGAGTAGCAATCATAACTTGTTTACTCCCTCATCCCTGACATTTGCACAGACCCTGATCCCCAAGTAGGGGTTCAGTAAACATTTCATTATTAGAATGGTATTGGCCTGAAAGGAATATGAGAAAGTCTTGCCTCAGTTTCCCCATAAGTGGGGCAGGCGGTCCTGATCTCCCTCTGCCACAGAGCTGCAGCCAACGTAAGGAAACCACCTTGGAAGAAAGGTCTGGTGGCCACCTTCACCTGAGGGCATCTCTCAGCTGCTCTTGCTACATCCGTAGCCCCAGAGGTCCTCGGTGACTGACTGGACCCGACTGCCCCAGCAGCCAGAGCATATCCTTCGTTATGTGCACTCTGCAGGACATCTAACTGCCTTTGCTAGCACATAGTTAATACCCCAGGGGGCTTCCTGTAATTAAAATCAAGCCTGCAATTATATCTGTGCCAAAGCATATGCACATGGTGCCACTTAAAAGAGACAGATTTACAAAGTGTTAACAACTGTAGGGGCAGCCCTGCCTCAGCACCAGGTGCCACAAATCATCAAAATTAGGACCAAATGAGTCACTGGGGCTTAAGATACAATATCCACTGAGGCCTGATGGGTGACTCCAAGAAACTTCCAAGGAGCGTTTGAAACACATATCTCCTGCAAGCAGGACCTTGCACTTACTGTTCCCTCTACCTCTGACTCCACGCAGATCTCTACCCAACCATCATCTGCTCAGAGATGCCTTTCTTGATCACTTGAGTCTGAACCCTGCTTTATTTTTCTTCACAGTAGCTATTACCATCTGATGGTGTACAGTTATTTGAGAGTACAGCCAATATTATCTGTATGAATTTAAAACACATATATATGAAAAAATTTAATGATTCCCAGAGATACACATATCACAGAAGACATTATATCAACACTAAGGTAGGTGCTTCCTTGGTATGGAGGAGTGAGGTGGGGGAATAGAAAAGTTGATTCAGAGGGAAGAGAAGAAAAAGAAAATAAAACAAATGAGAACATTTGTACATCCTGAGACAATAGTGCTGTGATGTGAGGAGCATAATAAACTCGAATTTTCCTTCCAATAATTTTTCATTCCTCCTCAAAGTTCATGCTTTGGGATAATTTTCTTTTGAATTATGGAACTCATTTTACTGAATATGTATTTTAATGTAAATCTGTTGGTGATAATTTATTTCAGGTGTGTGTGTGTGTTGAAATATTTATTTTGCCTTCATTTCACTGGGTGCAGAATTCTGGGTCATTGGCATCTTCTTTCAACGCTTCATGAATGTAATTTCATTGTCTTCTGGCTTCCATCACTTCTGTTGAGAAGTCCACCGACAGTCTTACTGTTGCTTGTATGTGGATAATGGGTCATTCACCTCTGGCTACTTTTATGATTTTCTCTTTGTCTTTGCTTCTTGATGGTCTTACTATAATGTTGCTGTGTGTAATTTTCTCGGTATTTATCACACTTGGGATTTGAAGAGCTTCTTGAGACTGTTGTTGGTTGATGTCTTTCATTGGTTTTGGAAAAATTCTCAGTCCTTATTTCTGCAAATACTGTTCATTCTCTATTCCCCTTCTCCTTTCTTTCTAGGATTCCAAATTATATGTTTTATCTTTTTGTGTCTCATATGCCTATGACACATTCATGCATTTCCTATTATTTCATTTTTGACTTTTTTAAAGTTTGTTAATCCTGCCTTCTGCTATGTCTAATCTGTTGTTAACCCATCTAATGGATCTCTCACTTCAAATATTATATTTTACATTCCAGAACTATGATTTTTTTTTTTTTTGCGATTCTAAATCTTGGAATTCTCCATCTTTTCACCTGTTCTGTGCATATCTTTCTCTATTTTTTACTTTAATATTTTAAAGTCAGCATCATGTATTTGTCTTTATGGTCTATTTTATTTTCATTTTCAGATATTTGGTCCTGGTTTTGGCATGGCTAACTTCAAGCCATTGCCACTCCTTATGCATAATGAAAGAGTGCAAATGACTGATTCCTCCAGGCAAGAATCACCCTCCACTGGGCCGAGTGGGGCTCATCACCATCATCCAGCCAGGGACTAAGTCTGGGCTGCGTGGTAACCCCAGGAAGGTCAGGCTCCCTGTGGTTCTGCAATCACATATTCAACTCCTTCTCAGAGGCTGCATCCCAAGAGTCTCCTCTACCAGGTAGCTCCAGAATCCAGCAAGTGTTCCAGGAGACAACTGGTTATGTGATGGAGTCCAAAGTCTGCCAAAGACTGCTGCTTTCTTCCACAGTGATTTTCTGCTCTCTGAAACCAGGGGTTATCACCGTCCTGATTTCCCCTACAACTGGCAAATTACCTCAGAGAGCAGTGACTACATAATGCAGCCCCTTCCCTTACATTCTCTCCACCCCCACTGTTAGCCTGTTGCATATTTTGTCCAGTCCCATGCTTCCTGACACCACTACCATATTTCTCTAGTCAATTTACTCTTCTGCTCCACTGGGCAATCCTGTCACACCTTCTCTTCCTCAAAATTTTTAACATGTCCTTCCCCACCTCATCCCAACTGATGACATGTTCCCATTTCACTGAGCAAATAAAAGCAGTGGATTTACAGGACATATCATATTGGGTGTGTGGGGGATGAAAAGCGGCACAGTGGTTACGTTGCCACTTCAAATGCCTGCACTCCATATCAGTGTGCCTGGTTCAGGTCCTCCCCTGCTTCTGATTCAGCTTCCTGCTAATGTGTACCATGGGAGGCAGTGGGTGCTAGCTGAAGTGCCTGGGTCCTTGCCACCCACATGAGAGACCTAAATTGAGTTCCAGGCTCCTGACCCTTCCCTGGTTGTTGTGAGCACCTGGGGAGTGAACCAATAGATGAAAGATATCTCTCTGTCTGGCTCTCTCTCTTCTCCCTTTCATATAAAATGAAAATAAATAATAATTGTTCTAATTTAAAAATTGAGGTTGGTGTTGTGGCACAGTGAGTTTGAAATCAGAGTGCCTGGGATTAAGTTATGCCTCCACTTCTGATTCAGCTTCATGCCAATGCACCTGGGAGGCAGCAGATCATGGTCACAGTACTTGGATTCTTACCACCCATGTGGGAGACACAGATGGAGTTCCAGGCTCCTCACTTTGGCCTGGCCTAGTTCTGGTCATTGCAGGCACTTTGAGAGTGAACTAGTGGATGGAAGACCCATCTCTCTTTCTATCTGTCACTCTGCCTTTCAAATAAATAAATAAATACAACTTTAAAAATTTTTTAAATAAAAATGAAACAAGTTAATATATCTTTTGGGCTTGTCTCTATGGGCTCCCTCTCCATTCCTTTCCTTTCCTTAAAATCCATCTGCTGAAGAAGCCAGGCCATTTGACCTGTACAGAGCCCCACAGTCTGCACTTTGCTGACTGTGCACTCCTGGGAAGTTCAACAGGGTCCTCTGTCCACTGGGTCTACTGCACCTGGACAGCAGCCTGAACACAGATGCTGTGTTCTTTCACCATGAGGCATAGCGTGTCTAACCATCTCTTTGACAAGCTCCTGACATTCAACTGGGGAATGGAAAATAAAGAGGTTCTTTTTCCCCCAACTTTTTAAAAAAATATTTATTTGAAAGAGTTACAGAGAGAGGGAGAGAGGGAGAGAGGGAGAGAGGGAGAGAGGGAGAGAGGGAGAGAGGGAGAGAGGGAGAGAGGGAGAGAGGGAGAGGGAGAGATCTTCCATCCGTTGGTTAACTCCCCCAAATGGCTGCAATGGTGGGAGCTGAGCTGATCCAAAGCCAGAGGCAGGAGCTTCTTCTGGGTCTCCCACACGGGTTCAGGGGTCCAAGGACTTGGACCATCTTCTACTGCTTTCCCAGGCCACAGCAAAGAAATGGATGGGAAGTGGAGCAACCAGGAATCCAACCAGAGCCTGTATGGGGTGCCGGCGCTGCAGGCCAGGGCTTTAACCTGCTGCAGACCCCTTTCCCAACTTTTTTACTGGAATAATTTTACAGAGAGCTATTTTCTCTTTGTTCATTGGTTACTGTTGGGACTGAATTGTATCTCTCCCAAAATTCATCTGCTGAGCACTAACCTCCAAATGACAGTTTTTGAAGCTAGATCCCAGAGTAATTATGGTTAAATGCAGTCATAGGGTGGGGCGTTCATCTGATAGAACTGGTGTATTTATAAAATGAGACAGAGACAATGCTGACCTCTGTTTCTCTCCACCTGCACACATATAGAGAAAAGGCCATGTGAGGACACAGTGAGAAGGTAGCCAACTGCATTCAAGGCAGAGGGACCCACCAGGCACCTTGACCTTGTATTTCTAACCTGAAGAATTGTGAGAAAACGGATTTCTTTTGTTTAAGCCACCCGGTCTGTGCACTTTCGTTATGGTGATCCTGGCAAACTAATATAGTTATTCAGTGAAATAATTCAAAGATAAAAGTGCATAATTCTGGCCAGCGCCACAGCTCAATAGGCTAATCCTCCGCCTGCGGCGCTGGCACACCGGGTCCTAGTCCCGGTCGGGGCACCGGATTCTGTCCCTGTTGCCCCTCTTCCAGGCCAGCTCTCTGCTGTGGCCCGGGAGTGCAGTGGAGGATGGCCCAAGTCCTTGGGCCCTGCACCCGCATGGGAGACTAGGAGAAGCACCTGGCTCCTGCCATCAGATCAGCGTGATGCGCCGGCTGCGGCGGCCATTGGAGGGTGAACCAACGGCAAAAGGAAGACCTTTCTCTCTGTCTCTCTCTCTCTCTCTGTCCACTCTGCCTGTCAAAAAATAAAAGAAAAAAAGTGCATAATTCTTTACTTACCAGCTTTCAGATGAAGAATTAGTCCCTATCATCCTCCTATGTCTCCATTTTGATTCTTTTGTCCTTCTAAAAGTCATGGATTTAAGTGTATTTTACTACAGTGTTCAGTATATTGCATTTTTGTTCTAACTGACACTCAAATTGTCCTGTCTTCAGCCAGTACTGCTTCAAGTTGGTTCCTGAGTCCTTAGACTTTTCTTGTAAAGTAGGCGTTTCCTTGTTTGAAAGGCAGAGAGACAGACAGCCAGAGAACTCCTGTGTGCTGGTACAGTCTCTGAATGTCTGCAATCACCAGGACTGGGTCAGATGGAGCTCGGGCTCCAGCCCAGGTGGTAGCAGGGACCCAACTACTTCAATCGGCATCCGCTGCCTCCCAGGGTCTATCTTAGTGGGAAGTTGGAGTTGGGAGAGGAGTCAGGACTCAAAACCAGGCCTTCCCATATGGGATGTGTGCAACCCAACTCGCATCTTAACTGCTAGATCCCATGCCCATCCTGCATCAGTCTTTGCAGCCTCTCTGTATCAAGTCAGAGTACCCCAACCCAAGCCTTTCTTGCCCTCATGTACTGCCTGAGAGTCAGAACCAGACATTTCTTTGTTTTGTTTTGTTTTGTTTTTTGACAGGCAGAGTGGACAGTGAGAGAGAGAGAGAGAAAGGTCTTCCTTTACCGTTGATTCACCCTCCAATGGCCGCTGATCCGAAGCCAGGAGCCAGGTACTTATCCTGGTCTCCCATGCATGTGCAGGGCCCAAGCACTTGGGCCATCCTCCACTACACTCCCGGGCCACAGCAGAGAGCTGGCCTGGAAGAGGGGCAACCGGGACAGAATCCGGTGCCCCGACCAGGACTAGAACCTGGTGTGCCGGTGCCGCAGGCAGAGGATTAGCCTACTGAGCCATGGTGCCGGCCAGAACCAGACATTTTCTTCAAGGAGTCCTGGTCCCCTCTAGTGAAAGATGCCGTTTCAAGACTGCAGTCTCAGGGTCAGGATGCTCACTGGCCCTGGGCTGGCCATCTTTCTAGGCTTTTTCAGTAGACAAAGCTCATGTACACATATAGGACTCATGAGTTCACACTAGTACTTTAATTCTAACTCAGAACTCAGCTCATTTCCTTAACTACTTTTACCTTATTCATCTTTTAAAAAACAACACTGAGCATCCTGGTTCTCAACATCACAAGAGATGACAGAATTAGAACAGCAGTAGTCTGTTAGTAGTCATGGCTTCTATCCCACATTACAAACACAACAGTCTCAGAACAACAATACCACTAATCTTAATCTTGGGGCTGATTTTGTGGTGCAGCAAGTTAAGCTACTGCTTGCAAGGCTGGCATCCCATAGCAGAACACTGATTTGAGTCCCAGCTGCTCTGCTTCTGATCCAGCTCCCTGCTAATGCACCTGGAAAAGCAGTGGAAAATGGCCCAAGTGCTTGGGTTCCTGCCATTCACATGGGAGACCTGAATGGAGTTCCTGGCTCCTGGCTCCTTGCTTTGGGTGGCCCAGCCCTGGCTGTTGCAGCCATTTGTTCAGTGAACTAGCAGATGAAAGATCTCTCTCTCTCTCTCTCTCTCTCAGATAAATTTTTTAAAAATCTAAAAAATAGGGGCCAGCGCTGTGGCATAGCAGGTAAAAGCCACCGCCAGCAGTGCCAGCATCCCATATGGCTGATGGTTCGAGTCCCGGCTGCTCCTCTTCTAATCCAGTTCCCTGCTAATGGCCTGTGAAAGCAGTGGAGCATGACCCAAGTGCTTGGGCCCCTGCACCCATGTGGGAGACCCAGAAGAAGCTCCTGGCTTCGGATGCCCAGCTCCAGCCATTGTGGCCATTTGGGGAGTGAACCAGCAGATGGAAGATCTCTCTCTCTGTCTGTCTCACTCTCTCTGTAATTCTGCCTTTCAAATAAACAAATAAGTCTTTTTTAAAATCTTAAAAATGAATAAAAATAATGCCACTAATCTTATTTATAATTAGTGAGAACAGTTAATATTTTTGTGCGCCCTATTTCTCTTCTCCTCCCTACAATCAGGATTCATATTTACTACTCACTCTTCCTTTCCACCACCATCTAGCCTCAGTTGTAAAAGTCAGCATCAATGCTCATCCTGTCTTTATATTGACATCCCTCTGCTCATTTTTGTTGTCTGTAGCTCACTTTCTAATGGAGTCTCTGGAAAGTGCACATAGAAAAAATATCCTTGTTGAAAACATGCACACCATTTATATTTGAAGTATAGCTTTGACAGGGATAAAATCCTTGCTTCACATTTTCTTTCAATGAATACCTTAAAGATGTGACTTCATTTTCTTCTACCATAAAATGTTTCTGTCAAAAAAAAAGTCAATGACAATCCAAGGATTTTTCTATATGTTATGTACTCTTGATTTTAAAATTTTTCTTTAAACTCTTGAAGATAGGAGAGGCCAGCATTCTAAGGATGGAAGATGCTCTTTCAGTATGAACTCCTACACGTAAATTCAAACTTTTTTTTTTTGGTTTCAGGGAAGTTTTTTTTTTTTTTAATTATCTTGTTTAAATATTTATTCCATTTCTTGGTTGTGATTTTTTCTTTCAAGGGTTCCTATTATCCATACAGTGGATCTTCTTTGCCAATGAAATTTGTCACTTACTTTTTATTTTTAAAATATTTTTCTTCATTGTTTTTTGTTAAGAACTTTCTTCCTTTTCACCTTTCTTTCTCTTAAGGTATTCTTTGTTGGGTGTAACCACTCTTTCCTCCTAGGTTACCCTTAGTTCCTAAATGATGCATTTATTTCTAAACGTAATTGCTGTGTTGTTCCTAATGTCTTTTAGCTTGTTTTGAAATAGTGCACTGTACTTCTATCAGCTTTGCAAGCATGTCTCTCTGAAGTGCTTTCATTATCAGAAGAGATATTGGTCTCTGTTGAATTTTTTCTTATAATTTTGTATGGGATTTGACCTTGATTCTTCACAGAGACTCATTTTTTACGTTAAATCCATTAACCTGAGCATTTAGGAAGAGGGCTTTTGGAGTCAGTTCAAAGAAGCTCTTCTAAATCCTAATGCGCCCTCTTGTGCAGCTTTGCACAATGTTCCAGAATAGAGCGGCTTGCTTTCTGAGCTACTCTAACTGCACCCCCCTCTTCATTGTAGGCAGGATATGCCTCTTCCTTCATTTCTATGCTGCTCTATTTTGAATACCTGTTGGGGGCTGGGCTGGGGCCAAAACCAGGAGCCAGGAACTCAATCCTGGTCTCCCACACGTGCAGAGGGAACCCCATTACTCGAGCCACCACCACCAACTCCCACATTCTGCCCCGGAGGGAAACTGGAGTCAGGAGCTGGAGCCAGGAACTGAACCCAGGCAGTCTAATGTGGGACATGAACATCTTAAATGTTAGGCTGAACATCGGCTCCTAATAACTCCTGTCCATGAAGAAAATATAACCTGAGGTCTGTTCTCTCTTTGTTTAAAAAAAAAAAAGGAAAGGAAAATATTTTAGCAAATTTGGAGAGGTGCTGAAGACATAATAGCACCTAACTGAGACTTTGTCCTTCTAGGTGCAGGAAGAATTAGAAATGGAGTAACACTCTGCTTGTGGGAGTCAGTGCTTCTCAGAGCCCTGTCTGAGTCTTGCTGGGTCATCCGGGGTACACTCACTATGCTCCATCAGCATAATTAACCCACTGTGAGGCCTTGAAGGTCACTCCCTTCTATCACTCAGCTGTTGCTGTGTAACAACCACACCAAAGCTCAGTGCTTGAAACAACGTTTTTGCTGTAGACATGCTTCAGGGAGTCAACCAATAAGGATTCTGTTGATCTTGGCTATGGCTGTTCCTGCGACTGTTGGTTTGGGGCACAGCTTGTGGCTGGGATCCACCAGGGCACACTAGCTGGGGCGATTCTGCCCCATGTCTCTCATTTTCCTCCTGCGGGAACCTGGATGCGCTTTTGTCGCTCTTTTCCTGGTGAAGGCAAAATCACAGGCAGCAGATGGAAGTCTGAGAGGTTTCGTGAGGCCCAGGCCTCACATGTGCACACCCTCACTTGCAGCTCCTTTACTGGACAAAACAAGTCACGTAGCTGACGATAGTCACCCCCTTCATGGTGTGGGTTGCAGAGAGCATGAGTACTAGGAATTGAGACTAGGGGTGTAATCACTTACAAAAATGCAATTTCTTGCATTATTTTACTGTTTTTCCCCATTTGTAAAATAATGACATAGGACTCTTTGAGAAGTTTTCACCTCCAGGGACTCCTTTTATTTCCTTCCAGAGTTTAAATTTTAAAATTATTTTGTCTTAAGGAAACTGCACATACAGAGGTACAATTTCTTATCGGGTTTTTGAAATAGTACCACTGGGGCTGGTGCTGTGGCACAACAGGTTAAGTCACTGCCTGCAGAACCAACATCCCACAAGGGCACTGGTTCAAGTCCTGGCTGTACCACTTCTAATCCATCTCCCTGCTAATTTGTCTGGGAAAGCAGCAGAAGATGGCCCAAGTCCTTGGGCCCCTGCCACTCATGTAGGAGATCCAGAAGAAATTCCTAGCTCCTGGCTGTGGTCTGGCCCAGCCCTGGCCATTGTGGCTATTTGGGGAGTGAACCAAGGGATGGAAGATATCCCTCTGTGTCTCTCCCTCTCTCTGTACTCTACCCTTCAAACAAATAAATACAGCTTTTATGAAAAAAAAAAAAAAAAAGGATACAAGTTTGAAAAAAAAGAAATAGTACCATCTTCTGGATTCCCTAAAAAGCTAACATTCCATTTCCCTCCAAGATTCCACAAATCTAGCTTTCTTGCAATTAATATTTGCATGTTATATAATTTTTTTATCCTTTCAATTTTAACCTGTCTATATCATCACATTCAAAATGAGTTTCTTGGGGCTGGTGCTGTGGCACAGCAGGTAAGGCCACCACCTGCAATGCCAGCATCCCATATGGGTGCCGGTTCAAGACTTGGTTGCTCCATTTCCAATCTAGCTCTCTGTTATGGCCTGGGAAAGTGGTAGAAGACGGTCCAAGTGCTTGAGTCCCTGCAGCCATATGGGAGACCCAGAAGAAGCTTTTGGCTCCTGGCTTCAGATCAGCGCAGCTCCGACCATTGCAGCCATTTAGGGAGTGAACCAGCAGATGGAAGACCTCTCTCTCTCTCTCTCTTTCTCTCTCTCTCTTTCTGCCTCTACCTCTCTGTATCTCTTCCTTTCAAATAAATAAATCTTAAAAAAATGAGTTTCTTGCGGATAGCACACAGTTGTGTCTTGGTTTTTGTTTACCCCATTTTGATCACCTCTATCTTTTGTATATTTAGACCATTTATGTTTACTGTGCTTGTTGACAGACTTGAATTTAGGTTTATCTAAATAATAGGCCTGTTACTTGTTTGTAATAACATGTTTACTTGTTTGCTACCTCTGTCTTTCATTCTACTGTTCTCCATTCCCTTTTTTTTTTTTTGTGGTTAAACATGTTTTAATATTCCATCTTAACCCATTTTGTTTACTGCTTTATTATGACCCATCACAGTCTAATTAGAGTCAAGATTTCACCACTCCAAGTGGAATGTAGCAACTTTACCACTACCTACATCCATACTCCCCCCCTCATATTACAGTTGTATTTTATAATGCTACAATACACACATTGAAGTTTCCACTGGAAAAAAATTCACTTTCAAATGTATTTTAAAGAACTCACGAGGAAAAGAACAGTCCATTATTTTAACCCAGATATTTACCACTTCATGACCTGTTATCATCATTTATATTGCTCTTCCTTCATTCTTTCCCCCTTCTTCTGATTTCTGTTATTTAACAATTCTCTTAATTGAACAATCCTTCCCTTGAGAAGTGTCTTTATTTCACCTTCATTCCTAAAGGATATTTTTGCTAAATATAGAATTCTGAGCTGAATTCTTTTCTTTCAGCATTTCAAATAGGTTGTCCCTCCTTCCTCTTACCTGCATGGATTCTGGTACAGAATCTGCAGCCAAAAACGTAAAGGGAAAGTATGACAGGGGCTGTCTGACAGTTAATAAAAATATTTTTCCAGATTTTGTATTGCTTGAGAGTTTGGTCAGTTTCTTGAAATTTTTGGTTTATTGTATTTTAATTTTCTCATTTTAAAAATATGACTATTCAGGCCTAAACAGATTTTTTTTTTTTTTGACAGGCAGAGTGGACAGTGAGAGAGAGAGACAGAGAGAAAGGTCTTCCTTTGCCGTTGGTTCACCCTCCAATGGCCGCCGTGGCCGGCGCGCTGCGGCCAGCGCACCGCGCTGATCCAATGGCAGGAGCCAGGAGCCAGGTGCTTCTCCTGGTCTCCCATGGGGTGCAGGGCCCAAGCACCTGGGCCATCCTCCACTGCACTCCCGGGCCACAGCAGAGAGCTGGCCTGGAAGAGGGGCAACCGGGACAGAATCCGGCGCCCCGACCGGGACTAGAACCCTGTGTGCCGGCGCCGCTAGGCGGAGGATTAGCCTAGTGAGCCGCGGCGCCGGCCTAAACAGATATTTATAATTTCCATTTTCTTAAAGAGAGTTACCCAAAATGATATAAGCTTTAAGCTTCACAAAACCCAGCTCCAGCCTTCCTTCCACCTTCTGCCTGCCATGTCTCCCAGGTGTCCAGGCCACGAAAGACAGGCGGAAGCTGAGTCCCTGGGAGAGCACTCCTTCTTGTCACAGGAGCGGAGCTGAAAAAATTGTCCAGACAGATCTGTGTGGCCCCCTGCAGACCCCTGAGGTCACAGAATCCAGGAGGGCCAGGCCCCTGCAGGGAGCCCAGATGAGGCATCAAAGCCACTGATCCAGACTGAGAATCAGAATGAGGAGTGTCCAGGAGCTGCCATCATGCAGCCAAAACTGGATGCTTCCTCCCACCGTGGGGTCAGGTAAGCCCCTGAGCACTGACACAGCCTGGCGGGGAAGAAGAACCTTAAACCAACTGGGGTTTCTTTTTTTTTTTTTACAGGCAGAGTGGACAGTGAGAGAGAGAGACAGAGAAAGGTCTTCCTTTACCGTTGGTTCACCCTCCAGTGGCCGCCACGGCTGGCACGCTGCAGCCGGCGCACTGCGCTGATCTGAAGGCAGGAGCCAGGTGCTTCTCCTGGTCTCCCATGGGGTGCAGGGCCCAAGCACGTGGGCCATCCTCCACTGCACTCCCGGGCCACAGCAGAGAGCTGGCCTGGAAGGGGGGCAACTGGGACAGAATCCGGCGCCCTGACTGGGACTAGAACCCGGTGTGCCGGCGCCGCTAGGTGGAGGATTAGCCTAGTGAGCTGCGGCGCCAGCCCCAACTGGGGTTTCAATCTCAGCCTGTTCTCTTTCTCCTCCATCCAGCCACATGAGTCTTCCGACCGTTTTTCCCACAAAAGGCTGGAACTCCAGCCGCAGGCCTTGCACTTCCTGTGCCCTTCACCTAGGTGGACCCTGGGTCTTCGTGGGCCTCACTCACTCACAGCTTCCAGACTCACAGAAGGCTCACCTCCTCAGGTCACTCCTCTGACCATCCCCTGTAAAATAATACTCCTTCTCCATTGCTCCTTGTCCCTTCCTACTTCTTAGTTTCCATCAGAGCATGTGTCACCACGGATGCATTCGATCATGTGTTTATCTGGTTGGTTTTCATCTGTCTTGTCCACTGATTGACAATGAAGCTCTACAGCACCAGAGGTTTTTATTGACAGGTCCATTCCTATCTCCCCCTTTTCCCCTCCAAAATTCCTAGTTCACAGAAGCCCTCGATACACATCTGTTAAACTAATTAATCAAGTCTCTGCTACTTAGGCATAGAAACTTATAAAGTAAATTATATTTGTGTAAAAAATAACAAAGAAACAAAGTCATATTTGCTAGAATTTGTACTTGGCTCATCTATGCTTGGTGTTAGGAGAGCCTGATCTTTAAGTCTGTCCCTGAGATTCTAAAATCTGTCCTATGTCTGTTTCAAAGTTTCTATACTACTGCGATGTGTGTCAAGGATCCTGGACATCCTGGGTTTGTTGAACCCTGGACAGCCTACCCTAAAATCTAAAGCCAGATTGTAATGACTCCAAGATGCACAGGATAAGCCAAGGGCACCCAGCTTGATTTCACACAGCAGTTCCAGCTTGGGGGATAATTGGAAAGATTATCACCAGGAAATTGTTCACAGCAGCAAGTTCCAGACACAGCCCTCACCACCCCCAGCCCCCACCTGGTTTCCATTTCGCTTGAGCGGTTTTCTCAGCAGAGAAAAGGTAGAACCCTGCCCAGTTCAGTAGGATTATGGAGCTCCAGGGATAAGAGTGGGGCACCCACAGAGGTCAAGGGTGAAGCAAAGGAGAAGTCATCGACCAGAAGCAAAGATCCTTAAAACTTGGTGCCCCATGGGGGGATAGGATGGTTCTGGCACTGGGCTGCATGGCCACAGGGGGAACAGGCAGGTGACTTAAACCCCAGCCACATGAAGTTAAGCCACACAGGCCATCCATGTCCCTTCTCGAAGGAGTAGTTCTGACCATTTTCTGCCAAATAGGGATGCAGACCCAGCTTGACCAGATATTCGGTTTTCTCATTAAAATCTAGAAATCCAAATTTGAATGTGAAATCCTCCAATCTTAAGTGCTGGCAATAGAATCAAAAATCCTAGAAGCACTACATTCTCATGAATATTTTCATGT
The DNA here is from genome assembly GCF_051225735.1 of Oryctolagus cuniculus. NCBI lineage: Eukaryota > Metazoa > Chordata > Mammalia > Lagomorpha > Leporidae > Oryctolagus > Oryctolagus cuniculus. The sequence goes on from NC_142877.1 coordinate 26,976,688, forward strand.
CATAAACCACCCCAGGTTTAGTGCTGTAAAGTTACCGTCTTAATGTGGCCATGGACTCCCTGTGTCAGAATTGAGACAGGGTAAGTGAGGATGGTTTGACTCAGCTCCACGGTGTCTGGGACTTCAGCTGGGAAGACTCAAATGCTGGGACAGAATCATCTGGAAGTTTCCTTTCTCACATAGCTGGTGCTTGGGTTGGATGACTCAAAGGCTGGGCTCAGCTGGGGGTGTCCATGGAGCACCTCCACATGGCTCCTTCACGTCGCCATGGGCTTCGTCAGCCTGATGACTGGGTTCTGAGACAGTGTGTCCCGAGAGTGGCACTGCAGGAGAGCCAGGCGGCGGCCACATGGCCTTCCTGACCCTGCCTCTAGTCCTGCATTGTAACGTGCACCATACTCAAACCCACCCAGACCCAAAGATGGGGGAAGCAGACCCCCTCCTGATGGAGAAGGATCAGTGAGTTTGCAGCCATCTCTAAAAGCACCAGACACCTATTTTGTGGGCCATGCAAATGGTCTGCAGGCTGGCTTTGGCCAGGACATTCCCCGCAGCATCTCTGAAGGAGAGAAATGGATGGGGATCCAGTGAGGGCTGGCAGTGACATCCTCACAGCACAGTCATGAGAGTGTATGGATTTATTATATCATTACATTTTTTAGGCAAAATTCCAATAGAATTTTTCACTGAACTTTACAATTTCATCCAAAAATTCATGTTGGAGAATAAAGGGTCAGAAACACCAAGCCTGAAAAAGGAGGATTCATCCCACAAGACAACATTGGGGCGGATGTTGTAATCCAGCCAGTTCAGCCACAGCCTGCAACTGCGACATCCCATATGGGCACCGGTTCAAGACCCAGCCGCACCACTTCCAATCCAGCTCCCTGCTAATGTGCCTGGGAAAGCAGCAGAGGATGGCCCAAGTCCTTGGGCCCCTGCACCCACATGGGAGACCTAGTTGGAGTTCCAGGCTCCTGGCTGCTGTCTGGCCCAGACTTGACCATTGCAGCCATTTGGGGAGTAAACCAGTGGATGGAAGATATCTCTCTCTCTGAATCTCGGTCTCTCTGTCTCTGTTTCTCTCTCTCTGTGTAACTCTTTCAAATAAATAAATAAATCTTACAAAAAAAAAAAAAAGACATCAAGTCCCACTGAGTCTAAAGATATAAAATGAAATGATGAAATTTTAAATACAGATTCATTGTATTTATCGTAAAGGAATGGCTTTCTGGATCGGTGAACAACTCAAACTAGGCAATTTTTTTAAAGTGTTGACTATTTTCCCAATTACAGTGCTGCAAACTTTTTAATTAGGAGGTTGTTAGGCTGAGATGGCTCCAGTGCCTTGGCTTCCTATGTAAGCAAACCAAAGTCCAAAGTAAACAGTGAAACAAAACTAGAGACTTAACCAATCAGAAACCACCAGCTAGGGACTTTGTGCACGATCATACGCAACTAGCACAAATGACCACCTCTAGCAACAGCACTACTGGTTTGCCCCCGTAAAGGCCAGCTGCTCACCCTGCTAAGCCTCTGCTTGTTCTAGGTGCTGCCCAATTCATGAAGTGTCCTGTGATCAAATAAACTCTACTAAACTTGCAGATTAGACTGTATTTTTTATTCTCAGAGCTCTTTCTTACTCTGAAGGCTAATATTTCCTGTGTCACTGACACCAGACCTGGTCACGTGACTTCTTCGGCCCAAAGACATAATTTTGTGAGTGATATGATGCCATCTCCGAGCGGAACCTTAACATTTCCATGTTTCCGCCATAGATTTCTTCCCTTCCTTCCACCAGAGACGCATGTCCTACCTAGCATGTCAGCTGGGTTCCAAAAGGAAAACATTTGGCCAGAGATGCAGCCCATGCTGGGTGCAAATGATCAAGAAATAAACATTCATTGTTGTGAGCCAACCAAGATTTGATAGCTAAGTCAAATTCTCTCTGGCTCTCTCACTCTCTCATCTTACAATGACTCTAATGAAAGAGGAATCATTGTCCCCTTTTTACAGATGAGAGAAAACGGGGTTGGAGAGAGAAATTGACTTACTCAGAGAAACCACAGCAAAAACATAAGGAAAGAAAAATGTGGAACCAGGACTTGAACTCCAGCCTGACAACAAAGACTGAGTTCCTAACCCAGCTTCCTCTTGTCTCCAGAATCCAGCCTGGCGTCTGGAGCCAATGAGGGAGGTCCTCCGTCAGTCCCCACTGCAGAACACCCCCCCCCCAATCCAGTCTCCTCCCTCCTACTCTGGGTCTCACCTCCTCATGACACACCTGGCCATTCCTTTCTCATCCAGGGCCTTCCTCCTGCTACCCCTTACAGCTCTTCTCCACCCTTAAGCGTTCTTTATGACCTAGTTCGTGACCCTCCAGGAAGCTCCCCTGACTGCTTTTCCCCACAGTGAACATTCTCTGATGGTATATGCATGAAACAACGTCAAAACGTTTGTGGAAAATTGATTAAATTAAAATGTAAGTTTATCTCGTGGAATTTTTGAACTCCATGCATGAGTTTTATGAAGAATTCATATTATGAAAAAAGTGCATGGATTTCAAAAAAATTTTTCACACCAAAATAAACTACTTGTGAACTCCTCTTTCCATGAACTTTTAAAATATATGTGTGTGTGTGTATTTATTTATTTGAAAGGAAGTATGTGAGAGAGAGAGAGAGAGAGAGAGAGTGCTTGGTCTGGGCCAGGCTGAAGCCAGGAATCCAAAATTCCATCTGGATCTCCCACATGGGTGGCAGGGGCCCAAGTACTTGTGCTATCTTCTGCTGCTTTCACAGGTGCATTAACAGGGAGCTGGATCAGAAGCCGAGCAGCTGGGATGGGAACCAGCACTCTGATATGGGACACTAAAATTGCACGTGATAGCTTAGTGCAATGTGCCATGATGCTGGCCCCTCCACAATGTTTTGGAAATACCCTCACAAAGATAGATAGCAGAGCAGAACATTTCCCTGGGATGCAAATTCTCAGATGCCTCCTCATATCTACTGAATCAGAAATTCGGGGTAGGAATCAGTAATCTGGGTTTTTTCAACCCCAACAGGTAAGGCACAGTTCCAGTTCAAGAACAGTGTGGGTCCATGACAACCATGCTGGTTCCTGTCTCTTGATCAGCAATGAACTTAGGAAGAGACACTGAACAGAATTCTGGGCAGCAACATGAAAGGAATTGGGATGTAGGGTTCTTATGAGGATACACTTCATTCCTTATAAGAGAAGGGACACAATGAGCTAAGCCACCACCTGTAACACCAGCATCCCATACCGGAGTACCAGTTGGAGTCCCAGCTGCTCTACTTCTGATCTGTCTCCCTGCTAATGCTCCTGGGAAGGCAGCAGATGATGGACTAAGTACTTGGGTCCTTGCCACCCACATGAGAGATCTGAAAGGAGTTCCTGGCTCCTGACTTTGGCCTGACCCAGCCCTGCCTATTGCAGCCATTTGAGGAATGACCCAGTAGGTAAAAGATCTCTCTTGCTCTGTCTCTCCCTCTCTCTCTCAGTAACTCTGCCTTTCAGATAAATAAGTAAATCTTAAAAAACCAAGAGCAGGTAGCATCGTGGCATAGCAGATAAAGCCATGTCTGCAACACTGGCGTCCATGTGGGCCCCAGGTCAAGTCCCAGCTGCTCCACTTCTAATTCAGGTCCCTGCTAATGGCCTGGGAAAGCAGCAGAGGATGGCCTAAGTGTTTGGGCCCCTGTACACACATGGGAGACCCCCAAAAGAAGCTCTTGACTCCTGGTTTCAGCCTGGCCCAGCACTGGCCATTGTGGCCATCAAGGGAATGAACCAGCGGATGGAGACTCTATCTCTCTTTCTCCCTCTCTCTCCCCTTCCCCGCCTCCTGTAGATCTGACTTTCAAAATGCATAAAATAAAATCTATTAAAAAGAGAGAGAGAGAGAGAGAGAGACATGAGAGACATGAGAGACATAAGAAAGCCTATACCCAATAAGCTACTTTGATTTGAAGCAATAGAAAATTCAGCTTAGACTTAAATAAGAGTTTTAGTCTTCTCACTTTCAGAAAGTCTAGAAGGAGACAGTAGCCAGCTTTGGTTTGACGACTCAGCCTGTGTTTTTTTTTTTTTTAAGATATATTTATGGCCGGCGCCGCGGCTCACTAGGCTAATCCTCCGCCTAGCGGCGCCGGCACACCGGGTTCTAGTCCCGGTCGGGGCGCCGGATTCTGTCCCGGTTGCCCCTCTTCCAGGCCAGCCCTCTGCTGTGGCCAGGGAGTGCAGTGGAGGATGGCCCAGGTGCTTGGGCCCTGCACCCCATGGGAGACCAGGAAAAGCACCTGGCTCCTGGCTCCTGCCATCGGATCAGCGCGGTGCGCCGGCCGCAGCGCGCTGGCCGCGGCGGCCATTGGAGGGTGAACCAACGGCAAAGGAAGACCTTTCTCTCTGTCTCTCTCTCTCACTGTCCACTCTGCCTGTCAAAAAAAAAAAAAAAAAAAAAGATATATTTATTTATTTGAAAGTCAGAGTTACACAGAGAAGAAAGGCAGAGAGAAAGGTCTTCGATCTGCTGGTTCACTCCCCAGTTGGCCACAATGGCCAGAGCTGCGCCAATCTGAAGCCAGGAGCCAGGAGCTTCTTCTAGGTCTCCCACACAGGTGCAGGGGCCCAAGGACTTGGGCCATGTTGCACTGCTTTCCCAGGCCATAGCAGAGAGCTGGATCGGAAGTGGACCATCCAGATCTCAAACCGATGCCCATATGGGATGCTGGCACTTCAGGCCAGGGCATTAACCCGCTGTGCCACAGCGCTGGCCCCAGGTTTTTTTTTTTTCTTTTAAGATTTATTTTATGTATTTGAAATATTTGAAAGGCACAGTTACAGAGGGAGAGATGGAGAAATACAGAGGGGGGGGAGAGAGGGAGGGAGGGAGGGAAAGAGAAAGAGAGAGACACACAGAGAGAGAGACTCTTCCATCCACTGGTTCACTCTCCAAATGGATGCAACAGCCAGGGCTGGACCAGGCCAAAACCAGAAGCCAGGAGCTCCATCTGGGTCTCCCACATGAATGCAGGGGCCCAAGGACTTGAGCCATCTTCTGCAGCTTTCCCAGGTACATTAGCATGGAGTTGGATCGGAAGTGGAGCAACTGGAACTCGAACTGGCACCCACATGGGATGCCAGCATTGCAGGCAATGGTTTAATCCACTGTGCCACACCTCTGGCCTCTCAGCCTGTGATTCTTGATGGCTGTGATTCTCTCGGCCTTTCCCTCTGAGCACAAAACAGCTGCCACAAGTCAGGTATCACATCAAATTCCAGGCAGGAGGAAGACATGGAAAGCAATGTCTGGCCCTTTTATTAGGAAAGTAGACATTTCCACTTAGGTTTCATTGGCCAGAACTGGCCATGGGGGCATATCTGGAAGCTCACAAGTCTGGAGCCATGGGTACTGAGCTACTGCAATCCCTGTAATGTGGACAGGCGAGGGGCTAGTGTGTTACCAGACTAGCAAATCCAGCGCGTGTCTTCCTCACCGAGCTGATTCCAGCTGCACGTAGCTGAAGAACTACCTGCAAGGAGCACTATCAGCCGCTTCCCACTGGTAGGGGCTTAATAAAGTGGTCCCGAGTGAGGCCGGGCTCAGCCAAAGCCCAAGCAGAGCTCCATCACAGTCAGTACAGGCTTCTGCAGTGTGTCTTTCCACTTCTGGTGTGGTCCTTTTGTTTTACACAGAATTATTCATGCAGGAATATCAGTGGGTAGACCCTGAGAATGCCCCCAAAAGCATGCACAGGGCAGAACAGCTCAGATTCTGAAGTGAAGGAGACCCACGGCTAACTTCTAACCTCTTACTCCCTTGCTGCACAACCGTGAGCAAGGAACTCTGCTTCTCTGGGCCTCAATTTCCTCCTCTGCGAAATGGGTGCAGTGATGGCCCCCATCTCCTCCTGGGGGAGCAAGGAGTGCAGCCCAATCAACCTAGAAAGCCACGAGCCCAGGGCCTAGTAGGAAAGGAGGCACTCAGTGAGCTCGTGCCTGTTATTGTTATTGTCATTCTCATCATCATTTTAACTCCAGCCTGTGCGGAGCTGAGGAGCTTGCTGTTCCGACGTCAAGCCACGGAAAGTTCGTGGGCAGCTTTCAAAGGCAAAACGAAATTCTCCTATCACCACGTCATGTCCATGTCCATGTCCATGAGCGTCATTGTGAGTGTGAAAGCCGTGCCCTTGGGAATAGGGGGATGAGGCCTGTGCCCTCGATCCCTTTATCAGAAGGTCAAGCCCAGTGCGGGGAGGGGAGGTCAGTGACCGATCCCCCCACTCCAGGACGGAGGAGGCCAGCATTCCTAGCTGCCCTCTGCACTTCCTGACATTTGCGGCTTAATCAAGCCCCATTAATCCCTCCCAGTTTCAAAGCCCAGCCCAGGAACCACAAACTCCCACGGCCACGGCCTCTGACGGGAATGGACGGGAATCGTGCTGCTGAAGCCCAGGGGAACTCTTTGAAAGGTAATTAGTGCCCTTTGAATCCAGGGCCCTTTGATTTTGCTTCCTGGCTTTAAATGGTCACAGGGGGAAAAACAAAGAGGCAGCAGCTACAGCCCCTTACCCTGGGCCTCCTGTCTGTGGCCTGAGAGTGTACGCTTGGGGCTGCCATCACCATCAGCTGTTGGACTGTACCAGCAGCCATCCACTCGCCGGCTCCTTCAGACTTGCACCATGCTGAGCACTGGATGCAGCTGTCATTGATCATGCATTCAATCATTCATTTACTAATATCTCTGTGTCAGACACTGAGCTAGGCCCCCAGGCTATGAGCTTATTGCTAAGTGGCAGAGGCAGACAATAGACGAGTTAATAAATCAAAATAATTGTAATTGAGAATAAAGTGCCAAGAACTAAAGAAGCTGAGTACAGCATTCATTCAGAGAAGAGTCAGGGAACATTTCTACGCCGGGCACTGGCGCAGGGCCACTGGGAGGGGCTGCAGTGCCTGGGCATGGCGAGACACGTCGGCCAGGAATTCCATGTGGCCAGAGGGAATAGCATATGGATGGAGGGTTGCACCGCTTGCTCTGTCTGCGAGGACCGAGGAAGGCACGGAGAGCACTGCAGTGGTCTGTGTAGCCTGATGTAACAACTCTTTTTTTTTTTAAGATTTATTTTATTTACTTAAAAAGCACAGAGAGAGAGAGAGAGAGAGGGAGAAAGAGACAGAGAGATGGGGTTGGTGGGGAGAGAGAGAGAGATCTTCCATCTGCTGGTTCACTCCCCAAATGGCCACAATAGCTGGGGCTGGGCCAGGCTGAAGCCAGGAGTCTGGACCTCCATCTGGGTCTCCCACATGAGTGGCAGGGGCCCAAGCACTTGGGCCATCTTCTGCTGCTGTCTCAGGCCCATTAGCAGGGAGCTGGATTGCAAATGCAACAGCCAGGACTCAAACCAGTGCTCATTTGGAATGCTGGTGTCACAGGCAGTAGTTTAATATGCTGTCCCACATTGCTGGCCCCAATAACCTTGAAAGGCTTAACCCACTCAAGGTGGATTTCATTTACTCAACACCCCTTACACACCTTGTCTGTAGCTCTGCTCACACCATCATCATCCTAGCTCCGAGAGCCAAATGCTGAGGCAGAGGGAAGAGAGAATTTGGGGGGTCTCAATCCTACTATTAAATGGCCACAGATCTTGTCACATGACCGCAATCCAATCACAGAGAGACCAACAAATACCATCCCACATTCCTCGGCTGTGTCTGGGAGAGAATCAGTTTGGTGAACGATACTAAGGACAACCTTTTTGGGTCACTGTGGACTGAGCTTTGCAACAGGAAAGCTGGGCATGTGAACTGCAGACAGAGGGAGCACAGCGTGCAAAGGCAGAGGCCTAAAACATGCTGGTGTATTCAAGCAGCTACAGTGCCAACACGGCTAGAATCAGAGCTGGAAGGGCGATCACAGGACCCTAGATGAGTTGGGTAGGTACTACTGCTATCACTATTTTTGAGATGAGAAAATTGAGGGCTGGTGAACCCATGCGATTTGAACCTAGCATCTGAACTCTTAGTCTCTGTGCCATTTTGTCTTGGACAGGAGGGGAGGAGGGACCATATTACAAAAGATCTGCAATGCCAAGCTAGGGAGGCTACCCTCTGCATACTAAGCAGAAATATTTACAAACCATGGTTGTAACTGTTTAAAACACACACACTTTTTTGTACATATTAGATACACAGAAATATTCTCCCCTAATAAGAAATGTGGTCCCTATTTTTTCAATGTTTTTACTTATTGATGGGACTAGAGGAAACTGACTGGGGGAAGTCAGTTTACTCATCACAAACACATTATATCCCAGAAGCAAAGTCCAGTGAAGACATCCAGCGCACCGGTGGAAAACAATGTTTATGAGATTTCAAAGCTGGCAGAGGCCGGTGTTCCCTCTGTGCTGAGCTGCACCCTGACGGCAAGTCCGACAAGCCTGTCTGCACCAGCGACAATCCCGCTTAATGCCAGCGAGTGTGCCATGAAGGAGGCTGCCTGCTCCTCAGGTGTGCTGTTGGAAGTAAAGCACTCTGGATCTTGTAACTGTAAGTGTGGTTTTTAACCTTGTTGCAATTTAAGTCTCTCCCAGGCAAGCTCTCTCCCAGGCAAGCCCTGGGGAACAGACACTTAAGCATGCAAACCTCCCCATGTGAGCCTATTTCTATTCCAGTTAGGCAGCCGCTGAATCTCACCAGCAATTCAGTGATCCACAAAAAGATTCTCTGCGATGTTTCCTGGCTTTTAGGACTTTAGGACGGTGATCATCAACAGGATTGCGTCTGAAAACCTATTTCTAGTTGTTCACCCGTAATTCTTTTGCTTTAGTAATGTGCTTTGCTGTTTGCTTTATCAACACTTGAACTGCTTCCAAAGTTTTAGGGTTTTTTTTGTTTTGTTTTGTTTTTGTTTTTTTTGACAGGCAGAGTGGATAGTGAGAGAGAGAGACAGAGAGAAAGGTCTTCCTTTGCCGTTGGTTCACCCTCCAATGGCCGCCGCGGCCGGCGCACCGCGCTGATCCGAAGGCAGGAGCCAGGTGCTTCTCCTGGTCTCCTATGGGGTGCAGGGTCCAAGCACTTGGGCCATCCTCCACTGCCTTCCCTGGCCACAGCAGAGAGCTGGCCTGGAAGGGGGGCAACCGGGACAGAATCCGGCGCCCCGACAGGGACTAGAACCCGGTGTGCCGGTCCCGCTAGGTGGAGGATTAGCCTATTGAGCCACAGCGCCGGCTTGTTGTTGTTGTTTTTACCAAAGACAACTATATCATATCAAACAGGGGCTGCTGCTTTTTGCAGTTGCCTCTACTAACTCTGAATTAAGAACCCAAACCAGTTATAACTAGAACACAAGAGCACTTTTTATCTAATTTCAGGAATCTGCCCATAAAACCTGAGTCATTGATTCTTCAGAACTTTCTGCAGTTTTTGACTTCATAATTGTTTTTTTTAAATTAAACTTATTGCATAACAGCAGATGCCAAAAACAAAAAATAAAAGCACCTCATTGCAAGTCACATAAAAACACAACGCTGTGAAAACACACTGAGCTGCTTTTGCGCTGTTGTTGTCCATATTTAAACACTAGCTCCCCTGTATTTCCCCATCTAGCCATTTCGGAAGGCACTGAGGAAGAGGAGGAAGATGAAGACCAGGACTACAGCTTTCCTATTTCTTCCATTCTAGAGTGGAAAATCCACCAGTGTTCAGTGTTGACATAGGCTCTGAGCAGGAGAGGTCCGTCAGACTGGTCCGCAGCACAAAGAGAAAATGAGAGCAGTACCTCGAAGCAGGGCCCATGGTGGAAAGGGAGAAAGTAACGACTGTACACCTGAGAGTGCTCTCCCGCCTTCCACCTATTTTTACAAGGTAGGGGCTGGTATCCTGATGGGCTTCACAAGCTCCCCTGGCTATTCCTAACAGGGGAGGCCTTCCCAGTGTATCTTTTCTTTGCCTTTTATCTTTTTATAAAGATGAGAATGCAGAGAAGTGTTTCTCCACAGGAGGGAAACACCCCAAGGATAATTACTTTTTTAAAAGATTTTATTTATTTATTTATTTATTTGAGAGGTAGAGTTACAGAGAGTGAGAGGGAGAGACAGAGAGAAAGGTCTTCCTTCCATTGGTTCACTCCCCAAATGGCCGCAATGGCCGGAGCTGCAACAATTGAAGCCAGGAGCCAGGAATTTCTTTCTGGTCTCCCATGTGGATGCAGGGGCCCAACCACCTGGGCCATCTTCCACTGCTTTCCCAGGCCATAGCAGAGAGCCGGATTGGAAGAGGGGCAGCCGGGACTAGAACTGTCGCCCATATGGGATGCCAGTGCCGCAGGCGGAGGACTAACCTACTGTGCCACAGCGCCGGCCCCAAGGATAATTACTTTTTAAGATTTTATTGATTTATTTTCAAAGAGCAATAGAATGAGAGGGAAAGAGACAGAGAGATCTCTCATCTGTTGGTTCACTCCTCAAATGGCCATAAGGGCCAGAGCTGGTCCAGGCCAAAGCCAGGAGCCTGGTCATCCATCTGGGTCTCCCGTATGTGTGTCAGGGACCTAACCATGTTGGCCATCTTCCACTGCTTTCCCAGGCACATTATAAGGGAGCTGGATCAGAGGCAGAACAGCTGGGACTCGAACCAGCACTCCTATGGGTGCCAGTGTCACAAGTGATGGCATAACCCACTGCACTACAATGCTGATCCCCAAAGATAATTATTAATGGTCACTGAAATTCATTTTCCCTGAAAGGAAAACGATAAGGAATGGTGAGGACTCTGGTAAACTAGAAAGATTCATGCCCCAAACAAAGAGGGTGGCTGTTGTTCAATTCCATTCTATTGTCCCATGTGGCCCCAGCCAATGCCTAACTGTGACCTCATGAAAGTTCTGGAGCCACAAGCACCTGGCTGACCTGCTCCCCAATCCTTGAACTGCACAGCGCATGAGAGATAACAAGTCACTATTGTTATGTGAAGTCAGGGGTTAATAAACTGTTGCTGGAAAGGGCCAGACAGGAAATACTTCCATCTTTGTGGACCACATGGTCTATCACAATGACCCAACTCTGCAGAAGCAACAACTGACTACACAAATTGATGGGTGTGGCTATGTCCCAATAAAACTTTATTTACAAAAACAGGCAGAGGACCGGATTTGGCCTGAGGGTTCCAGTTTTCCCATCTCTATTTTGAGCCACTATGTTTTGTAATTTGTTTCTCAGTAATAACCTATAATTAACCTCTCCTGAATATGTGAAGTGGCCACAAAGTCACATGTTGGAGACTAAGCTTACTATCAGTGACCAGGAAGCTGGATTAAAAGCCAAAGTTGGGGCCAGTGCTGTGGTGCAATAGGTTAATCCTCTGCCTACAGCACTGGCATCCCCTATGGGTGCCGGTTCTAGTCCAGCTGCTCCTCTTCCAATCCAGCTCTCTGGTACGGCCTGGGAAAGCAGTAGAAGATGGCCCAAGTGTTTGGACCCATGCACCCGTGTGGGAGACTGGGAAGAAGCTCCTGGTTCCCGGCTTCGGAATCGGAGCAGCTCTGGCCATTGAGGCTTTGGGGAGTGAACCAATGGAAGGAAGACCTTTCTCTCTGTCTCTCCCTCTCTCTGTCTGTAACTCTACCCCTCAAATAAATAAATAAATCTTGGGGAAAAAAAAGCCAGTGGTGAGCGCCGAAGTCAATGGTGTCCAGAAGTGGAGCTGGGCCCAGGCTGGACAGAGGAGATAGATGGGTTCAGGTGATGCCATGATGTCTTTATGGTTCCTGCCAATCAATGTGACAAGTGACAAGGATGAGGTTAAAACTACAATGGGGAATGCTCCCTTTAATTTGCCCTGTACTGTCTGGTGCTCCCTTCCACTGTGCTGGCAGTGAGCAAGTGGGAGACAAGGAGGAAGCCTCTCCCTCCACAGCAAGGGGCAGGCTCTGAACTGATACCAACTGACTCATGAGCTCAGAACCTGTAAAAGGAAAATACTGCCTGTTTCCCAGTGACTCTGCCCCTTCCACACACCTTCTCCAGCCAGATGTTATTCCCCCACCCTCCTGGGGCGTAGGGAGCTGCTGAGCCAGTGTACAACCTGGGATGTCTGCAGTGTGATGGGCAGGGTAGCAGATGGAGTAAGAGAGGGAAGAAACAGAGGGAGGAGAAATACAGGAGAGCAAAAGAAAAAGGAGAAAAGGGGAAGGAAGAGAGAACAAACAGCCCAGGAGAAGTAGGATAGAAGGTTCAGACAACGTCATTGGAATCTGGCCTCTGTCTTGATCCACCAGTGTGGACACCATCCTCTAGCAACCTACAGATGCAGCTTCTGGATTCCAAAGCCACACAAAGCAGTGACAAGAATCCAGTAATCCTAGCAGCAGTTCTGGGATTCACTCTGGCCATCAGGTCACATGCCCACATACCTGAACCAATCACAGTGCCCACGGAGTAACTAACTCTGACTGGCTCTCAGGTCACATGCCCACACACCTGAACCAATCACAGTGGCCCATGGAGTAACTAATTCTGACTGGCTCTCAGGTCACATGCCCACACACCTGAACCAATCACAGTGGTCCACGGAGTAAATAACTCTGGCTCTTAGGTCACAGGTCCACATAACTGAACCAGTCACAGTAGTCCAGGGAATAGCTAACTTCTTGCCCTCCTAGAGTGAAAGGAGCAGAGTGAATGCCCCAAGGAAAATCAGAGCTTTTGCCAGAAGAACAGGGGCCAGATGCCTGGCAGGATGGAGTCACAAACCATCAATGACATCTGGGCAGGATGGAGTCACAAACCATCAGTGACGCCTTTAGCGTTTACGGGGCCTCCCACTCACTCCCTGCTCAAACTTCTGGGAGGACGACTTGCCAGCATCTTCAGTCTGACTCAGCCAGTTGAGGCTGTGAGTGATTATTAGCTACCCACTGTGAGAGCGGGAATGGCTGCCTGCATGTTCCCTTTCCAACCCCTCCCTCTGCTCAGAGCACAGAAGGAAGGGTGTACTTGGGTTCAGTTCCAGGCCATGGGGTACCAAGTCCAGTACTCTCCCACCAACTGCCTCCTCAGGGGCAAAGCCACATGAGCCAGGCCCCAGAGGGGTCCACGGGGGTTCTGAGGCCATCAGGAGATTCCTGGGGTGTGTGAGGGGAACTTGGAACAAAGGCCTGCATGGAGGGCAGGGAAGAGGACAGAGTGGACAGAACAGTGCTTCTCTCAATGGGAGTTCTCCCTCTCTGCCCTTCTCTTCTTTGAGGACCTAAAGTCTGGTAGAAGAAGGAGACAGACCCAGTGTGCCCAAGGCATACTGGATGGAAGCATTCTATGGAGGAGTCTGCCCCAAGCAGAGGCCCTTGCCCAGCATGGGGAGGTCAAGGCAGCTTCCTGGTAGCAGTGATGTTGGAGCCAAATTCTGAAACATAAACATGATGACAAAGAGGAGAAAGGCCTCTCCAGGGATGGGAACAACAAGTATAAGAGCTCACGATGTGCTTGTAGAAGAATGAATGGCTCCATGTGACTGGAGGTGCTGGGAAGAAGCATCCAGTAAAGCTAAAGATGTCAGCAGGCCCTGATGACACAGCCCTGTGGCTGCAGCTGAGCAGAGCTGTGACTTAATTCTCACAACAGGACAGGAGAGGGTGTGGGAGGGTTTCAGGATGAGGCATGACCACGTGTAGATGTGCAGGTGGCTTTGCTCTTGAGAGCACTGGAGGGTGGCACAGGTGGGTGGATCAGGACTCTGGGTTGTAGAGGACAGAAACCAGCCAGCTCTAACCTCGTTGGCCCAAAGTACAGCCTAAGAGGGGGCCTGGGGCGACTCAAGTTATGCCATCAGTCCATCTGTGGGAGATGACTGCAACTTCCTCTTCTCTTTCTGGAAGGCGACTGGGCCATGTGAGCTAAAGCCTAAAACATAACTAATCTTCATCCTAGAAAGTCCACTTATAGGAATTTACCAAGAGAAAACCGATAAAGATGAGGGCAAAGCCTGAGCTTCAGGATGTTCATCGCAACACTGTTTATCCAGGAAATAGCTGGAAGCAATCTGTATGTCCAGCCGCAGGCCCTGGTCAGGGTAATGCCCAGCAGTCTGAGGATGGGCCACTCCTTAGTCATGCGAGCTGCTCACAGGGTGAACGCTGACGATCTCCAGACATTTTTGTCCATGGGCTAAGGCTGCTTTGTGAAAGTGTTAGCAAAATCAGAAAACTGGAGATACAGCAGTATGTTTATAAAAACTTGTTTTTCTGTAATACTACCTCTGCTCTATTTCTTCAGCTTAATGATAACAGACGTTAACTTTCACCTTCTATACAAGATGCGAATTTAAAAATCCAATTAACGTGGTATGAACAGAAAGGGGTTTATTTCTTTTCACATAGGAAAAAGTCTGGAGGTAGTGCCTGCTGGGGAAGTGTCAGGACTCACGGAGGGGACACAGGTGCCTGTGACTCCCCGGCCCCATCTCTCATGGCCCCGAGACAGCTGGCGCTGCTCCTGACAGAGCAGGAAGGGGGATGACAAGACGGTGCAATGATACTTTCTTTTTACAGGAGAGAAAAGCTTTCCTTGAATTCTCCAGTAGATTTCTGGGTATGTCTCATTGGCTACATTCAGTCATGGGGCCAACCTTAGCTGCAAGAGACTCTAAGAAATCAAGAACCTGGCAAAAGGAATGGCATCCCCATGTTGGGTTGACCAAGGAAGTCTAACTGCCCAGGACAGGGTACACAGCCCTTTCAAACGAAACCACAAAAGAAAAGGATAGAGAGGTAGGCAGTGGGCTTCGAGAGAGCAGCTAGCCATGTCTGCCATGCCAGAAGCAGAGAAAGTTGGTAACTCTAGACCAGCCCCCGCTAATTCCTAGAAAGTGGAATTTACTGGTCTATCAAACACTGAAGACAACAAATCACTGGGTTGCCCAGAGTTCTTTAGGGGTTGGATTGGGATAAGAAGGTGAGCAGAAGGGGTAGAAGAGCTGGGCCTCAATCTGCTTTCAACCTGAGCACTTCCACCTGTAGCTAAATATTATACTCAGTGTACCCATAAAGCTCCCCTGGATGGATCAGTATGGATGTGTGTAGTTGTGTACATCTTTATTTATATACATGTACATAATACACATGTACACACACACACACACACACACAGAGATCTATAAGCAGAGCCAGCAGGGATTTCACAACGGTGCCCTTGAGGCCTCAATCAGTTCCTCAGATCTCTTGGACTTCTGAATGCCATTTCCCTGACTGCATATACTCTGTTTCTGCACAAATTTAGACATTCCTGATATTCTTTAATATCACAGTCCACATACTTACATTAATTTTCATATAAATTAATTCATCTCATGCACACATTTGTATTAATTTTAAAGCCACCCAGCTCACGGTGACATTCACTACCCAGCCCTGGAGGCATTTAGTTCATGACCCCTGAACATACCCTGGCATTGAAACGGCTCTCACCAGGTCATGGGTCGTTTTTAATTTTTCTTTCTCCTGGTCTGTCCTGTCTAATTTTGCTAAAATAAACAGACATGGCTTTTGTAATAAGGGGAAAGGACGCCATTTTCATTAAAAAGTAATAACCATGTGGCCTGTGATCCTGTGGGCTTTTGGGCCCTGCTCCATCAGCCCCCACTGAGCCTGGCTCCTCCGGGCGGCTGCTCTTCCTGCCTCCCCAGCCTGCCTCAATGAGTCGCCAAGTGAGTGGCTGGGGTCCCTGCCTGGCCCTGCCAGTGAGGTGTCAGCAAATGCTGGGGGCTGGATGCTCAGTGAAGAACAGGCCCTTCCTGGAAGAGTCTGGAACCCAGTTTGGGTGTGAGGACCTTGCAAAGGCTGAAACCAAGTATGGGGACCCAGTTCCTCAAAATGCCAACTGCTGCATTTGGCTGGGGGATGTTGATAGATACATTGCTTCATGCTAATGTGGTTTTATCACAACACAGTTCCACTCTTGGCTACTGCAAGTCACCAGGACAACATCTGGTTTGAATTGTCCCTCATTATGACCTAAAAAATAAAAGCTGTAATCCAAGCCACCCCTTTAACACTCGGTCGCTGCGCTCTCTCTCCTCTTCTCCCTGTGTTTTCCCTGCTCTGTACCTCTCTTCCTCTTGCACTCCAGTAACTTCAAACTGGTTGGAGGAACTCAGAAATCCTCCAGACTCAGGGTCCTTCTCCCCATTTTACAGACACAGCCCCAGGGAGGAGCAGTGGCTTACTTACAAATCTCCATACTAATCTGCTCAGGAACCTTCTGGAAGCAATTCGAGCACTCAGGTTCCTTATCTACAAGATAGGATGGTGGGGACTATCCCCTGACCTCCAAGGGTGCCACTGAGCTGAAGCATGGACAGGATCTTGGGCAGCAGGAGGCCTGTGGTCACCAAGGAACTCCGGGCAAGCATTAGCTGGGTTCTACTTAGTTGGCAGCAGAAGATCCCTTCTTTCTTTCTTTTTTTTTTTTTAAAGCTTTATTTATTTGAAAGTCAGAGAGAGAGAGGGAGAGACACGCAGTGAACCATCCACTGGTTCACTCCCCAGATGGCTGCAATGGCCATAGCTGGGCCCCTGGGTCGCCCACGTGGGTACAGGGGCACAAGACCTTGGGCCATCCTCTGCTGCTTTTGCAGGTGCAATAGCAGGGAACTGGAGATCCTTGATTTCTAACGATCGGGTCCTATACAACTCACTTGGGAGGAAGGATGGGAAGTCACGATCACGAACACCTTCTACAGTCCGGGGGTGCATTAAGTATCTCATGAATAGTGCAGTGCCACAGATCGGAGCAACGTCGAGAGCTGGAGTCAAGCTATGACCATGACTGAGCACACCCCTGAAGAAACCTCAGTTTCCACGTGTGAAAAATGAAGATGATAACAGCGGGAACCAGGTTATGAGACGAGGAGATCAGAGCTTTGCACACAGACGACGCCATCTCTGCTGCCTTTAACAGATCCCTATGTCTTTCTGGACGTTTTGCCAGAAGCCTCCCTTGCAGTGCATCTGTGCATGGGTGTGCATGAGTGTGTGTGTGTGTGTAAGAAGCTCCTGAGCATCTTGCTTTCTCCCTTTCCTTTCCCTGTCCTCTCTCCCTCTTGCCTGATCGTCTTTCCAAGCAGACACAATATCCCTAACAACTTCTCCCAGATGTTGTCTTAGCTACGGCTTAGAGCCAAGAGCCTTCCTACCCACTGTCCAGGCTCTTCACGGCACCATAAAAAGTTGAGGAAAAATTGGTTTATCTCTAAGTAACACTGGCTTTCGAGGCTATTTCCTTGTGAAGGAGTGAGAATTACTATTTTGAGAGGCCAAAATTGAACATGAACTTTAAAAAATGCTTTATTTCTTTAAATTTTAATTTTTTTTTCATCTGAGAGAGAGGGACACAGAATCCGCTCCCATCCACTGGTTCATTCCCCAACATTTGCAATGGCTGGGCCTGGGCCAGCCCAAAGCCAGGAACTTTGAGCTCAATCTAAGTCTCTCACATGGTAGCAGGAGCCCAAGTACTTGAGCCATCACCTGCTGCTCCCAAGGTTGTGCATAACCAGAAAGCTGGAATCAGAAGTGGAGCCAGGATTCAAACCCAGGCACTCCAATACAGGATGCTGGTGTCATAACTGCTGTACCAAAAACCTGCCTTGAACATCAACTCTTTCCCTTGAAATAGTTGCAGCACCCCCATAACAATCCTGATCCCTACTGAAGGCCAATGGATGCCCCTGGAGGCCTGGAGGAAAGGCTGGAAACAAGGAAAGGGAAAAAAGAAAAACACATAGAAATATTTCAGTTCTATAACCTAGTTACACTTCTGTGAAGCATTCCTCAGTAGAAGGATCTTGGCCGTTACTACTATTCTCATTTACATAGTTACATTCCTGGACAAATATATTAAAATGGTGGAAAATAAACTTTGTTTTATATGTTAAATGATTGTAAACTAGGGTAAATTCTGTAGACTTTATACCTCTGAATTTCTTTCTTTTCTTTCCTTTCCTTTTTTTTTAAGACTTATTTATTTATTTGAAAGGCAAAATTACAGAGAGGCAGAGGCAGAGGGGGAGGGAGGGAGGGAGAGAGGGAGAGAGGAAGAGAGAGAGAGAGAGAGAGAGAGAGAGAGAGGTTTCCCATCTACTGGTTCTCTCCTCAAATGGCTACAATGGCCAGAGCGGGGCCTTTCCGAAGCCAGGAGCCAGGAGCCTCTTCCAGGTCTCCCATGCGGGTGCAGGGGCACAGGCACTTAGGCCATCCTCTACTGCCTTCCTCAGGCTACAGCAGAGAACTGGATCGGAAGTGGAGCAGACGGGACTAGAACTGGCACCCATAAGGGATGCCAGTACCACAGGTAGCAGCTTTAACCTCTACACCACAGCACCAGCCCCTATACCTGCTTTTGAAAAAATCAACCCTTTCATTCAAGTATAGCTTATATAATAGAAAAGTGCGTGAATTCCAAGTGTTTGGGTTGGTAGACCAAGTGAACACACTATTAACTGCCACACCGCATGTTCTACTCCTTCCCTGTTCCAAACAGTAGCCCCAGCAGGGCCTCTGATGCCTGATTTTTCACTTTATGGACATGAAATCCTGTAGTCCATATTTAATGTGTTGGCTTCCTTCACTCAGTTATGATGGTGAGATACAACCATATTGTTGGATGAAGGATAGGCTCACTCGTTGTTTATTGCATGAGTATCTCACAATTTATTCATGCCACTAGTACTGTACTTTAGAATTGTTCCCAGTCTGGGGCTATCATAGATACTATGATATTCTATGAATACCACACACACACACACACACACATGCCTTCTGGTACACACAGAATTCATTTATGCTAGGTATAATCCTAGGAGTAGGTGCTGTGATCGTGACATAAAGCTGCCACCTGAGATATCAGCATCCCATACGGGTGCCGGTTCAAGTCCTAGCTGCTCAACCTCTGAGCCATCTCCCTGCTAATGCATCTGGGAAAGCAGTGGAAGATGGCTCAAGTCCTTGGGCCCCTGCACCCACTTGGGAGACCTGGAAGAAACTTTCAGGCTCCTGGTTTCAGAGTGGTCCCGCTCAGGCCATTGTGATCATCTGGGGAGTGAACCAGCGGATGGAAGACCTCTCTCTGTCTCTCTCTACCTCTACGTCTGTATCTCTGCCTTTCGAATAAATAAATAAATTTTTAAGAAAAAAAAAAAGCACTGACATTGCAACACTGAACATGCATGAACATGGATTACACCCATTTTAGGGATGAGAACATTGAATGTTGAGTCAGTGTAAAGAATGTGTGACTTAACGTCTGTGAAACAGGACGGTCCTAAGAACCTGATGGGGCACACTGTTGGGATCAGTGTGAGAGAGACTGCTGGAGGGACTAGGAGCTTGATAACAGCAGTCCTACAGTGAATCAACAGGAAGAGAAACAGCCTTAGCCAGAGGGAGGACCCCTGAGGGCACAGATGGATGGCCCTAATGCACTCCCGCCCTTCCAAAAAGCCAGAGTCCTCTTCTCCTACCTAGGTGAGTCTCAGGTCTCTACCTCTGTGGGGGCTAAGAACCAAGAATACCCTCACAGTAGGTTTGAAGCTCAAGTGAGATCATAGGGACGTTCATTCATTCATTCATTCATCTATTCACATAACCAAAAAGTGCACCTACTGTGTGCCAAGGAGGCCAAGTTAATTGGACAAAATATCTGCTCACATTGTCGAGTGGGAAAGAAACAAACTAATGAGATAATGAATGACTATGTAATAGTGATCAAGGCTGTGCCTGCTTTGTGGTGGGTGGGACATTTCCTTCAGAAAGATTTTGGGACGGCTTTGTAGACCAAAAGGGCTTCACACGTTTGACAGTCATTCTTATTCTGCTTTTTTCCCCAATTTTTCTTCTCTAAAAAATAGAGGTCAAGACAGGACACAGGATAGTTAACTTAATTATCTATCCTCTTTTTAAAGATTTATTAATTTTATTTCAAAGGCAGAGTTTCAGAGAGAGGGGGAAAAGGGGAGAGAGACAGACAGAGAGAGAGAGATCTTCCATCTGCTGATTCACTCCCTAAATGGCTGGAACTTCTTCCAGGTCTCCCACATGGGTGGCAGGGGCCCAAGCACTTGGATCATCTTCTGCAGTCTTCCCAGGTATGTTACCAGGGAACTGTATCTGAAGTAGAGCATCTGGGACTTGAACCAGTGCTCCTAGAGGATGCCAGTGTCACAGGCAGTGGTTTAACCCTCTGTGCCACACATTGGCCCCTATTCTGCTATCCTCTTAAGCCTTATTAAAATTTTAAAATTAGTACAGTTTATGTTTTTTTTTTTTTTTTTTTTTTTTTTTTTTTTTTTTTTTTTTTTTTTTTTTGACAGGCAGAGTGGACAGTGAGAGAGAGAGACAGAGAGAGAAAGGTCTTCCTTTGCCGCTGGTTCACCCTCCAATGGCCGCCGCTGCAGCCGGCGCACCGCGCTGATCCTGGCAGGAGCCAGGAGCCAGGTGCTTTTCCTGGTCTCCCATGGGGTGCAGGGCCCAAGCACCTGGGCCATCCTCCACTGCACTCCCTGGCCATAGCAGAGAGCTGGCCTGGAAGAGGGGCAACCGGGACAGAATCCGGCGCCCCAACCGGGACTAGAACCCGGTGTGCCGGCGCCGCAAGGTGGAGGATTAGCCTATTGAGCCACGGCGCCGGCTAGTACAGTTTATGTTTAATAAATTTATCCTGTGTCTAGCAGTGTTCTAAAACTTTTTGAAAATTAAAAGATAATTCACATACTAAAAAAATTCAGCCTTTTAAAAGTACACAATAGAGTAGTTTGTGTAACCATTGCTACCACCTAATTTCAGAACATTTTCATCATCCTACAAGGAACCTCCATATTAAGAATGTATCCTAATGCACACTACAGCCTCTGGGTGATGCTGATGTGTCAATGAGTTTATCAGTGGTAACACATGAACCACTCTGATAGCACACTCTCTCTCTCTCCCCCACACCCATCACTTTGCTTTTCAAATAAATAAGTAAATATTTTTGGAAAAAGAAAATTAGACAATTTACATAACGTAATATGGATTCCCTGGAAAGTGGGATCTCCCCCACCGCAAGGCTTACTATTCTTGCTGTTTGTTGTCGTTGGTTTCAATGACTTTTCTGAATGAATTCTCAATTCCGTATCCTTCTGTGTGTTCAGTACAGAAATCTCTGCTCATTTACCTCAGTGGTCAGCTAACAGCTGGGCAGAGACTTCCTAGAATGCCTGTAACTAAGAAGTTTCCCCATCTCTGTGTTTTGAGGCACACTCTCAAAACTCAGCCAGGTAATCCATCATTCTACCTTAGTCTTCACAGCCCCCCTCCCCCGACTTTTATATAAATAAATAAAAAAAAATCTTTAAAGAAAAAAAACAAGTCAGCCAGCGGTAGGAGCTTAGGGCTCTCATGTCTTTCCTGTGTATGTGCCTGGCCCTGGCATGTGTATGACCCAATACACACACACATGGCCACATCACAGCTTTTGAAAGCTCCTCTGGGACATCTCATTCCCCATGTTTTCTTCATAAAGCTATTTGGTTCCCCCATGGTGTGCCCTAAGTGTCATGCCCTACCAAAGCAGTCCCAGAGCTCAACAACTGCCTCAGAAGGTTTTTGACAAAGGCTCCCAGTAAAGAGGCAAAAAAAAAAAAAAAAAAGGCTCTTCAGGCTGGGTAAGCTCAGAGCCAGTTAAATAATGACAGCCGTGCAAGTGGGCTCTTCCAGGCAGCCTCCGACGGATGCAACACAGGCATTTTCAAAGAATGTGGCTTTGAAGGAGATTCCACCTTGCGCTGCTTCCACACTGCTAGAAGCTCATTTCCAAGGCTCCCACAGAGCTGCCAACAGGTGGCGGGGGGGCAGGTAAGAATGCCACACACGTGGTGTTCTCACCAAGGTTCAGCCTGCCTTCGTGAAGAAACAACTCCTCCACGGTGCCAAGCCTTTGGTTAATTTCAAGAGTCCTGAAAAAAGTTGATTCTGTCCATTTTGGCCAGTTTCCTTGTTTTTGTGGAGGTGAGAATTTTTGGAAGTCTCACTCCACCATTTTCACTGATGTCAGGTATGGTTTATTTAATTGCACCAGTGACAGAAGCCTGGGAGGCAGGAACTGTTTTATTTTGTTTAGCTAGTACCTCCACTTGGCAGAGCTGAAGTGCCCTGCCCAGGTCACATGGCCGCCACGCAGTGGAGCCAGGATTCAAACACAGAGTTTGATACTAGGGGCTGGTGCGCTCACTGGCTTCTTTCATATCCCCAGAAAGAAGAAAACAGTGCTGGCTTTGGGGGTCGGAACTCTGGATTCAAGACCACTTTGCTGCTGCATCACTCACAGCATGAGTGTACCCTGCTCTTTGCCTCAATGTCCCCATCTGTAAAATGACCTGGTTGGCTCTCAACTCCTATTCTCTCCCAAGATTGTGGGTTACCCCAGAGCCTACAGTGCCCACCAGCCACCAGCTGGGCACCCTGGATGGGAGCCAGGCCTGGGATCTGCTCTACAGAAGACGCCCTGTCCACCCCAAGGCCTCACTTTGTAGACGGCTCTGGCTCAGCCAAGGCACCTCAGGGCTTTAGGGAACTCCAGAGTTGGCTTCTGCCAGCAAGGACTGTCACTGACCACAGGGTCCTTACTTAGCTGTGCAGTGGAGCCCAGATGACCAATTCCCCTTCTGCTTCCTGATGTAGGCCTCTCACGGTCAAGGTGAGCCAGGCCAGGAAGGGGTAGGCCTTGCTTCATCCCTCTCTCCTCCCACTTCTGTTCCGTACCTTAACTCCTCTTGCCACCCAAGTCTGCAGAAACCCAACCCTGCTCTCATGCTATGGGATACAAAGTTTTCTTAAAATTTTTCCCAAGTCCTTTCCTCGACTTATAAGACCCTACTGATAATATTTGGCTTCCTAGTTACTCCTCTGACCTCATCTCCCACTTCTCGCCTCCCTCCCTGAGCTCTGGGCACAAACACCAGGCACACCCCTACCTCGGGGACCTTGCATCTGCTGCTCCTTCGGCCTGGGACATCATCTGGCTACTCCCCACCTCCTTCAGATCTTCACTCAAACCTGCCCTGTCAATGAGGCCTTCCTTGGCCTCCAGAATTAAAATGTGCCCACCTTACTCCCAACCCCTCTTACTCCTGCTCACTCTGCTTCTGTCCTTAGGATGATTTTGTTCCAAGAACCAATAACTTGTGTTTTTGTGCCCAGACTCCTTTGAGCTGTCCTTCCTTTGCTGACCAAGCACTCCTAAGCACTGCAGCCCTCTGGGAGGTCTTGACAGCTGGGCCCTCCCAGATGACAGCTCCACCTTTGGTACCACTGAAGGGTCTGGCACGGAGCAGGGTGCCATGGAGAAGCAACCCAAAGCAGGAGAGCTTGCATTGCTGCAGATGGCATGGGATGCTCTAAGGGAATGGTGGTGCAGGGTGGCCACCAGGCCACAGACAAGGCAGGAGGAAACACTGCCACAGAGGAAGAAGGCCTCTGCTCCCTTTGCACCATCCTCACCAACTTGGGGTTTGACCCAGTGATTGGGAAACTCTTCCTTTTCTCTTGCCAAAGTCCAGCCGGCCCAGGACTTTCCACCAGGCCATGTGAGCAAGGTGGAAACTATGGTGGTTCTGGATGGGATGAAGCTTGCATGCTGGGCACTGGACCTCATCCCGGCCATGTCCCTGCTGGCCACACCCATGCCACCTACTGCCAGGCCAGTCCCAGAGTCGCTGCGGCCTGGCCAGCTTGGCAGCCGTAAAAGTGTCCATGAAGTGGAGGAATTGGGGTCATTTAGGGGTCGGCTGATTCCAACCCTCCTGGAGAGATGAGCAGCCCGCAGCTGGCCAGGGCAGGACAGCTGCCAAGGTCACACATGTGGTCAACACACACATGGCTTTAGACAGACCTGCGTTTTGACCCAGCTTGTATTGACCTTCAGAGTGGCCAAGGGCTGTCACCTTTGTGACCCTCAATTTCCTAATCTAAGGTGATGTAGGGGTCTCTCATTCACCAGGTTGTGACGACGATGACGTGCGGCAACACACAAATGACAGGTGCATGATCTGGCTACACTCAGCATTTGGTGACTCCTAGAAGAATCGGTGTGGAGCCCTAAAAAGAAAGGTCCCCGCTGGCTGGGTGCAGCCTTACTCGAAGCACGCCACTCTCCCAGCTCACTTCATCTCCATGCCAGCTCTGGGGGTGCTACAGTTAGTAAGCCCATTTTACAGATGAGGAAACTGAAACCTAGGCAAGTCGAGAAGTGCTCCACTTCCCCCAGAGGAGAAGCCTGGAATTTCTGGGCCAAAACAAACTGCAGACAAAACTGCAGCAGACCTGCATGAACCCTGCCCAGCTCACTGTTCTGCACCTCTTTGTAAATGGCAGGTAACCAACAGATGCAAAGGCTGTGTTATCCGTTAGAAATGACTTCCCTCCCCTCTGTGGAAAGAACTAGCTTTGCTTCCATTTATGATTCAACTCCTTTACCCCATATAAATTTGTCCTTTTTAAATGTTTCCTTTGAACCAGTTATAACATCTGTCTGTGCCTTCATTACTTAATGAGTGAAATAAAATTGTTATTACGTGCCCATTTTCACAGCTGAGAGTCACGATTTTGACCTTTTCTTGGAAATTATCTTTTCACTGGGCCTGAGAACTCCGTGCCTGAGACTTACTGTAATCGTGCTGGAAACCAACCCTCCCTTGGCTCCCCTGCTCACTGCCAGTGCTCAGAATCCAGCCCTGCCTTGAGGAACCTTCTAGATACCTTCAGGCAGGATGCAACTATCAGCCCCGATGCAACTATCAGCCCCCTGCTTATAAATGAGCAAAGTAAGGCTTATATAATAGGGAAAACAACTTGACCAGGTTACACAGTTAAAGCCAGCACTTCCTTCTTCCCGAGCACTGTGTGGGGTGTGATGCATGTGTATGTGTGTGTGCATGTGTGTGTGTGTGTGTGTGTACTACCTCTGGCTAGACTGTGAATTCAGCTCCAGGGTACAGAGAACATATTTGCAAATAGCCTGGTACTTGATGGGGGCCCAGGAGATGCTGTGATTAGAGCAGGGCCTGAAGGCCTTGGCAGGTGGCTCCAGATCTGGGATCGAGACTGGAGCCACACAGCTGGTGATGTCTCTGGCCTCCCCAAATCCCAGAGGACAGACCACACCCCAGGGGTAGCCCTCTTCTGTCACTTTCTAAGTCTCCCTGAGGAGACATTTTCCCAGGGCCATCCTGCTTGTAAGCTATGGAGCCAGGACTAGAAGCCAGGACGTCTGACTTGAGAGCCTGTGTGCTACTGCCTTCCAGACCTGGACTCTGAGACAACTTTGCTCTCAGCTGTGTGACCCTGTGGAAGTTATTTCACTTCTCTGAACTACTTAACCTCTCATTGAAATTGCTAAAAAAATGCAATTAGATGATGTGTGCCTACTGCCAGACACATGGTAAATCCTCAATAAATAGGAGTTGCTTTCCAAGGCCTCATTATTTCAAATAATGAGCCACCGCTTGGGAGCCCTGGCCAGGACTGTGGGAGGCGCTTGGTTGACATCATCTCCAGGAATTCACCCAACAAGCCTTGCAGGAGATACTACTGGAATCCCTCCTTGACAATCCGATAAGTCGTTTGTCCAAAGCTGCATGGTCTGAAAGCACTGAGACCGGGATGCAAACCCAGGGTGCCCGAATCCAAGCCCTAGATCCTCTCCCTCATTGTGCATTGGTTACTTCATTCATCTACTCAACAAAAATGCACTGGCACCTACTGTGGGGCCTGGTGGTGTTCTGGGTGCTAGAGGCACAGCAGTGAGCCAGATATGCAGTCCTGTGCTCACCAATGGTACAGTTTGGGGAGAGTGAGACGAAGCTGCTGGCCTTCCAGAGTGAAGCTGGTGACCCATGCGCCTGCCTGACCAACATGGGGCAGCCTTGGGGGCTGCAGCTGTGCAGGTGTGGGATGGGGCAGGAGCAAGTCTGGGAAAGGATGCAAACACCTGCTGAGGACAGGGACAGTGCAGGAGGAGGGTGGCCTCTGGTGCCAGTGCCGACTTCAGCTTTGGAGGGGTAAGGAAGAGCGAAATGACAATGGAAGTAGTTGCGAGCTTCTAGGAAGTATTCGGGGAAATGCTATGTCTGGGGGTACAATTATTTATGCAACTATCCCATCACTTGAACCTCCAATTATAATTGGTGTAACCACAAAGATCATTGCAAATGCCGACAGTGACAACTACATTACAGATCCAGTCATCTCCCAGCAAGGGCCCTGGTTGACTGAACTCAGCTCAGATCAAGAGACCTTGGACAGTTCTACTATTCCTCAGAAACAGATGCTCTGTGCCCCTTGGGACTTGGGTTCTCTGGGGACTGTCTCTCCCTGAGGTCAGCGATGCTCAGAGCCAAAAGCAGTATTTCCCAGTGTGAAGGCTGACATCACTGTGGGCACAGCCTGCTGGGGGGCTCCAGGCTAGGGCTCCCCGATCCTCCTGGTATAAGAGTGACTCAGAACGAAGGAGTGTGTGCTTCACTTTGCAAGGCTGCCCTTTGCTGGTATTTTGGGTGGGCACTGGCGCTCTCTTGTGGCCTGCCTTGTCTCTGCACAGGTCCTCTGGGTGTCCTCAAGACCCGAGCGGTTTCTACACCCAGACTAATTGTCTCCACCCTGAATGCTTTTCCTTATACCTATGCTTTCCTTTCCCAGGAAAATTGGATATCCACGCACAAAAGAATGAAATGGGACCTGTACTCACATCGTCCCCCCAAATTAACTCAACATGGATCAAAAACGTAAACATAAGACCTAAAAGGATAAAACTCAAAATCATAAAGCAACAGAGATTCACACTAGATTAGCAGTGATTTCTTAGATATGGCATCAAAGACACAGGCAGCAAATAAGAAAAGTAGACGAATTATTAAAATTAAAAATTTTTGTCCAAGAAAAGAAACAGTAAAAAGGTAACCTGCAGAAATGGAGAAAATATTTGCAAATAAAATACCTCATATGGGATTAACGCACACACACGCAATCCCTAAAACACAAACAATCCAATTCAGAAGTCAGCAAGAAGCTTGAATCGATATTTCTCCAAAGAAAACATAAAAATGGTCAATGAAAGATGCTGAGCATCACCATCAATAGGGAAATGCAAATCAAAATCACAATGAGAGAGCACTTCACACCTGTTAGGATGGCAACTACCCAAAAACCAAATGTAAGCACTGGCCAAAAGTATAGAAACTGGAACCTCAGTGCGTCAATGGTGGGAATGTAAAATGGTACAGCCACCAGTGGAAACCAGTTTGATGGTTTCTAAAAAACTAAAAATAGGGGCTGGTGCTGTAGCACAGTAGGTTAATCCTCTACCTTCAGCGCCACTATCCCATATGGGCACCGGTTCTAGTCCCAGCTGCTCCTCTTCCCATCCAGCTCTCTGCTACGGCCTGCGAAAGCAGTGGAGGATGGCACAGGTCCTTGAGTCCCTGCACCCACATGGGAGACCCAGAGGAGGCTCCTGGCTCCTAGCTTTGGATTGGCATAGCTCTGGCCATTGTGGCCATTTGGGGAGTGAACCAGTGGATGAAGACCTTTCTCTCTGTCTCTCCCTCTCACTGTCTGTAACTCTACCTCTCAAATAATTAAATAAAATTTTTAAAAAAGTAAAAGTATGGGCCAGCACTGGGGCATAGCAGGTAAAGCTGCCACCTGCAGTGCTGGCATCCCATATAGGCACCATTTCGAGTCCCAGCTGCCCCACTTCTGATCCAGCTCTCTGCTGTGGCCTGGGAAAGCAGTAGAAGATGGCACAAGTTCTTGGATCCCTACACCAGCGTGGGAGACCTGGAAGAAGCTCCTGGCTCCTGGCTTCTCATCAGCACAGCTCCAGTCATTGCGGCCATCTAGGGAGTGAACCAGCAGATGGAAGACCTCTCTCTCTCTCTCTCTCTCTCTGCCTCTGCCTCTACCTCTGTAACCCTACCTTTCAAATAAATAAATAAATCTTTAAAAAAATAAAATAATAAAAATAGAATTACCATACAATCTGGCAATGCCTATTCTAGGTATATACCCCCAAAGAAATGAAAGTAGAGTCTTTTTTTTTAAAAGATTTATTTATTTTACTTGAAAGTCAGAGTTACACAGAGAGAGAAGAAGAGGCAGAGAGAGAGAAAGAGAGAGAGAGAGAGAGAGAGATCTTCCATCCGCTGTTTCACTCCCCAATTGGCTGCAACAGCTGGAGCTGCACCGATCCGAAGCCAGGAGCCAAAAGCTTCTTCTGGGTCTCCCACGTGGGTGCAGGGGTCCAAGGACTTGGGCCATCTTCTACTGCTTTCCCAAGCCATAGCAGAGAGCTGGATAGGAAGAGGAGCAGCCAGGTCTCGAACCGGCGCCCATATGGGATGCCAGTACTGAAGGCAGCAGCTTTACCCGCTACACCACAGCACTGACCCCCAAAAGTAGAGTCTTGACATTTATTCATGTTCATAGCAGCATAACTCACACAAGCCAGCAGGTGGAGGCCGCCCAAGTAGCCATCATCGGATAAATTTAAAAAAAAAAGTGTTATACCCAAACAATGGAATGCTATTTAACCTTATAAGGGAGGAGAATTCCGACTCAGCTGCAACATGGATGAATCTGGAGACCATTATGCTGAGTGAAAGAAGACAATCACGAAAAGATGAATAGAATATGATTCCACTCATACGTGCTATCTGAAGTAGACAAACTCATAGGGACAGAAAGTAGAATGGTGGTTGCCCTAGAGTGCAGGGTGGAAAAATGGAGGGTCATTGTTTAATGGGCACCAAGTTTCAGTTTTTGCAAGATGAAAAGGGTTCTGGAGATAGACGGTGATGATGGTGGACAACAATATAAATGACATTTTAAGAGTTTTTACTGCGGCTGGTGTTGTGGCATAACAGGTTAAGCCACAGCCTGCAATGCTGGCATCACATATGGGTGCCAGTTTGAGTTCTGGCTGCTCCACTTCCAATCCAGCTCCCTGCTAATGTGCCTGGAAAAGCCCCTGCACCCCGTGTGGGAGACTTGGATAAAGCTCCTGGCTCCTGGCTCCTGGCTTCAGTCTAGCCCAGGCCTGGTGTTGTAGCCATTTAGGGAGTGAACCTGTGGATGGAAGCATTCTCTCTCTAACTCTGCCATTCAAATAAATAGATAACACTTTTCTTAAAGTTCATACTTAAATTAGTTAATAGGATAGATGTTTTGTTATTGCATTTTACCAAAATGTTAAAAATCTTAAAAAAAAAAAAAACAGAGCTACCTTAAAATTCTCTTTCCAAAAATAAGTTGTCTTTTCCAGGTACCCAGTATGCAGAGGACAAGGGGAATGGGAAGTCCTGGGCAACAGTCTGCCATTTGGTCGAAGCAAAGAACATCATTAGTCACATAAGTCTTCCTGGAGTGGGTGACGTGTCTGGCTGACAGAAGGCCAAAGGAAAGGAAGAATCCCAATGTTGAGTGATAGATATCAGTGCCTGTCTGGGCCCTGCCCCCTCAAACTCATTTCTTCATGGTTTCTAGGGAGACAGGGAACTTAGAATGTCCACATTGCTGTCACTTGGTGACCAGCAACAGATGGCTGCAGCCACCTGCCAGGTTCTTTCCGTCTTCCTGGGCCCTCGTCTCTGGCATGGGCTCTGTTCTGCCTAGGTAGCAGGGGCCCATCCAGGGAGGCACCTGCCACTTGCTTGTCAGCCACTCACAAGTCTCACAGGGCAGCCTTGGACTCGCTGGTGGAGGTAAGTCCACACAAGGTGTGGGATTGCAAATCTCCAGCCCAGGTTCCTACCCAGGGAGGATCCTGGGGCCAAGGGAGACAGAACAAAACACAGGAGACAGAGCTCATCTCATTCTTTCAACATACAGAGCTAGCACCTACTTCCTAGCAGTTGCTGGGACACAAACTTTTTAAGGTATAGCTCACCCTTAGTTGGGAGAGAGAGTCCAGAGGAGCCACCATGGCAACGCCCTGTTCACTCCTCAGTAGGGATCTCTAGGCACCAAAGACTCCTTTCTTGCTTGCTCTCAATTCTGCAACTACCTGCCGAAGGGCTTTGTATGATCCCAGAAGCAGCTATCTACCTGTTCCAGACACAGGTGTCGGTGAAAAAGCCCCAGCCGACTCCCTCAGCTGGGAGCTGGGAGATACATCCTGTGCTGCCTCCAGAGCTCCCAGCAGGAGTGAGCTCCAGTTGCCCACAGAGT
Organism: Oryctolagus cuniculus; assembly: GCF_051225735.1. Taxonomy (NCBI): domain Eukaryota; kingdom Metazoa; phylum Chordata; class Mammalia; order Lagomorpha; family Leporidae; genus Oryctolagus; species Oryctolagus cuniculus. The sequence continues at coordinate 27,006,965 of NC_142877.1, forward strand.
GGCTGGGCTGGATCACACCCTCCCTTCCCTTCCCATCTCATGTGCCCTCTCCCCTACTGCTACTTCCTGGACTCTGCTCCCGAAGAAACCCGCACCAAGACAGAATTAGAGAGTGTAACAGGGAAGCAAAGTTCAACGAGATAACGGCTACAATCAGGATTACACAGAGTGGAACCAAGGGTGGCAGTGAGGGAACTGTCTGCCCAGGTGCTGGTGTCCAGGGGTGTACATTGTCTGTTTTTTAAAAAAAGCCTTATAATTAGTAATAAAACTGACCAAATGTCAGTGTGCTTTTTATTGCCACCATGAACCAGAGAGTCTAATCAACTTCAATGATAAAATTCTCCTTTCCATTGAGACTGACGGCTCTCACTGTCCCAGGCGCATCCCTTGGCATCCCACTGATGCCAACTGCACAGAAGAAAGAAAAATTAATTGTAGGCCAAAGAGACAAGGGGAGGCCTCACTCGGAAAGCAGCAATGACCTTTTGATCACACAGAACCAGCTGCATAACACACTCCGTGCCTGAGCGCATGCTCTTCCCTCTTACCTTTTGGTCCATAATCCAGTCCCAATCTTCCATCCACGTTCTGTACAGTCAGCCACCTCCTCCTCTGGGAAGCCCTCCCCGACCCCCACTCTGTGTTAGGTGCTTGCTGTGTGCTTACAGAGGCTCCTGAGTATCCCGTTATTAGGGAAGTTTTCACAGTGAGTTATCTTTGTATTTTTTTTACCACTAGACAGAGCAAGAGCCATAGGAACAAGAATCAGCTGGCTCGTAGCACGCATTTGGGAATAGGGCTGCCATTGCACAGGCATCTTTGTGCCGTGCATAGCCTGCTCCATCATCCATGGAAGTCCAGTCTATGAAAGTAGGAATGAATCTGTAAGAATTTTCCTTAACTGGGGAAGGACATTACAAGCAGAAGGAACAGAGCAAGCAATATCAGTGAAGCTGAAAGCCCAAGGCTTCTCAGTGGAAAGGATAAATAGCTTTACAGCACAGGCAGTATGCCTCAGATAGTTCTGTCACTACCAGCTTTAGCTTTAGCATCAATCAGAGTGCAGTCAGCTTACCTGTCTGCATCTCACACCTGCTCAGCCAGAACCTCAGCAGATGGGGCTCAAAGAACCTGGAAACCCTAGGACCACAAAACAGGAGAGGCACAGGGTCAGCTGACAAAGTGAGCCCTGGACTGCAAAGGGGGAAACTAAGCCAAGAATTCCTTCATGCAGTATTCATGCTTTGTTCCTCTCAGTAGGTGTGCATTGAGTGTAGAAGCCACCCAGGGGCAGCTGTGCATAAGACAGACATGGTCCCTACCACCGCTCTGTCACAGTCATTTAGGAAGACATTTTTTCCCCAAAAAAAGCAATAAATATCTAAAGTAGTATCCGGTTATGATGAATGCTTTGCAATAAAGAAGTCAGGGTAAGGGTTAAAGAAGTTTTTCTGGATGAGGTGGTCAGGAAAGCCCCCTGCTGAGGCTGGGGGGTGGTGAGGGAAGGGGCTCCTTAGAATGAAGGAGCAAACCATGAAGATGTTTGGCGAAAGAGCATTCCCAGCAGAGAACGCAGTACAGTCAGCCCTCTGCACCTGCACCTATACTGCATCTGCAGATCCAATCAACTGCACATGGTAAAAGAAAAAGTGCATCTGTACTGAACACACAGACTTTTTTCTTGTCATTATCCCCTAAACAACACAATGCAATAGCCATATACATAGCATTTACACTGTATTATGTATTATAAGTCATCCAGAGGCAAATGAAGATGTGTGTGGATTCCATGTAAATACCACACTATTTTCTATAAGGGATTTGAGCACCCATGGATTTTGGTATCTCAAAGAGATCCCGGAACCAATCCCCCTAGGGACACAAAGGCCTGGGGACATGTGTTGAGGCTCCCATGTGGTGGGGGAGCCTGGTTAGGAGGCAGCTGTAATGGTCCAAGTGTGAGATGCTGGAGACTTAGAACAAGTGGAAGTGCAGGTGGTGGGAAGTGCAGATGCAGAATACATTTTGAGGGTTGGGCCACATTGGATCAACAGCAGAGGGGAGCCAAAAAGTATGGCTGCCCCCAGCACAGGGGATGTGGGTCCAGATGGAGAAGATGACGTCAGCAGAGCACTGAGCTGGGGCAGGGGCTGGCAGACCACGGGGGAAGACTTTGCTCTTCCCCGAGGTGGAAAGGGAATCCTGTGAGGTCCTGACCTGTGTCAAATGAGTCTCAGGTTGCAGACTGCAGAGGAGCCCACAGCAAGGCAGGGTGAAGGGGGGCAGTGCTGAGGTTGGGGCTATCCAAGGGAGAGCCCACCATGGCATGTACGTGAGGAAACTACATTGATTTGAGTAAAAGCACTGACCGGACTTCAAGAAATGATAGAAATCACGAAGGAGAGAGGCAAAGAAATGACTGAAATTCGGTAGTGGGTCAGGAGTTTTGGCTCTGAGGGCAGAGCCAAGGCTTCTGGGAGAAGCGGCTTCAACCCTTTGTCATCTGCCAAACGGGCTGATGGAAAAAATGGAACTCCCTCGTATAGTTGTTGAAGGAGCTATGCAAAGGTTTGGGTACAGGATGCAGCTCACAATAAACACTTATAAAGGTTATCCCAGGAGCCAGACTGTGGGTTTCCAGAACCATCCAGGCCACTCGCTGGACGGCTGCGTTGCTTCGGTCAAATGGTCCCTCTGTGCCTCGGCTTCCTCGTCTGTGAGATGATTATAACACTAATACCAACTACCTAGGATTGTTCAGTAAGTGAACACAAGTAAAGCGTCTAGGCACGGCACGGCACACGAGCTAACAGTTACTGCGACTATTCCTGGGCCATATTCTCTAGCTTCTTCTGCACTCGAGCACTCCCCCATTTGCGGATAGGGAGACTGTGACTCACAGGGAAGCGTTCCCTCCTCAAGGTCGCAACGCCAAGGCTGTAACAGACCCTGAGGGCTGTGGAGGGGCTCAGGAGACTCTGGCTTTGAAGCGCCGCTTCCTGCACGCGCGCTCCCTGGAGGAACCATTCAGCATCGCGCTAGCGTTTCCCGTCCGGCGCGCCTTGCGCCGCTGCGCCGGCGCTTGCAGTTACTTCCGGCAGCTGCGTCCCACCCCTGGGCGTCTCCATTTTGGCGCTGGTGGAGTCCCGGGCAGAGCTACGGAAAAGCGGAGCCGAGGTAGAGCTCGTCGCGGGGCCACGCCAACTCACTGCACTCTCCCCGTTCCCTCCTCTCCCCGCAGAAGCTGCGGACGCTCATGGCGGGCTTGGAAGTACTGTTCGCCTCGGTGGCGCCGGTCATCACCTGCACGCAGGACGCGCTCATCTGTTTCCTGCACTGGGAGGTGGTGACCCACGGCTACTACGGCGTGGGTGCCAGCGACCAGGTACGCCGCGGAGCCCGCCGGGGTGGAGTGGGAGCCGTCCTCTGTCCGGAGGCCCAGGGCCCGATCCAGAGCCCCTGACCTCCCCCCTCCCCGGGGCATGGCAAAGCTGTGCCAGCCCAGCCCGGCGTCCCTCCTAACAGCTGGTGCGACATTGATTTGTAAACTGAAGGACAGCAACTCGTTTCAGCACAGCCCGGCAGTCTCCCAGACCTGGAGTGTACGGGCCTCGCACCGAGACAGAGGGGCCGCCCCCCAGGGTTCCTCTGACCCACCTGCTCCCCTCTGTGAACTCCTTACCACGGAGCTGCGAGGTGGGGCGCGTGGGACAGCACACCCAGTACTGGCCCGCGCCAGGCATCCGGATCCAAGCACAAGTACGGGCGTGAGCTTTGCCCTTTCTGCACCCCTGTGCAGGGGCCCAGAGTGCGCACCCGCCCTTCATCCTTTGCTGAAGGACCCAGGCTGGTCCACTTGCCACTGCCCCCTGCAGCTCAGCCTCTGCCTCAGGGAAACCCCTCCACACACACACACCCCTTGGTGTGAGAATTGGGTAAGAGTGCCTCCCAACATGGCCAGCCCCTTCTGCCTCTTCAAAGCTTGAGGCCTGGCCCCTTCTGCCTTGTCATTTCCTGGCTCCTCCATCTGGAAGGCCTGCAGCCACACTCCACTCACTCCTCTGGTAAGCAGCTCTGGGCACTGAGAGCCCCAGGCCCGCCCCTCCCTGTCAGGGTCCTGTCCCTGTTGCACCCAGGAGCGACTCTGAGGAGCAGGCCACCCCACACCTTAGATCTTGTGGTGGGATTTCTTCCTTCCTTTCATTTCTAACTTTAGTTCTGGAATCCTCTAATCCTTTTTTAGTTTCTCAGATTCTCGTCACAGTCTAACTAATTTTCCTCTGCTGACACAGCTTAGGGCTCCCTCCAACTGGCTTTATGCATTGTGCACACTTAGCCAGCTTATGCTCCTAACCCCTGCCACTGCTGTCCCCATTCTTCTCTATCCCTTGTGACCAAGGCCTAAAACTACTATACCCACTCCTGCCTTGCCTCCATCAGCGAGAATCAACAACCGGCGTGCCTTTCTGGCTCCTGGTTTTCAGGCCTCAGGTCTCTCACTGGGGCCCCTGGGACACACTCAGCATCCCCATGCCCACTCCCAGGTTCACACAGACCCCGTCCTCACGCGGGCTCTAAGACCGGAGATGAGACTGGAAGAGAAGGGCCGGCCTCACTCTCACACACAGAGCAGGAGTTGTCTCTTCCCAAACGCACCCATCCCTGCTCTGTCCCATCACACTGCGCTTCTTTCCACTTGCCGTGCCTTTCAGCATCTTAGACGTTGGGACCAGCTGGAAACAGCCCCCTCCCCCGAGTGTCAGGCTCCCCTTCACACCTGGTTCCCCAACACAAGCACCGTCTCTACTTGCCCCACTCTGGCTTTCTGATCTTTGCCAGCCCTTTCACTGGCCCCGGAAAGTTCTCCCAGAGAGCTAGTGTGGAGGCTGGTGCACGGGGCGCTGGGGTTGTAGAGTGACTTGGTTTTGACTTTGATGTTCCCCATTGGTCCTTGGCTCCCCCTGCCCTTTGCCCTGTCCATCAGAAGAAATAGGTCTGCCCTGCCCTTAGCCCTCCCCAGAGACCTTACTCCTTCCTCACGCCCAGCTGGCTGCTTCCACTCTGCCACACTCTCAGAACCCGGGACTGTGTAGAAGTACCTGCCACAGGTACGCATCAGTGCTGCAGGTTCGCCCCCACCGCCCATCCCCTCGCATTTCCTCAGCACCCATCTCACTTTGACAGTTTATATAAATGGGTTTGTTCACACAGGAGAGTGCTTCCTTCCAGTTGTCATCTTCCTCTTGCCCTCCACCCCAGGCCCGCAGAATTGTAGGTAAAATGTGCGGAAAGAATATAATCTCATTTTTAATATTGTTTTCCTGAAAATAAAGATCCTTGACCAATTCCCAAAGGTCCATGTAATTCTCTGTTCCTGGTACTATGTGCTGTGGGGCTCCGCAGGCCAGAAACAGATGTGACAACTTTGGGGAGGCCAAGGAGCCTGGGGGATGGGGGTTTTGGAAGGCCTCGCCTACTGTCCCCCATCCCCCCATGGCTGTTTAGGTGACAGACTAGACTGTGGTGTAGTTTTGCTGCGTTTGGCCTTTTCTCAAGCACCACGAGGCTCAGTTGCGCTGATCTCTCCATTCTGCCACGTCTGCTCTCGTTTGGAGCAGAAGCTATTGGAGAGGCATCGTTGCTGTTAGTTTATTAAAGAGCAGGTTTAATTTTCTAGCCTGGGGCCAGCACACTGGACTGAGACCGGTAGTGTGTGCCAGGTTCAGAGGATGTTTGTGTCGCCTCCAGCTACCTCCTGCTCCCCACCCTTATGGGGGTGATAAGGGGAAGAAGGTCCCAAGAGCTTGTTCTTGACTATGTGTCAGCAGTTAAATAGAAAGTTGTGCTGTCTGCTTTTCTCTTTGGTTTTGCCTATTCTGCTATGTAAAACTTGGTTGGAAGAGCTGTGCTGCAATTGACTTCAACAAAAATCCTGTTTTTGAATTTGGATTTCCTTCTTAAAGTCAGTGCTACTCCCCATTAAGAGCTTTACAACCATGACAGGTGATTTAGGTGGCAAGAGCATAGAAATGGTCAAGGACTTCAGATAGAGAATATTGTTTTCTGTTGTAGAAATCTAAGCATTTTAAAGAAAGAGAAAATGCCCAAAATGATCCTTTTGAATTTCTTTGCATTTAGTTTAGCCCAGAAACACTGGAGTGAACTCATGGCCATTAAAGAATGCTTCCATCCCCAGGATTTTACCTGGGAAGTCAATCAATCACCTTTATTCTCTTGAGACTGGTCTGGTGGGCATGGCTGGGAAAATCTCCAGTTATAGTCTGGGTAGCCAGGAACTCTGAATTTCAAGCAGCTCTGCACCTGACTGGTAATGACCATGCTTCAGTTTTTCATTCCAGTGAGTTAAAGCACTTGATCTTGCACTGGCTGCTTTCCAGCTTAGCTTTCTGGGACACCTGATATTTGACCTCAGGGCCCAAAGGGTAGTTGAGTGCTATGTTTGGCCTGATAGCACCGGGGCGTGTCCCTCTCAGTCCCATCTCTGCTTTCAGGGGAACATTAGTTGCTCTGCAGGGCAAGGCATGAGCCTTACCTGACCTGAGGGACTCTCTCTTACTCTAAAAACCAAAAGGGATGGGATGGTCAGCAGACCAAATGATTTTTTTTTTAATTTTTTTATTTATTTGACAGGTAGAAATATAGATAGTGAGAGAGATACAGAGAGAAAGCTTCCATTGGTTCACCCCCAAAATGGCCGCTACGGCTAGCGCTGTGCCCATCCGAAGCCAGGAGCCAGGAGCTTCCTCCAGGTCCCCCACGTGGGTACAGGGACCCAAAGACTTGAACCATCTTCTACTGCTTTCCCAGGCCACAGCAGAGAGCTCCTCAAAAAGGGAGCAGCCGGGACTAGAACCAGCGCCCCTATGGGATGCTGGCATTTCAGGCCGGGGCTTTAACCTGCTGCGCCACAGTGCCGGCTCCCCAAATGATTTATTTCAAGAGAGAATTCTGGTGATCCAATGCTATACGTGGAGGATATCATGTAAATGAAAAGACCCTCAACAGGACAAAGCTGAGGCATGTCATCAGATCCCTGACTCACAAAGCAGACTTCACGTCCACCACGCCTACTGTGGTGCTGGAGGCCTGTCCAGGGTGGGAGGAGGCGAGTTTCTTTTTCCCACTTGGAAGAATGGTTGATTAGTTTCACTTTTGCTTTTTGTTACTTTGATTTCTCAGCTTCAGGCCTATGAATTTCCTCATTATTGAGCCAGATTTTCATCCAGGCCAGTTGCAGCATCCACTACCTCCAGGGGATTCCTGAGCACCAGCGGTGGCCAAAGCGGAGAAGCCAGCTGCTCCCAATTCGTGTCCTCTGCTGTCCTTGGTGTAAAGTTCAGATTGCTGGGCTTTTGTCTTTTGCCCTTGGTCTTCATCTTTGGCCCCACTTGGCCACCCCTCCCCCTAATATTTTCAGTGCAACTGCTCGGTGTTGTGCGGTGCAGATGTCCAGCCATGGAAAATATATAGCGCATGTTTCTGGGTAGTTTAAAAATTTTCATATGAATGATTCTGGACTGTGAATCTCATTTTAAAAATTGTCTTTAAAGCATTTTTTTTTTACTTTTATGTATCATGTTACAGTTAGCTCTTTGTTCCTTCTGACTAATATGTGGTATTCCACTGTAAGCATATTTTGCGTTTTACCTTCCTTTTTTTCCTGCTCTAGCCAAGGTTATGCTAAAGATCCCTTGGCATGTTCCCTGTGTGTCTATACAGAATTTCTTCCAGGAGCTAGGATTTTGGTTCATGGAATATTGGCTCACCTAATGACGCTAAATATTGCTTGAGTGCTCCCCAAAGAGGCTGTGTGAGTTTAAATGCCCGCCGGAGTGCCTGGGGGTTATTCTCCCGACACCCGCATAAACATCCGGCAGAAAACAGAAGACGCATATGCCCAGTCCTGTGGGGTAACCTGCAGGTCTATTTCAGCCTGTGCTCCCCTGATGCTAGTAGAGTTGAGCTACTGTTTGTACTTGTACACTGTTAGTTGCTCTTGTCCTTGGTCATACTTTGCTAGTTTTAGGGTTCCCAACTTTTTATTATTTGAAGGTTGTTAATTCCTTTCCTTTGTAGCCAAGGAAACTGTCTTCCTCTCCTGTGACTGCTGTTAACTTTTTCTGTAGAGCCTCTCATGGAACAGAAGCTATAAATTGTAACTGTCTTTATGGCAGCATTTTTTTTTTCTTTCACAGACCTTCTTTAAGAAATCGTTTCCTCATGGAGAATTCAATGTATTCATTTCACAATAGAAACAGTTGGAGAACATTTCTCAAAGTTTAGTATGTAAAAGGAAAGCCCTAGGATTATTAACAAGGAAAAGAAAGGAGAGCATTTCAACCCACAGTCAGAAGCATTTACACCCACCAGGCTAGCCAGGCTTAAAAAGTTTTGGAATCATGACATTGCAGACCATGTGGAATGTTTGTGGCTAATGAGTGGGCAGATAAGCACCTTTTGGGTAAATGATTTGACTTTATCTTATAAATCGAAAGTTCTTCCAGGCATACTCTAGAAATTCATCCACATGTGTACAAGAATGTTCAGAGCAGCATTGTTGATAATAGCGTAATCAATAACCTGGACGTGTTCCTAATCTCCAACAGTGAGTGTGCAAGTCGCAGCACACTCACCAAGAGCTGTGACTATGAATCAGCCATAGTTAAATTCATGGGCATGGGTGGCTGTCAATAAAAAATGCTGAAAATGATGTCATGTACACAAATCTAAACACACTGTAACGAGTGCATATCTGTGGTTGCATGCATATTAATGTAACTCTAAGGAAAGCACTGTTTAAAAATCGCCCTTGAGGGGAAAGGAGGGAGAGTCGCTGGGGTTGGCTGCTCAGGGCCTCAGCAGTAGTGGTGATGTCTGTTTCTCCAGCAGCTGGCAGCTGCACAGGTGTCTGTTCTGTAACTCTCTTCCTGTCTTGTACAGATGCTCTGTTTTGTGTTTACAGGAAAATTATTCAGAAGTTTTGTTTACTGCATTTTCTTGGGGTTTTGGGGGGCTACCTTAGTATGTATAGTTGTAATCAACACGTTAATGACCCAAGGTGCAAACCTTTGATTTAGATTTTCTCAACATCCTTTGTTAAGGTTGGTTGGCCTTATTCTTGACAGGGGCTGAAGAAAGGATGTTTTATCAAACCAAGGCTGCAGGTTCTAGTGCAGCATCGTAAAGACAGTCAGATAGGGGGAGAGAACAGGAGAGCAGGAGTCCAGAGACTGAGGTCTTATGCCTCTGCTTTGCTTGTGATCTCAGACATGTCCTCGTAGTGAAGTGAGGGGTGGGATTTGATTGCTTTTAAGGTCCTCTGTAGCTCTGTGTTCTTAGGTCATGATCTTTCTCCTTTCAATCCTGTTGTCTTTCTTTTCCAGCCAAGTCCCGATGATAAGAAATCAGAACTGCTGCCAGAGGGGTGGAACAGCAATAAAGACCTCTATGTGCTCCGTTATGAGGCTAAGGATGGGTCCAGAAAGCTCCTGGTGAAAGCCGTCACCATGGAGAACAGCATGATCATTAACGTGTTGGTGAGTCTCCGAGACACTCGGGGGTCTGCTGAAGGGAGCAGGGCTGGGAACGGCCCTTTTGAAACCTGCATGGATCCAGAGCTGTGAATGTTACAAAATTTTTACCCAGAAACCTCACTTCTGGAACTTCATACCAAAGTGAGAACTCTAGATAAAGCTTCGTACACCAAGATGTCCACTGCCTGGTGTTACCAGGAAGGACTTTGTATTAGTGGAGAAATGGTTAAATGATTTAAGGTGAACCCATTAGAGGACAACACAGGTGAAGAAATCTCATAACCCAGTGGGCTTATTTTAGTTTCTTTAAGTTAGCTGAGTTCTTGACTCCTTGGAGGGCTCACCCTCTATATTTCCTGTGCTGGAGCCTTCTTAGCCCCCAGCCTACCAGTAACTCACCCCCTCCCGCATTCCTTCAGCCTGGCTGGATCCCTTCTCTTATTATTATTATTTTTAAAAGATTTATTTATTTATTTGAAAATCAGAGTTACAGAGACAGAAAGATCTTCCATCCGCTGATTCACTCCCTAAATGGCTGCAATGTCTGGAGCTGGGCCAATCTGAAGCCAGGAGCCACGAGCTTCTTCTGGGTCTCCCACATGTGTGCAGGGACCCAAGCACTTGGGCCATCTTCTGCTGCTTTCCCAGGCCATTAGCAGGAGCTAGGTCAGAAGTCTAGCAGCAGTACTCGAACCAGCACACATATGGGATGCCAGCACCACGGGAGGTGGCTTCACCCACTACACCATAGCACCAGCCCCCAGCTCAGCTCATTCCTTCTCAAAAGTTCCACCACAAAAAGTTGGGGCCCACCTAGCCACCACCGTCTACCAGAAAAATCTTAACTTTGCCTCTTTCTCCATTTTGTTTTCCTGCTTGGTACTCACCCCATCTTGTAATTGTGTACATACTTGTGCTTTGCTCTAGTGTCTGTGTCTGTCACTGACTGTAAGCACCTTGAGGGCAATGGCTTTATTTTTGTTACATTTTTGTCTTGGTTTTCCATGTATGTTCATTTAAAACTATCTTGCTAACTGTGTTCTGCACTGTGCTTTTTCAATATGGTTTGGCCTTTACATGGACTACATACAGGTAAATTTCATTGACTTTAACTACTGGGTACTAAGTATTCCTGTATCCCTTTCCCTTTTGGTGAACATTAAGGTGCTATATCAGACAGAGTCCTTAGTGGCAAGTAACAAAATCCCTTGAGGTTAGTTGAATCTTTAGAAAGTATGTAGTAAAGGAGGGGTAGGGCTCATTGACCCACATAAAGGTCTGGGCTTCCAGGAACAGTGCTACAGAAACCACTGCTACTGCCACCACTTCTAGACATCAGGTACTGGCCAGGGCTGCCAGTGTCTTTTCTTGTCAGCCACTAATGTGACCCCTGCAGCCTCAGCTGCTGTCCTCCTTAGCAAGATTTCTGCCTGCCTCGCTTCTCCATGTTGCTCACCTCCAAGTTGAAGTTGTGCATCTGTTTGGTACCTCAATGACGTGCTGTGCCTGAGCTGCCCAAAGGCTTGGGCATTGGGTTTTCTGGCCTCAGAAAGAAGTATCCCTAGATCAGAGAAGTCCCAAGTTTTACAGGAGTATCATAGATTACAAACCATCCTTTTAGTAGTATGTGTCTTTGTGAACATGTGAGTGCTTCTCTAGGTTGAGTATTTAAGTGTTGTTCCCTCACTCCCAGTCATTAGCCCAGAAATATCCCTGTCTTTTGTTTTTCTAGGAATATGGCACACAGCAAGTGGCAGACTTGACTCTGAACTTGGATGATTATATCAGTGCAGAACACCTGGGTGATTTCCACAGGTACTTCTAAATGCTGTCATTTCCTTGGGAGTAGGAAGAGAGATTTGGTGGCAAGATGTAAGATTGGGTTAGAGATGTCCATAGATAGTTGAGGGATGTTAGCAGAACTTTTCCTTCCTGGGCACAGTCACTTCTCAACTCTGTCTTCCATTTTTAATTTTCTGGAAGAGAAGATACACATAGGAAATGCTACAGGAAATGAAAAACAATCGAGAGCCCATGAGCTGCTATAGTGGCTTCCGGGTAGAGTCCAGGCCTCACCAATTGGAGGAAGTGTGCTTAGTCAAGTCTCCACGCCACCCTCAATTTCTTTTAAAGCAAATGGGTTGGCAGCAAAATTCAGCAGGAAGTGCAGAGTTCCCATATACCAACTTGCACAGCCTTACCTGTGGTCACCTGCCAGAGTGGGACATCTGTTACAATCAATGAACAAACCTACATTGACGTTTTTGTCTCTATCAGGGCTCACTCTTGTCATTATACTTCCTGTGGTTCTGATACATTTAGACTGTATCCACTGGAATATGATGTAGTGGTTTCACTACCTCAAAACTCCTCTGTGCTCCATCTAGTCATCATTCTCCCAACCCACCCAGCCCTGGGGAGCCACTCACCTTCTTACTTTCTCCATTGTTTTGCCTTTTCTAGAATGTTGCATAGTTAGAATGTGATTCCATACAAACTGTCTTCCAAAATGGCTGTACCATTTTACATTCCAAGTAGTAATAAATGAGAGATCCTATTGTTTCACACCCTTGCTAACATTTGATAGTGGCAGGGTTTTAGATTTAGGCCATTCTAATAGTGGTGTCTCATTGTTTTAATTTGCAATTCCCTAGTGACATATGATGTAGAATATCTTTTCTTGAGCTTATTTGCCATCTATATTTCTGAACAAAGGTTTCCTTCAGGTCTTTCCTTCTTCCTTTTTAAATTGAGTTGTCCAATTTCTTGTTGAGTTTTAAGGGTTCTTCAGATATTTTATATAACAATCCTTTATCTGATGTGTGTTTTGCAAATTTTTTCTGCCAGCCTGTGGATTGTCTTCTCATTCTTGACATCCTAACCTTTTTTATTGAGGTGGATTACAAAAATACCCAACAAACACCCATTTAGCCATCATGTTGATTGACCAATTGTTAACCTTTTTCCACTTTTGCTTCATTTTTCCATATTCTTTTTTGTTCTTGAACCACCTCAGAATTATTTGCAGACTTTATAAGTCTTTTTTTTTTTTTTTTTTTTTTTTTTTTTTTTTTTGACAGGCAGAGTGGACAGTGAGAGAGAGAGACAGAGAGAAAGGTCTTCCTTTTGCCGTTGGTTCACCCTCCAATGGCCACCGCGGCCGGCGCGCTGCGGCCCGCACCGCGCTGATCCAATGGCAGGAGCCAGGTGCTTCTCCTGGTCTCCCATGGGGTGCAGGGCCCAAGTACTTGGGTCATCCTCCACTGCACTCCCGAGCCACAGCAGAGAGCTGGCCTGGAAGAGGGGCAACCGGGACAGAATCCAGCGCCCCGACCAGGACTAGAACCCGGTGTGCCGGCACCGCAAGGCGGAGGATTAGCCTATTGAGCCGCGGTGCCGGCCCAACTTTATAAGTCTTCATCCCTAAGTATTTCAGCATGTATCTTAGAAGGACCTCCTCCTACATAACCTTAATCACACTTAGGGAAGGTAGCGTTGATACAGTATTATTTAATATACAGTCCCAGTTCAGATTTGTGCAGTCATCCCAGCAGTGTTCTTTATAGCTAGTCTTTTGGTTTTTTTCCCCATCTGTCCAAAAATCATACATTACATTCATTTTTGTCCCTAAATCTTTAATGTAGCACAGTTTACTAGACTTGTTTTTGCTGTTTTTCAAGGCCTTGATATTTTGAAGACTTGGGATCCAGTGTGCAGGATTTTTCACGTTGTTTGCACATGCGCAGATTCATCAGATTGCTTCCTCATTTGCTTCAGGTTGAACTACATCTGTGAGCGCCTGTCCTCAGGGCTTCACATCGGGGACATGATATCTGTCAGCCTTATCACTGGTGCTGTTATCTGCCAGATTTCTGTAAGGCGTCTGTTTTCCTCTATGTTTGATAAATTATGAAGGCTCATAAAATCTGCACATAATTCTCAGATGACTCAAGAACACAAAGGAATATAGAAAAATTAAGTAATTGATATTACAAGATTATGAATATTCTGTTTCACAATGGTCTTTTGCCCTGTGATTTTAGCATCTATTGGTTATTCTTGCCTGAACCAACTTTTACAGGGATGATTATAAAATAGTAATTTTGTGTATTTATCATTCTTCCTACATTTTTAATTAGCTCTTTTTATATAAACATACAAGAATTTACTGTTCTCCCTGTCCCCTTTATTTTTCATTTATTAAACATTAATGTGTATTCTTGGATTTGGAGTTCTCTTTTTACTCACTGTTGTAGTCATTTCTGTTAATGTCAACGTTCAGGTTGTCCCAGAGTTTACCAGGGGGAGGCTCTTCAGTCTGGCTCCTTGGATCTCCTGATGTCATCTTCTGGCACAGTAAGATGTTCTGAGCTCACCTTGTCCTTCCCTTGCTCCTGCTCTGGCATCAGTCATTTCTCTGAAGAGCCGTGATGTCCTTTAATGGGAAATCGTATTTAAAAAACAAAATCCGGGGCCTCAGTGTACTCACTAATATTAAGGTGCATAGCTTCTAGGATCTTTCAGTGGATAGTGCTAGGAATCTTTTCCTTAAATTATAAATTCACGGCTACCTGTCTTTTTAATCTAATACCCCGGGATTCTTCTCTTGTTCCTTACTTCTGTCTCCATTTTCCTGTGGCAAGAATACTGATTCCCAGTAGCATCACCATATTTATTCATGTGCTTGGTCTTAAAAGACACACAAATAGTTTCTGAACTTCTCCATTAGCCTTTACCCAGAGCAAACTTCTAAATAAAGTTCCGAGTATGATCTCTTTCCAGTTATCTTTGTCCTTTGGCTCTCTGCAGTGGGACTCTGCATTGTCAGAGTATTGTGTTCAAAAGATACTTAGATTCATGCTTGATTTTCCCTCAGAGTAATAAGTTACCTGCTTGCTGTATAGTCAGGCCCAGCTCATTCCACTTTCTTCCATTCGAGGGGCTTTTCCCCCATCCTTGTTGACTTGACCTCCTATAGATTTTTTTTTCTTTTTTTAACAGGCAGAGTGGACAGTGAGAGAGAGAGAGAGACAGAGAGAAAGGTCTTCCTTTTGCCGTTGGTTCACCCTCCAATGGCCGCCGCAGCCAGCGCACTGCGGCCGACGCATCGCACTGATCCGAAGCCAGGAGCCAGGTGCTTCTCCTGGTCTCCCATGCGGGTGCAGGGTCCAAGGACTTGGGCCATCCTCCACTGCACTCCCGAGCCATAGCAGAGAGCTGGCCTGGAAAAGGGGCAACCGGGACAGAATCTGGCGCCCCGACCGGGTCTAGAACCTGGTGTGCCGGCACCGCAAGGCGGAGGATTAGTCTATTGAGCTGTGGCGCCAGCCTACCTCCTATAGATTTTTGGTGAAGCTGTGCATCATTATAAATTCACAGAGATCAAACCTTGAGTGAACCACAGATTTACCTAGAAATCCTGCTGCATTAATTGCATCCGAGCAGCAGTAACTATATTGAACCCATTCCACTCCTTTTGGACTTCCAAATAACCCACCACCAGCATTCTTGCTGCTCCTCTGTCTCTTACCCTCTCCATGTGAGGAGGTCCCTTCCATAATCTACTCCTTCCTTCCACCCTCCGGTGCATTCCCACACAACAATCAAACAAGTCTTTTTTTTTTTCTTTTTTTTTTTGATTTATTTATTTATTTGGAAAGCAGAGTGATAGAGAGGGGGAGACAGAGATCTTCCATCTGCTGGTTCACTCCCCAAATGGCTATAGCAGCCAGAACTATGCCAAGCTAAAGCCAAGAACTCCATCCAGGTCTTCCCCATGGGTAGCAGGGGCCTAAGTACTTGGACCATCTTCCACTGCCTTCCCAGGGGCGTTAGCTGGAAGCTTGATTGGAAACAGAATAGCTAGGACTTGGACCAGCACTCAATATGGGATGTAAATTACAAGGGGTAGCTTAACCCACTGCACTTAGTGCTGGCTCCAGACCAGTCTTTTTAAAACATGGATCAGATCATGGTTGTGATTCTTTCTTAAAACTCTGCATTGACACCACCTCACACCCGTTAGTATGGCTACTATTAAAATAAATAAATAAATATCAATAAAAAGGTAGAGAAATTGGGGATCATTGTGCCTTGTTGATGGAACTATAAAATGGCACAGCCACTGAGGAAACTAAAGTAGTTGAGGGTAGTTCTTCAAAAAAAAGAAAAAAGAAATTATATAATCCAGCAATTCTACTTCTGGGCACATACTCAAAAGAATTGAGAGAAGAATCTTGAAGAAATATTTGTACCCTTATGTTCATAACATTACTAGTACTAGCCAAATAGTCAAAGCAACCCACATGGATGAATGGATAAGCAAAACGTGGTGTGTGTATATACAATGGAATTTTATTCCATCTTAAAAAGGGTGTACATTCTGACATGTGCTTCAGCATGATTAAACATTGAGTACATTGTGCTAAATGAAATAAGCTAGTCACAAAAAGACAAACACTGTCAAATTCTGCTTACATGCGTGATTTCTAAAAGTGGTCAAATTCATAGAGACAGAAAATAGAATGATGATTGCCAGAGACTGGAGGAAGGGAGACTGGGTAGTTATTGTTTAACTAGTTTGGAATTTCAGTTTTGTAAGATGAAAAGAGTTCTGGAGATGATGGTGGCGACATGTCTTTTGCGTTTTGTAGACAAAGGCCTGGCCATGACAGAGAGCTGCTCTTCTGGGTGTTGCACACACCGCGATGCTCCTGTCCCCGCTAAGGGGCTATTAGAAGGATACTTGGTCTCTCTTTTGGCTTCTTCATCCAGAATTCCATTGGGAAAGAAACTGACAACACTGTGGAAGAACCCAGGAATTATTTATGTAGGCCATTAGTGCACATTAGAGCATTTAGTGCCAACAGCAATACAGAGAGATAATTGGTGACGGTGTCTCCATTTGTTTATTTTTAAATACATCTGTTACTGGTATTTGTGTATTGTGAGAGGGAAGCGATTTTGTTGTCTCTTCTGGTTACTGTGAAATGAGGGGCACAATAGTACTACTCCAGGGCATTGTGAGAATGCAATGAGACGTTAGTACACAGAGTGCTCGGTGCTGGCCCAGCTGCTAGTGGTACGCAAAGGGAAAAGCAGTCGGATCACCAAGAGTCATCTCCATGGGAACTGATCTCTGAACGCTGGGCTGCCCTGTGCTGCTAATCACAGCCCTCCCACACTCCCCTTCTTCCAGCTGGCAGCACTGAGCTAGCTGCCTGCTTCGGCCACGTTCCTGGCCTGCCTTCACAGGTCATCCTGCGTGTTTCCCCTCCTCTGGGTAGGGATGTGTGAGCCAACGCTGCATTGCTGATAATAAGCCTGTTCTGTGTCAGACAGGATGATAGTGGCTGTCTTTTGTCGCTACCAAAATGACAGTTTTGGTTTTTGTGTTGTTGTTATTTTTATTTTGTTTTATTTTTTTACCAAGGCTCAGAAACTGTAGAACGAACTTCAGGACTTGGCAGTTTTTGAATCAGGCCTGGCTTCCACAGGAAAACACCTACCTAGGAGTATGAGAGGCCTTCTACCCATATCACACACAGCCCATCTAATTGAAAGGAAGAGGAATTAGATTTCTGTCCTCTCTCCAGCTTTGGTAGGGAAGCATCAGGGTCCCCAAGGGTCTTTGTTCTAAGTGGGAACATGATCTGTGAGGCTGAACAGGCTGCAGGCTCTTCTGTCCTCCAAGTCATTGAAACTTTCGGGCTTTTTCACCTTGGAGCACTTTCCACAAGCACTATATTCTGGTAAGCTAGGAAGAATAGAGTTGCTTTGGTGGAAAGGATGGGGCAGAACCTAGGGGTCCCTTTGCCTCATTCAATTCGGTTTCTCTCTTGCCTTCCTTGGGCCTCCTTCTGTGCTAGAGAAAATCTGAATGTCTGAATTTCATAGTCTCAACTTACTTTGTAGTTGTATAATAAATGCACTTTTAATTACACTTTTCATTTTAGGTTAATTATAGACTTAATGTGCACCTGTAAGAAATAAGAGCCACTTTGTACCCTTTTTACATCTTACCCCAATGATGACACCTTGGAAAGTGTCACAGCCAGGATACTGACACAGTGCAGTGATGCAGAACGTTTTCATCACTACCCCTCCTGGTGCTGTTTTATTGACTCACACACCAGCCACCCCAGACCTCTGACCCCCAGCAACCACTAAGTTGTTGTCCATTTCTAGAATTGTATCATTGCAAATATTTGATGTAAATGAAACAGTATAATATGTAACCTTTTGGGATTTGCCTTTCTCACTCAGCATAATACCCTTTTGATCCATGTGAGTTGTGTGCATTAATAGTTTGTTCCTTTATTTATTTATTTATTTATTTATTTATTGACAGGCAGAGTGGACAGTGAGAGAGAGAGACAGAGAGAAAGGTCTTCCTTTTGCTTTTGGTTCACCCTCCAATGGCTGCCGCCGCCGGCGCACTACGGCTGGTGCACCACGCCTATCTGAAGGCAGGAGCCAGGTGCTTCTCCTGGTCTCTCATTGGGTGCAGGGCCCAAGGACTTGGGCCATCCTCCACTGCACTCCCTGGCCACAGCAGAGAGCTGGCCTGGAAGAGGGGCAACCGGGACAGAATCCGGTGCCCCTAGCAGGACTAGAACCCGGTATGCCGGCGCTGCAAGGCGGAGGATTAGCCTAGTGAGCCGCGGCGCCGGCCCCTTTATATATTTTTTAAAGATTTATTTTATTTATTTGAAAGAGTTACAGAGAGAAGTAGAGACAGAGAGGTTTTCCATCTACTGGTTCACTCCCCAGTTGGCTGCAACAGCCGGAGCTGTGCGGATCAGGAGCCAGGAGCCTCCTCCAGGTCTCCCTTGCGGGTTCAGGGGCCCAAGGAATTGAGCCCTCTTCTACTGCTTTCCCAGGCCATAGCAGAGAGCTGGATCAGAAGAGGAGCAGCCGTGATATGCCTGTGCTTCAGGTCAGGGCTTTAGCCCACTGTGCCATAGCGCTGGCCCCCATTTATATCGTTAATTAGTGTTTCATTATACTGTTTGTTCAACAGTTTGTTAAGCCATTCAGTCATTAAAAGACATCTGGGTGGGGCCCGCGCTGTGGCTTCAGTAAAGCCACTGCCTGCAGTGCCTGGGAAAGCAGAAGATGGCCCAAGTCCTTGAGCTCCCGTACCCATGTAGGAAGAGCTAGAGGAGGCTCCTGGCTCCTGGTTTTGGATCGACCTGGCTCTGGCTGTTGCGGCCATTTGGGGAGTGAACCAACAGATGGAAGAATTATCTTTCTCTTATGTATTTTCCCATTTTGTAGTTTTATTTTTTTCCCATTTTATAGTTTTATGTTTTACATTGAAACCTGTAATATGTTTTTGTTTTTGTTTTTGTTTTTTGACAGGCAGAGTGGACAGTGAGAGAGAGAGACAGAGAGAAAGGTCTTCCTTTTGCCGTTGGTTCACCCTCCAATGGCCGCCGCAGCAGCACGCTGCGGCCAGCAAACCGCGCTGATCCGATGGCAGGAGCCAGGTGCTTATCCTGGTCTCCCATGGGGTGCAGGACCCAAGCACTTGGGTCATCCTCCACTGCACTCCCGGGCCACAGCAGAGAGCTGGCCTGGAAGAGGGGCAACTGGGACAGAATCCGGTGCCCCAACTGGGACTAGAACCTGGTATGCCGGCGCCGCAAGGCGGAGGATTAGCCTAGTGAGCCGCAGCGCCGGCCCCCTGTAATATGTTTTAAGTCTATTTTTGTGGAAGGTGTGCAATGTAGGCTGGGGTTTTTTTGTTTCTTTGTTTTGCCGGTGGATGGGTGGATGTCCAATCCCAATATTGTTTGTTCTTTATTCATTGGATTGCTTTTGTAGCTTTGTCAAAAAGCGGTTGTTTGTGCTCCTATGAGTATTTCTGGATTCTCTTTTCTTTTCCACTGATCTATGTGAGTTGTGTACATTAGTAGTTCCTTTACATTTTTTAAAGATTTATTTTATTTATTTGAAAGAGTTACAGAGAGAGGTAGAGACAGAGAGGCTTTCCTCTTTTGCCAGTATTAATTGTTATAGCTGTGTGGTCAGTCTGCTGGGAAGGGTGAGACATACTTTCTTTGTCAAGATAGTCTTAGGTGTTCGAGCACCTTCAGAGTCCGCACGTTTCTGCATAAACTTTAGAATAAGCTTGTCTGGGTTGGACAAGCTTTGATAGGAGTTGCATTCAATGTATAGATCAGTTTGGGGAGAATTGACATTTTGCCATGAACATGGTATGTTTCTGCATTATTTGGGTCTTACTGGTTTCTTTCATCATCATTTTTGTAATTGTCAGTATGTAAGTGCTATATAAGTTTTTTCTTTCTTTCCTTAAGAGGGGAGGGGTATGGGGCTGGCGCTGTGACACAGTGGATAAAGCTGCTGCCTGCTGTGCCTTCATCCCATTTGGGCACAGGTTGATGTCCCAGCTCTTCCACTTCCAATCCAGCTCCCTGCTAATGTGCCTGGGAAAGCAGCAACAGATGGTCCAAGTCCTTGGGCCCCTGCATCCACATGGGGGACCAGGAAGAAGCTTCTGGCTTTTGTCTCCTGGCTTCAGATTAGCCCAACTCCAGCTGCTGCACCCATTTAGGGATTGAACAAGCAGATGGAAGATATCTCTCTCTCTCTGCTTCTGTCTTGCTGTAACTGCCTTTCAGATAAATAAATAAATAAATCTTAAAAAACAAAAAGAGGGAAGGGTGTGATCATAAAAGAAGCTCAATTCTTAGTTTTGGTGTTCAAATGTTTATTGTTCCCTGGCATGATTCCTTCCTCCTCAGCTGTTCTTTGCAGCAGTGGGTGTCTTATCTCCATCCACCTTCTTTCCCACTGAAGTTCGTCCCTCCACCCCATGGAGGATTCGATGACATGGACACAAGCTCCCTGAGGCCATGGAACTGTCATTTCAGTTGTGAACTAAAGACCAGCAAAGATTATCACTTTGAAGTGGACAATGATGAAAATGAGCACCAGCTATCTTTAAGAACGGTCAGTTTAGGTGCTGGTGCAAAAGATGAACTGCTCATTGTTGAAGCAGAGGCAATGAATTATGAAGGCAGTCCAATTAAAGTAACACTGGCAACACTGAAAATGTCTGTATAGCCAATGGTTTCCCTTGGGGGCTTTGAAATAACACCACCTGCGGTCTTAAGCTTGAAGTGTGGTTCAGGGCCTGTGCATATTAGTGGACAGCACTTAGTAGCTGTGGAGGAAGATACAGAGTCAGAAGACGTGAAGCTTTTAAGTGTATCTGGAAAACGGTCTGCCCCGGAGGTGGCAGCAAGGTACCACAGAATAAAGTAAAACCTGCTTCTGACGAAGATGATGATGATGATGATGATTTTGGTGATTAGGAAACTGAAGAAAAAGCTCCAGTGAAGAAATCTATAGGGGATACTTCAGCCAAAAATGCACAGAAATCAAACCAGAATGGAAGAATCAAAACCAAGATCAAAAGGTCAAGAATCCTTCAAAAAACAGCAAAAATTCCTGAAACACAAGAAGGAACTAGTTCTGTAGAAGACATTAAAGCAAAAATGCAAGCAAGTATAGAAAAAGGTGGTTCTCTTCCCAGAATGAAAGCCAAATTCATCAATTATGTGAAGAATTGCTTCCGGATGACTAACCAAGAGGCCATTCAAGATCTTTGGCAGTGCAAGAAGTCTTTTTAAGAAAATAGTTTGGGCCAGCACCGTGGCTCAATAGGCTAATCCTCTGTCTACGGCGCTGGCACACCAGGTTCTAGTCCCGGTCGGGGCACTGGATTCTGTCCCAGTTGCCCCTCTTCCAGGCCAGCTCTCTGCTGTGGCCAGGGAGTGCAGTGGAGGATCGCCCAAGTGCTTGGGCCCTGCACCCAATGGGAGACTAGGAGAAGCACCTGGCTCCTGGCTTCAGATCAGCACAGCGCACCGGCCACTGTGGCCATTGGAGGGTGAACCAACGATAAAGGAAGACCTCTCTCTCTCTCTCTCTCTCACTGTCCATTCTGCCTGTCCAAAAAAAAAAAAAAATAGTTTAAACAGTTTCCATCTTATTTCATTTATGTAACAGTTGATATCTGGCTGTCCTTTTTATAATGCAGAGTGAGAACTTTCCCAGAAGTGTTTGATAACTGTTGTCCAAAGTCCATTGCCAAGAACATGTTGTCCAAAATGCCTGTTTAGTTTTTAAAGTTGGAACTCTACCCTTTGCTTGGTTTTAACTATGTATAGAATGTTATGATAGTACACAGTAGTAGCAGTGGTCAGATGTGGAAATAGTGGTGAGACAAACATACATGTGAAATAAACTCAGTATTTTAATAAAGTAAAAAAATATTTATTGTTAGCATACAGAAGTATAACTGATCTTGTATCCTGTCACATTGCTGAACTCAAAGTTGTCCAGGAGGTTGTCTATGTAAATTCCATAGGAAAAAAAAAAAGAAACTTCAGGACTATAGTATCAACTGCTAATAGGGACAGTTTTCTTCCTTACTTTCTGATCTGTATGCCTTTTCTTTTTCTTGCCATATACAATGCCTGGAACTTCCAGTATTTGTTAAATAAGAGTAATGAAAGAGAACATCCTTGTCTTGTTCCTAGTCCTAGAGCAGAGTACTCCATTTAGAGCAGAGTATTCCATTTTTCACCTTTGAAGATACTGTTAGCTTTTTTCACCATTTGAATTGAAGTAGATTTTTGTAGATGTTTAGTAAATTGAGGTGAATAATAAGTTCCACTCTGTTATAATTCCTCTTTCTTGTTAGTTTAGTGTTTTTGTCATGAATGGATTTATCGTGTTGGTTTTATCTAACACTTTTTTTCTGCATCAGTAGATACAATCATATGATGATGATTTAGCTTATTGATATAGTTGATTACATTTATTGGTTTGTGAAGATTGAACTAGCCTTGCATGCCTTGGATAAATTCTTGATCTTGTATAATTCTTTTTATACAGTTTGGGTCTGTATTTTGGTGAAGGGTTTTGCTTCTAAGTTCATGGGAGATGCTAATGTGTAGTTTTGTTTTATATTGTCTTTGTTTAATTTTGATATCAGAGTGATACTGGCTCCATAAAATTATTTGGGAGCCCCCTCCTGTTGTTTTCTAAAAGTAAAATTGATGTGACTTCTTTAAATATTTGGCAGATTTCTCTACTGAAATACTCTGGGCCTGGATATTTTATCTTTTTGGGGGGTTTAGGTACGATTTCAGTTACTTTAATAAAACCATTTAAATTTTTCTATTTGATTTTTCCTGTTAAATAATTTTGGAAGAATTGTCTGTTCTGAGCTGTTGGATTGAGCTGTTCTTGGTATTCAGTTGTCCTTTGAGTGGCTCCAGATCTGTTAGAATATCCTATTTCATTCTTTTTATTTTTAAAGATTTATTTATTTATTTGAAAGTCAGAGTTACACAGGGAGAGAAGGAGAGCCAGAGAGAGAGGGAGAGAGAGAGAGAGGTCTTCCATCTGCTGCTTCACTCCCCAGCTGGCCATAACAGCTGGAGCTGGGCCATTCCAAAGCCAGGAGCCAGGAGCTTCCTCCGGGTCTCCCACGTGGGTGCAGGGGCCCAAGGACTTGGGCCATCCTCCACTGCTTTCCCAGGCCATAGCAGAGAACTGGATTGGATGGAGCAGCCGGGACTCCAACTGGCACCCATATAGGATGCTGGCACTGCGGGCGGCAGCTTTACCCACTACACCACAGCGCTGGCCTCCCTATTTCATTCTCTGTGGTGCTGAGTTGTGTCTTCTCACTTGGTATCTGCCAGTCTTATAGAGGTTTGTCAACATTACTCTTCTTTTTTAATAACCAGCTTTAAAGTGTTTCGTTAATTTTCTCTATTTTCCTGTTTTCCTTAGTTTCTGCTCTTTATTATTTCTTTTTTTTAAGATTTTTTTTTTTATTTATTTGAAAGTTAGAGTTGCAGAGAAAGAGATTCAGAGGCAGAGAGAGAGATTTTCCATCTGCTGGTTCACTCCCCAAATGGCTGCAACAGTCGGAGCTGGGCCAGGCCGAAGCCAGGAGTCAGTAGCTTCATCCAGGTCTCCCACATGGATGTAGAGGCCCAAGGACTTGTACCATCTTCCACTGCTTTCTAGGTGCATTAGCAGGGAGCTGAATCAGAAACAGAGCAGCCAGCCAGTACCCAAACCCATGCCTGTATGGCATGCTGGTGCTGCAGGCAGCGGCTTTACCTGCTATGCCACAGCTCTGGCCCCCTCTTTGTTATTTCTTTACTTCTGCTTGCTTTGAGTTCAATTTGTTCTTTTTCCAGGTTCTTGAGGTCAAAATTTTGATTATTGGTTTGAAGTCTTTTTCTAATTTAATTATTTAGTGCTGTGGGGTTTACTCTCACCAGCTGTATCCCACCTACTTTAATATGGTGTATTTTCATTTTAATTTCATGCTACTCTCTCTTGATCCATGGATTATCTAGAAAGGTGTTGCTTAATTTCCATATATTTAGAGACTTCCTTTCTGGGTTGTTTTCTAATCTGATTCTACACGGTCAGATTATCCCCTGTAGGATTTCAGTTGTGAAGTTGCTTTGTGACATAGGATATGACTCACTTTAAAATACCAGAGTTTTAGGAACCCTGGAGTCCTGCCTACTCTTTGTTCCCTGGGCCACTTCAGTATCTGAGCTGTAGCTCATGTTTCTTGTCTCTCACAGGCAGAGAAAAGAGGCCCAGGCAGGATGGGACAGATGGTATGGGCAGTCTTCCAAGAACCCCTGAGTTAGTGACACACTGGACCTTAACCCTCCAGAGCCCTGCCTACCCGGACCAGAAACCTACCTCATCTTCCCCAGAGACCCTTGGCCTTCCATGACCCTCCCCATGACATGTGATGAACACACAATGAAGCTGAGGGAGGGGTGGGGTAGGGTCAGGGGAGTAGCCAGTCCAGGCCCTGTGCCCCTACACCCTCACCTCTTTCTAATGGGGTGGTAATGGAGGAGGGGCAACTCAGATGCCTAAGAAGCTTAGGCCCAAATCTCGGAGACAGCGCCGGGCTGTTGCCCCCCTCACACAGGTCCGCCGGACGGCCCATATCCACCCTTGCAGACAGACTAAGCGCAGTGCCAAGAGCCGTCAGGGCAGCCGCCGTGGCCGCCACTACAATACTGCACAGAGGCGTGGCAGCCAGCAGCAAGCAGTTGACTCCTCATCTGCTCCCTACAGGACCTACAAGAACAGTGAGGAGCTGCGGTCTCGCATCGTGTCAGGAATCATCACGCCTATCCATGAGCAGTGGGACAAGGCTAACGTAAACAGTCCCCCTCGGGAGTTTCCCCCTGCCACCGCCAGCGAGGTGGACCCACTCCGGATTCCTCCACACCACCCTCATACCAGCCGCCAGCCTCCCTGGTGAGTACCCCGCCCCCAGCGGGCATCCCCCTCTTCTGCACATGGATTCTGGACATCTCGTCCCTTTCTGCTGCTTGACTCCCTCCCGCATCCTCGTGTGTCTTCAACAGAGTCTTCCCTGTCTCAGTGGAGGGAGGAAGCAGTGAGTTCTTCCACTAGAACTAGTCACCCCAACTTCTAGCACTTGAAGGCTGCTGGCCTCCTTTCTCAAGGCCTCACAGAGCCCTGCGACTGCCCAAGGGAACCAGTCAGTGCTCAAGCTAGTGTGCAATAGTCCACAGTTGCTGCCTAGGTGATTTTTTGGAAACCCAGGCTTTTTGGGAAAATGCACAGATACAGAAGACCTTTGAGGGAAGGGGGTAGTCCCCTGACCACTAACAATTTCAGAAGTTTTTCCAAACAACATGGGGTGTGAGCAGGTCACATCCAACGTCTTTGCAGATTAGGATGGCAGCATTAGGACTAAAGACTTCTGCCCTAAGGAGGGGGACAAGTCTCAGTAGCTGAGACAGTACTTCCCAGTTTGAATTCCACAGTGGGTAGTAAGGGTGGCATTGATGGGGTTAGGGGGCATGGTTCCCTGTGGGTCACATAATGAGCAAGCACTCGATAAATATTCACAGCTATTGTTATTTTATTCTGTTTGCAGTCGTATCCCTTTGGTTAGTTTAAAATGGAAAATCATATTAACTATTACAAGTAACAATTGGCAAGTCAGTTTGACAAAATCTTTGAAAATACTGGGTCCTGTCGAGAGAACAGAAAATGCTAAAATTTATTGAAGAGGTTGGGAACAACTTGTCTGGTCCAACCTCCTTATTTTACATATGGGAACAGAGGTAAGATTACCTGCCCTGTCTACAGTCCCCAGCCACTGAGAAACAGGCAGAGCCAGGACTAAGGTCAGGAGTCTTCACTCCGTGCACAGTGCTCTGTAATCATAGTACAGTGACAAGTTTAAAGGATAAGACCTAAGCAGCAACAAAATGGGGAAGATATTTAGTCCTGAAGTAAATACTAATTCACAGCTCTTATAGATCTATTGCCCATATCAAAGCAGATATTCTGTGAACTATCTTTTACTATATTGAAACAGAATTCCTAGATAATCTAACTTACCTAATAGACATTTCTAAACAATAATATAAAGTCCTAACATAGTTGAATATTTACTATTAAAAATAGGTTAATAAGATAATGTCTATTTCCATGTATAGTTGTCTGAACATGATTGCATTGGGAAACAGACATTCATACCTCTGTGGAATGAGCTTAAATTTGATATGACAAAAAACTGGCTTGTATAGATATTTTGTATCATCAACTCAAATACCACAAAACTGTATTGCTGTTACCAATACTTTTTTGAAATGATAAACAGCTGTTAAGGAAGTAGTGAACAAAATAGTGGTTGGACAGTATTTCATCAATTAAAACCATAGTTACATTCCTGGACAAATATATTAAAATGGTGGAAAATAAACTTTGTTTTATATGTTAAATGATTGTAAACTAGGGTAAATTCTGTAGACTTTATACCTCTGAATTTCTTTCTTTTCTTTTTTTTTTTAATTTATTTTATTTATTTGAAAGGCAGAGTTGCAGAGAAAGAGAGAGAGAGAGGGAGAGAGGTCTTCCATCTGCTGGTTCACTCCTGAGATGGCCACAGCATTTGAAGCTGAGCCAATCCAAAGCCAGATGACAGTAGTGTCTTCCAGTCTCCCAGTCAGAGACTTGGCCATCTTCCACTGCTTTCCCAGGCCACAGCAGAGAGCTGAATTGGAAGTAAAGCAGCCGGGACTCTAACTGGCGCTTATATGGGATGCCAGTACTGCAGGTGGCAGCTTTACCCACTATGTCACAGCACTGGCCCCTCTTTTTTTTTTTTTTTTTTTTTAAGATTTTTTTTTTTTAATTTATGAGAAGTAGAGTGAGAGGGAGAGACAGAGAGAAAGGTCTTCCATCCTCTTTTTCACTCTCCACATGGCCCCAACAACCAGAGCTGAGCTGGTCCAAAGCCAGGAGCCAGAAGCTTCCTCCAGGTCTCCCATGCTGGCACAGGGACCCAAGTGCTTGGGCCATCTTCTGCTGCTTTCCCAGGCCATAGAGAGCTGGATTGCAAGAGGAGAAGCTGGGACTAGAACTGGTGCCCATATGGGATGCCTGCACTACAGGTGGAGGATTAATCTACTGCACCAGAGCACCGGCCCCTATACCTCTGAGTTTCTAACACAGTATTGAAAAGTTGTGTGGGGCCGGCACCGTGGCTCAATAGGCTAGTCCTCCGCCTACGGCGCCGGCACACCAGGTTCTAGTTCTGGTCAGGGCGACGGATTCTGTCCCAGTTGCCCCTCTTCCAGGCCAGCTCTCTGCTGTGGCCCGGGAGTGCAGTGGAGGATGGCCCAAGTGCTTGGGCCCTGCTCCCCCATGGGAGACCAGGAGAAGCACCTGACTCCTGCCATCGGATCAGCGTGATGCGCCGGCCGCAATGCGCCAGCCATGGCGGCCTTTGGAGGGTGAACCAATGGCAAAAGGAAGACCTTTCTCTCTGTCTCTCTCTCACACTGTCCACTCTGCCTGTCAAAAACAAAAGAAAACAAAAAAACCTTTTAAAAAAGAAAAGTTCTGTGGGATGCAGGTCATTCTTCATTTTGCAGGATTCTGCTTTGAATTGTAGAGCATCCAGCCTCTCTGGTCTCTGCTTATAGACACTAGGAGGGCTCTGCAACCACTGTGACAAGCAGAAACCCCACAGAGCTTCCACAGTGGCACCTGGAGACTGTTCTACTCTACCTGGGGATCACAGACCTCAGGTTTCGAAATGTGAAGGTCAAATTCCTGGTCTTAGAAGAACTGAAAGAATTAGAAAGTCACCATTTTGTAACTTATACTGAAATAATGGACCTAGTGACAAATTGTCAATGTTTGCTAAAACCAATAGATACAGGGGGTGGCTGTTAAGTCCTCTAACATGATGCAGTAGTAAGTTCACAGCAACCTCAGTCCTGATCTCACTCGCAGTTTAAAGGAGTATAAAGGATAGATGAGCAAGCTAGACAGACTTAGGAGGGTTCAACAGCCAAAACTGAGCCATGGAAAATCTTTACAGGTAGACTGACTTTTTTTCCCATCACATAAGTGAATGGCGTGGGGAGAAAAGAGAGAAGGAGGATGTTTTATTCAAAGAGTCACATAAACTAAATACAGTTTTGGGCCTTATTTGAATCTTTATTCACAGTAATTTTTTTTTTTTTTTTTTTTTTTTGACAGGCAGAGTGGACAGTGAGAGAGAGAAAGGTCTTTCTTTGCCGTTGGTTCATCCTCCAATGGCCGCCGCGGCCAGCGCACCGCGCTGATCCAAAGCCAGGAGCCAGGTGCTTCCCCTGGTCTCCCATGCAGGTGCAGGGCCCAAGCACTTGGGCCATCCTCCACTGCACTCCCGGGCCACAGCAGAGAGCTGGCCTGGAAGGGGGGCAACCGGGACAGAATCCGGCGCCCTGACCAGGACTAGAACCTGGTGTGCCGGCGCCATAGGCAGAGGATTAGCTGGCCGATTCAAAATAATTCTAAAAATCATTTTTGAAACATTTGGGAAGATTTGAGCTTGGTCTTGATATTAGAAAATATTAGGAAATAATTAAATTATTATTTAAAAAAAAACATTTATTTATTTGAAAGGCAGAGCTACAGAGAGCCAGAGAGAGAGAGAGAGAGAGAGAGGTCTTCCATCTGCTGGTTCACACACTAGATGGCCGCAATGGCTGGAGCTGAGCTGATCTGAAGCCAGAAGCCAGGAGTTTATTCTGGGTCTCCCATGTGGGTGCAGAGGCCAAAGGACTTGGGCCATCTTCTACTGCTTTCCCAGGCTATAGCAGAGAGCTGGATCGGAAGTAGAGCAGCTGGGACTCGAACCAGTGCCCATATGGGATGCCGGCACTACAGGCAGCTTTACCTGGTACACCACAGCACCGGCCCCTGTGATTTTTTTTTTTTTAAGATCTTTTTCTGTTGGAGAGCTGTATTAAAGTATGTCAGGTGAAGTGATATGTCTGGAATTTGCTTTAAAATAATTTCGCTCTCTCAAAAGAGTAAAACATTGGAGAAGAGCTACAGGTAAAATAAGAAAGGCAGACAGTTGATAATTACCAAAGTTGGGTAGAAGGATGAACAGGGGCTCATGATACTGTTCTTACTGGTTTTTAGATATGTTTGAAAATGTGCTTAATAATGAGTTTTTCATTCATATCAATTCTTCAGAAAGGTTTTCAAAAAAATAGAATGAAATTCAGTACTTCGAACTTCCTTTTGTGAGGTCAATGACATGAGAAAACTACAAACCAGTATCGCCTATAAATACAGATGTTAAAGTCCTCAACAAAATATAATAGCAAACCTAATCTAACAACATAAAAAAGCATTCTACACTGTGATCTGGTGAAATTTATCCCAGGAATGTTGGCTTAGCATTTGAAAATAAATCACCATAACGTACTGTTTTAAAGAAAAAAGGCAAATGCCATGTGTCCATCTCAGTAGGCAGAGTGATAGCATTTGCCAAAATCCAACATCCTTTCATGATAAAGAGCATTCAACAATAGAAGGGAAGTTGCTCAATTCAGTAAAGAGCAGCTACAAAACTTCCACAGCTGATTTGATGCAGAAAGATGGAATGCTTTCTCCTAAGCTCAGCAGTGAGGCAGGAGACAAGCATGTTTGCTCTGTGTACTTCCATGCAGCATTGAGCCTGAAATGTAGCCTGGGCAGCCATTCAGGGAGAAGAAATGAAAGATGTCCAGATCGGAAAGTAAGAAGTAAAACCGTCTCTGTGTGCAGATCATGTGAGATCTTGTGTACAGGGCATCTTCTTAAAAAGCTAGAACTACTACGTTCAGCATTGTAGCAGGATATAAGAACAATAGCCAAAAGCCAACTGTATTTCTGTATATTAGCAGTGAGCACTCCCTCTCCTTGTGTACTGCTACCTTGCCAGGCCCCTGCTCTGTCAGTACAGATGGCTGTAGTGACACCGATTCCTTCACCATAGCCCCACCACCACCACCACCACCACCACCACCATGCTGCTGAGTAACCAGGTATTCACTTCCACCTTTTGTTTCTCAAATGCTGAGGCCCCAGCAGGAAAGACAGAAAAGCTACACAGTGATGGGCTCATCTGGCTGCTTCAGGGCATTGATCACTCTGTCACTGCACAGCTGTAGCTGGCGCCCTGAGCCCAAATAGTATCCTCCATCCCTTCCCACAGGACACAGTCCCATGTCTCATCCCTGGAAACCTACAAAATGCAAACGGAAGTTGGGACACCTGCACTAGCACATAAAGAGATGTGTAGTGATGTGTCCAAAGCTTGTCAAAGGGTAGTGGGTACACTGCTGTGACACTGGTGCTCCTAGGCTAGGAGTGAACTTAAAAAGGACATTCCCTGCTGGTGAAGACCTGTGTCTGTCCTGCTCCTGAAACCTCTAGGAAAGAGCTAATAAAAACAACCTGTGAGGGAAGGCGTCCTTCGTGTAAGCCTAACTCTTCATTATTGTTATAAGTCTAACCTGTTTCACTTTGCTCCATCTGTCCTCAGTCCAGAAGCTGTGTGCCCCAAATCCTCTTCCTTGTTTTGAAAGACTAGTTTTTCCTATGCTTAACCAGCTTCACTAAAAATAAATCTTTAGCTACAAAGCTCTTACTTATGTCATTCTGAATTCATTTTGAGGATTCACTTTTCATCTAGCTTAGTCTGAATCTACATATTTTTAAATGCTCCAGATAGTTTATGTTCTTTTAAAATTTCATAACCCATTTACTAAAGTACCAAACATTTTTAATATCTGATATTTTACTAGTATGCTATAGTTTACCTAGCCTCTATGGAGTTATTATAAACATTTCCAATTTTTCATTATAAATAGTATAGCACTATATACATACATTATATATATTATATTTTTTTCTTTCCTTCGGTTAGGGTTTTTTTGCTAGCAAATCACAAAACATCTGGTCTCAGGAGCCCTCTTACACTCTAAAAATTGAGGCCCCCAAAGAACTCTTGTATGAATTGTATCTATCAGTACTTACTGTATTAGAAATTACAGCTCAGATTTTTTAAATGCACATTTATTCATTTAAAAGTAACAGTACAAACAGTGGTGCAGCAATGAGGTGCTGCTTAGGATGCCTGTATGCCGTATTAGCATGCCTGGTTCAAGTCCCAGCTCCTCTGCTTCTGATCCAGTTTCTGCTGATACATCCCTGGAATTCAATGCAGGGGTCCCTGCCACACTGTTGGAGACCTGGATTGAGTTCCTGGTTCCTGACTTCACAGTCTGGCCTAGTCCTGGCTTTTGTAGGCATTTGTGGAGTGAGCTAGCTGATTTGAAAATCTGTTTGGGGCCAGTGCTGTGGTGTAGTTGGTAAAGCTGCCACCTGCAGTGCCGGCATCCCATATGGGTGCTGGTTTGAGACCTAGCTGCTCCACTTCTTAACCAGCTCTCTGCTATGGCCTGGGAAAGCAGCAGAAGATGGCCCAAGTCATTGGGCCCCTGCACCTGCGTGGGAGACCCAGAAGAAGCTCCTGGCTCCTGGCTTCGGATCAGCGCAGCTCTGGCCATTGCAGCCAACTGGGGAGTGAACCAGTGGATGGAAGACCTCTCTCTCTCTCTCTCTCTGTCTGTCTCTGTGCTTCTCCTTCTCTCTCTGCATAACTCTTTGAAATAATCTTTAAAAAGAAAGAAAAAAAATCTGCCTCTCTGCCTTTCAAATAAAGTGAAAATAAAAATTAACAAACTCACTTGTGATAATATAAATAACATGCTTTTATTAAAATAACTCTTAAAAAAGATGTATTGAGAAAGGTGACCTTGTTTTACATTTTTGCAAATCTCTTATTTCCGCTTCTCCACTTTGTACTGGGTGTTGCAGGGGAAGGGGGGGAAAGAGGATGGGGGATGCTGTTTCTGTTGCAGCCTCACACACAGAGGCTGTTAGAAAGGAAAGGGGTCATTTCATAACCTTTTCAAATAATTGTAGCTTTTTCTATTGCACTAGAACTTGACAGGGAATAGTTTCTTTAAGGGTTTTACCGAAGAGAAAGCGAGGGCTAGGGGATTACACAGCCATTACATGTTCCTGGAGCCACAATTTGAACCTGAGCCCAGCTAAAGCCTTCACTTTTTCTGATCCCCAGCCAGTCTGTTTAAATGTCCATCATGGGTGAAGCATTGCACTAGGCACTGGGGCTACGTGCTGAGGACCCAACCTGTGGGAGTTCATTGTCTGTTAGGGCTAGCCACCCTTTTCCTTCTAGATCACGAGTCTCTTTAAAGCAGTGACGGCATGTGTCTACTCTGCTCCAGCACACAGAGAAGGGTGATTCACCTGAAACACTGAGTGGGCAGGGAGAAGGAAAGGCTCATAGCGATGACACCTGAAGAGCCAGATTTTAAAGGACCAGTAAAAAGCACTGTGGTGTTGAGTGTAATTGTCTCTTATTGCCAAGGAACCAGTGTAGGGAGGAGTGGTGGTGGTAAGGAAGTGTATATTTCACTCATGTCAACATGTGAGGGGACTTTTTTCTCTCAAGGCATCCCAGTTAACTGCCTTACATGTAACATGCTAACATAGTTGGTATTTATTGAGCCTTTACAGTGTGCTGAGCAATTGTGTTAAGTGTAAAATATCTTTTTTAATCCTCAAAATAAGAAAATGAGGTAGGTGCTGTCATTATCATTTATAGGAGAAAAAAAAGTACAGAGAGGTTAAATAACCTGCCCAAAGTAACACAGCTCGTGAGCATTAGAGCAGGATTCAGCCCTTTAGGACTTCCTCCTTTTCACACGTTGGTCAGCAGTTGTTTTGGAAGAAACTGTCTTGGTTTGGATTATTCTAAGAACAAAGAGAAAGTGTGGCTGGAACTCAGTTCAGCAGTGAGACGGAGAATGGAGGTGACACTGTGGAGTCTGCCCAGGCCACTGCAGGTCGAGGGACTTCAAGTTGTTTACATTTTTAAAAAGTCTCCCTGACTCCTTTGTAGAGGTGGATTATAGAGGGGCAAGGATCAAAATAGGAAGACCCAGGCCTCCAGGCAAGGAGTAGTGGCGGTGGGTGGAGATCTGGGTAGGTGGGCCTGGGCGTCATTGGGAGGTGCACCTGACAGGACTTGCTTTCTGAAGGGAAGAAGAATTAAGGATGTTGCAAGTTGTTCTGTTTTGGGACGGCCAGAGCTTTAATGTGTCATTGGAGAAGCTTTTCATTCACATGTTGTGTCAGTGGAGGTCCTCTCCTTAGCACACATTCCTGAGGAATGACTGTTCGGGACTAAGCCTGTTTGTAAAGGTTTTGATGCAGATTTTATTATTTTGTCCTGTTGCCTTCCTAAACAGTTGTATTAATTGGTATTTCCAATTTCCCTATCCTTGCCAGTGTTGGAGTTGGTCGCATTTTTCCTTTAAATCACTTAGGATTTATTTATTTATCATCCCATAGTATCTGTAAGTTAGTCAAACCCAAACTGTAGAGCAGATAGCCTGGGGTAACTGTCATCAGCATATGTGTCTTTGCTTCCTATTGTGTTACGAATCCCCGTGAACCTCGTGGCTTCAGACAGCAACCATTTGTCTCAGTTCTCTGTGTCAGAAATATGGACTTGCACCTGCGCCGCCGCTCAGTAGGCTAATCCTCTACCTTGCGGTGCTGGCACACCGGGTTCTAGGCCTGGTCGGGGCTCTGGATTCTGTCCCAGTTGCCCCTCTTCCAGGCCAGCTCTCTGCTATGGCCCGGGAGTGCAGTGGAGGATGGCCCAAGTGCTTGGGCCCTGCACCCCATGGGAGACCAGGAGAAGCACCTGGCTCCTGGCTTCAGATCAGCGCGATGCACCGGCCGCAGCGCAGCAGCCATTGGAGGGTGAACCAACGGCAAAAGGAAGACCTTTCTCTTTGTCTCTCTCTCTCACTGTCTGCTCTGCCTGTCAAAAAAAAAAAAAAAAAGAAGAAGAAGAAGAAGAAGAAGAAAGAAAGAAATATGGACTTGCTTGTCTGGACTCAAAGTCAAAGTCTCAGCAGGGGTGCACTGCTTTCTGGAAGCTCTGGGAAACAGTTTGCTTCCAAGTTATTCAGGTCATTGGCAGAACCGAGTTCCTTGGGGCTTCTCTCTTGCAGTTCCCTGAGCCCACCTGTATTTCTTCTCATGTGGCCTCCTCCATCTTCAGAACCAGCCTTCTCAGGCTTCCAGTCTCCTCTGCCACCAGAGAGACAGATTGCTGCCATCCACTTGTTCACTCCCCAAACACTGGGAGCCAGAGCTCAATCTGAGTCTCTGTTATGGGTGGTAGGGTCCCAACTATGTGAGTTGTCACTGCTGCCTCCCCTGGTGTACAGTAGCTGGCAGCTGAAATCAGGAGCAGGAGCTCCCAATGTGGGATTCGGGCATCCAAGCAGCATCTTAACTGCTGAACCAAATGCTGCCCCAGCTTTTTACGGCTCCTGTGTTAGATTAGTCTGCCAGATAACTCTCATCGTGGGGTCAGTTGCACCGTATAACTAAATAGTGGCATGAGTGCTTGCTCATTTTGTTCACAGGTTCTGGGTACCAGAGTGTGTGGAATCTTAAGAGAAAGCAAAATTCTGCTTACCATACTCTACCTTCTGGCCTCTCAGAGGGGCCCAGGAGTCTTATCCCATTACTGCATCAGCTCAGTCTAAAATCTTCTCTAAGTCTCATTAGGTCGAAGAGTCCAAATCTCATTATCTAAATCAGGTGCAGTTGAATTCTTGCACATAACTCCTTCCTGTCTGCCAACCAAAGTTGGCTACTGCTGTCACATAGTGGGAGGGGGAAAAAAGGAATGAAAGTTATCCATTAATACATTATTTATAGTTATATACACACACCCCAAAAGCAATATCAATGCCTACAGTAGATTAAGTAGATTTTAAGAATTTCCTTCACTTGAGTGATTGTTATTAAAAATGTCGATAGCAAAGACAACTCCAGAAATGCACTTCCTATGGGGAGGAAAACACTGGAACCCAAAATTACATTAAAAACTTGGGATGCCTGTATCCCATGTCAGATGCCTGGGGTAGAGTCCCACCTCCACTTCCCATCCAGCTTCCTGCTAACGCACACCCTGGGGGACAGCAGATGATGGTTCCAGTGCTTGAGTCCCTGCCACCCATGTGGGAGACCTAGACGAAGCTCCTGGTTCCTGATTTTAGCTATTGCAGGCATTTCAGAAGTGAGCTAGCAGAGAGAATATTGATTCTCTCTCTCTCTCTGCCTTTCAAATAAATAAAAATAAATAAACTTTTAAAAACATGCTTATGAAAGGTGAGAAAAAAGCAAAATAATCACTGCATTAGACTCGGATTATGGTGACATTTTTCTAAATGTTTTATAATATTTCAGTGTAATTTATGCATTTTTTTCCTCTTGGTTTCTTTTAAAAATGTTTGCTTGCTTAACCTAAATGTGGTATTTCTCAGTCCTTGGCTCACCTTTCAAGTCATAGGTATCCTCAAGGTAAGGGAAAGGAAAGACGTATTGGTGTGCATACACCGGGCATGTGGCCTGGTGCCGTTTGTGTAAGTGCATACACTCTTGTCTCTAGAGATAGCTGACCAAGAAACAACCTAGCCATTTGTAGTCCCAGGCCAGCAGTGGCAGATCACCTGGGAGCTCATGAAAAACCCAGAACTGGAATCTCAGGTCCTACCTTTGTGCTTCTGAATTAGAACTTATCTGTTAGCCAGATGCCCTAGATTCATGCACACCTTACAGGTTCAAAGTGCTGGCCTAGATGGGTCAAATAATGCTGTGGAATTAGGGACTAGGACCTGGAAATACTCACTCAGGTCTTTGCTGCTGGATTTTCCATGAACCCACAGTTGGCACTCCCAGAGAAGCCTGGTGTGTGGATAAGTGTTGTGTTCACACTCAGCGATCACCCAGGGGTGTAGACTAGCAGCCTGGCCTGTTGAAACGAGCGCTGTGGGTGCTGTGCACCGGTTAAGAAGTTTCTGGTTCTAGAGGAAGCACCTCCATCCTGACTTTCATACAGAATGCATGCAGTAAGTATTTGAGGACTCTGAAAACCCTGCAGTTTGGGAAAGCAGATAGGAGAAGATCAGAGTTTGTACCGTCAAACAGACAGAGAATTCACCTGTGTGCCCCACGGATATCCTCTAGTCTGAACTCAAGAAAGCCCAAAACAAGGAGGTAGACATCAGCCTGGAGAGAGAGCCCTGCAATTCTGGCTGAAGGTGCAGGAGAGAGCTCTACTAAAGCCCAGAGAGGGAAGGGAAAATCTCTCTGCTTCCTTTGTCCTTTCTCCATTTAGTTTTCCCACTCCTCAGCCTGTGACAGTCTGACACCTAACATTGAGGGAGAAGAACCTCCCGGTCAAAAGAGGACTTCGTCTTAAGAGTGTGAGGCCAACCACTGTTGCTTTTTGTCCTCTCTCTGCTTGATTCTGGATGTGTGAAAACAGTGGCACAGTCATGGGAAGTATGTGGCAAAGTAGGTAACTAAAGCCCCCCTTTCTGGCCAGAGAACCAAAACGGGAATGCTCTCTCCCCAGGAAATGGAAAGTACGAGGGCCCTAGGGAGGGAGGAGCTCAGAAAGCATCCGATAACATTGTAGGCTCCTGGGCTTACCTGAAAGCTGTGCGTAAGTGGACCTGATCCTGAATAGCGTATCAAAGACTTTGAGAACAGAACTACGGATCCAGGTCCCATACAGATCACTAAATAGCACGTATGTGATACACTATGCCACACCTTTTGCATACATGTATGCAAAGGGTTTAAAACAGAATTGACAATGAAACCAGATCTTGGAACCCAAACCCAACCAAGTCGATTGCCTGCTGAAACAAAAGTACCAGGATTCTTCCAAACTTCATATCAAAATGTTCAAAATATCTATGATAGAACTCCAAAATCACTGGGCATAAAAGAGTCAAAATTTCAGCTCACAAAAAGACAATCAGTATTTGCTATTATTGAGATGACACGAATGTTGGAATTATCTGACAAAGATTTCTAAGCAACTTTAAAGAAATGCCCCTAGAAGTGAGCAACGGACAGAATGATAAGGAAGTTTCAGCAGATAAACAGAGAAGATCTGAAGAAGAGCCAGGTGAAAATTCTAGAGCTGAAAAATGCAGTGATCTAAGTTAACACCTCAGTAGATGCATCAGTATCAGAACAGGTTTGATGAGGAGTCAGTGAACTAGAGGATAGATGAGTAGAAACTGAACAATAGAGAAAATGCTTAGCCTCGGGGACCTTTGGGACAGTCATAAAAGGTCTAACCTTAGGGCCACTGGAGTCCAGGAGAGAAAAGCGAAGTACAGAAGAAATAGCTTAAAGAAAATAATGACTGGAAACTCCTCAGATGTAACAAGTAGGCCTCCAGATTCAGAAAACTCAGCAAATCTTAAGGGATATAAACCAGAACTTATCATCATCAAACTGCTGAACTAAAGATAGAAAAAAAAAATTCCAAACACAGCTAGAAAAAAGCAAGGCATTGCTCATAGACGAACAAGGAGTCAAAGGATTGTGAATTTCTCATCAGAAACCATGGCGGCCAGAAAGGAGAACAATACTCGGAAAAAAATGTCAACCCAGAATTTTAGTCACTGAGTACGTTGTCTATTTCACCTTCACTTCTGAAGGATACTAAGATATTCTTCTTGAAAAGAAACTAAGAAATCAGAGTCAACAGAGCTTCTCGAGAAGAAGTTCTCCAGACAGTAGGGAAACGATACCAGATGGAAACTTGGAGCATCGGGAACAAAGGAAGAGCAATAGAAAGGCTAAATATCTTGAACAATGTAATGGACTGTTCTTTGGAGTTCTGTAAAATATGTGGGTTTTTTCCATTGAGATCCAAAAATATGACATTAGATGATGGGATTTTCAATGTATGTAGATGTAATGTAGTCTATGAAACTGTAGCATTAAGAGGGGAGAATTAAGGGGACCTGTGTGTAATGTTAAGGTTTCTACATTCTACTTGAAATAGACTAAAAAGTCCAGTAAGAGATCATCATCTCTAGAGCAAACACTTAAAAAAAAAAAAAAAACACAACAACAACAACAAAACTATACGAAGAGATGTAGTCTAAAACATAGTAAATTTAAAATTTAGTAGTATAAACAGAGTAATAAAAAATAGAGGAAATAATTGGAAAACCAATAGTAAAATGGTGGATCTAAATCTGAACATTACAGTAACCACCTAAGAAGTAAGTGGTCTCAACACCAAGTGCAACAGCCCAGGTTCTAAAGATGCCTGGTGTGAACCTGATCTTTGTCTTTTACCCAACTCTGTGGATTTCTGTAAGAAATGTTGCCCCTCAGAGCCTGTTTCCTCATTCTAAAATCAGGGGTGGTAATCAGACTTACTCAGAGGACTGCTGAGCTCAGCACATGCAGCTGTTAAAGTAGGTGAGGGAGGCACATAATTTGCTCCTCTGTGCAGTGTTTTTGGAGGCGCATACAAGAAACAGGTGGTGTTCATTGTGGAAAGACTATGGGCTGGGGACAGGTTTAAAAATGAGATGTTTGCCTGTTACAGTGAGACTGCCTCTTAGCTACAGTTCTAAAATCAAAAGAGCTCCAAAAACCAAATGTTTGTGTCATGAGCTTGGTGCCAGAACCTATCTGGAAGTGGCCTGCAGCTCTTCATAAATGCATTTATCCCACTGAAGTGTGAATCTCATTCATTTTATGGAAATGCTAGGATGTTAGTGTTACAGAAAATATGCTGGTATACAGTCTAACCTATCTTTTTTTTAAGATTTATTTATTAGAGAGGCGCAAAGAGAGAGAGAGAGGTCTTCCATCCACTGCCTCACTCTCCAAATGGCCACAACAGCTAGAGCTGTGCCAATCCAAAGCCAGGAACCAGGAGCTTCTTCCTGGTCTCCCACGTGGTGCAGGGGCCCAAGGACTTGGGCCATCTTCTACTGCTTTCCCAGGCCATAGCAGAGAGCTGGATAGGAAGAGGAGCAGCCAAGACTAGAACCAGCGCCCAAATGGGATGCCAGCACTGGAGGTGGTGGCTTCACCCGCTACGCCACAGCACCGGCCTCACAATCTAACCTTTCTAAGGGACCAGCGTCTGGTCCTTTGTTACTCATCAATTTTAAAGCTAGTGAATGCATTACTATTTAGAAAATCAGATTTTATGAAGTCATCTTTTGAAAACTAAATTGGAAAAAACAACCTAAGTTTTGCACAGCATTTGACAGAAAACAAATGTGGCTCCTGGTCCCCTTCTTCCAGGCCCTTCCTGTCAAGACATCTGTTTACATCCGATACTGTGTTTCCACATCATAGCAGACCCCAAAGGCTGAGGTACAGGCCTCTGCCAGCCAGCTAGAAGATCCAGGATGTGAAGTAGAGAGCACGTCTTGTGGCTCCCAGCCCTGAGGCCTGTCCAGCTCACTCACTGGGCCACTGGGCCATTAGAAGGGCAGCAGCTGGTTTCCATGCCCAGACAAGGCATGTGGGTTTTACAGGAAAGGAAAGGGGAGCACATGAGGAAGACATCCCTGGCATTCAAGATCACCCCAGCCGCTTAGCAGGCCACTTTTCCGCTGGGAGGTACTTCCCCAGTGGGCCCAGCCCCGGCCTGTTTCCTGACAGCTTAGAGCAGCTGGTTCTTCCCTGCAGCTGATCAGCAGGTGAGCACTAGAAGCTTGCATTCAGAGGCCCTGGATGAGGCGAGGCTGCCTCAGAAAGTCTATGGGAAATGAGATTAAAAGGGAAGTTTATTTCTATGCAAACATATTTTAAAATCCATGCATACAAGAGGTCTTCAAAAATGTCATGAAAAATGCAGTTATGAAAAAAGTATGTGTGATTTCAAAGATTTTTTGCATCATAACATTTTTTATTGCATTCCCTCCCCCCACAATGTTTCAAAGTATCCTTGTACAAAAATGACTTGCATTTGAATGCCCATAAGTTCATCTCCACACATCCAAACTGAGGGTCGGCCAAGGGGGCTCTGAGGGAGGTGACGGACCCCCTGTGTTGTTTTTGTCAGATTCTAAGCTTGTGCATTGTGAGTTCACCAAAATGTGCGTGGGTTGTAGTGACTGCTGAATGTGCTGTGAAATTTCAAGGGCGCAGATTAGCAGAGTGGAACTTGTGGCTGCCTTTCTAGCCTTCACTGTTGTCTTTCTTCTCCCTTCCCACACGCTGTGGTCCAGAAATTAGGAGCAGTCAAGGCCCTTTACTTGGAGGCGTTTTAACAGCCACCAAAAGCCCCCCTGTTTCCATTCTGTAGTGGGCAGGGTGCCCTCTGGCACCGCCTGGTCTGTCTCCAGTGAGGCAGGATGTCGGAGGCCACCAATAACATTGACTACTAGCTCCGTGAGCCGTGGCCTGGGAACAATAACCTAGGTCACGAATAATTCCTTCCTTTGGAAACCTGGCCTGATCTGCTTCAGTTGCAATATCCTTTTCAGCCCATTAGGTGAAACCGATGGAGAAGCGCCTGTTTGGATTTCTTCCCAGTTCTCTAATTAATGGCTTCTTTCCTGTAAGTGTAGGGTAGCTGCTGTGTATCAAGCGACCCTGTGTTCTGGCAGGAGCTGCGGGAACCCCAGAACTGTTGGCTTTGTACTGCTTGCAGAGCTCCAAGCAGATTCCAAAGCACATTTTCTTCAATACTAATTCTCTGCCTTACTGTATACAGATCCTGTATAGAAAATCACAGGAGGGTGTGGAGAAGAAACTCCCCATCCAGGAGTGCTGTCACTGTTTACACTCTGAGAATGCCTCTTTGTAGCTCTGTTTACACATACACGCCCCCACACACGTACTTTTCACAGTTGATTTCCCATTGCTGTTGATAATCCTCCCCACACCCGCACTTCACACTTGAGAAAAAGCATTTTGAAAACATTCTGAGGACATTGTTTCTGTTGTTTCCATGGCTGCATTTAGGAGTATACCACGTGATACCAGACTGGTCCCCATTTAAGCTGATGCCAATTTCCTTGCTTAAAGTCTTTGTTAGATATATTTTCATTTGAATTCTGTATTCTTAATTTAAGATGGATACTTAGGCATTTAACTATTGGCTCAATATAAAGCTACACAAGACTTCCAAAAGCCAGGTTCTATTTTGTGTATGCATTAGAGAGAGGATGTTGAGTTGTCCTCCAGAAAGTAGCCACTCCTTTTCACAGCTCACAGTGTCAGTGAAGGCAAAAACAGGCTTTGTGGGGGGACTGGAGAGGAGACTGTTGAGAACTGACAGTGGCTGTGGCCCATGACGCTCCAGAGGGCTCCAGTGCCTAAACAGTGCAGTGTAGTAGTGGAAGAGCTCATGCAAGACCCACGGTGAACAAACATAAGAGGCACAGCTCCGGCTGCTGAGACTCCGTGCCTTTGTTACTCCTGGGAAGCATTTAAACCTGAGCTTTGGGGTTTGGGTTTTAGAATAACTTTCTGATGAAAAGTTCTTTGTTCATTATACAGAGAAAGGGTCGAATAAAATAGAATTTATGTGGAGGTTACCATTGTTAATATTTTTAGCTTTAAACAGGCAGATTCTCCATGTGGTTAGCTTTGTGATGAGCCCTTTTCACGTAATTGCTGCTATAATACTGGTATTCATCTGTGCCAAGGACCCCTTGGAAGGATCCCTTCCTTGTGTTACGGTCTCTTGCAGGGACCCGTCCCCCTTGCCTGGAAGTGCCTTTCTGACCCTGCAGGCATTGGGTTCGAGCCCCTGGCTGCCTGGCGCCTGGCTGCTCTGTGACGTGTGGTAATTGTTCCTTGTTTGTTTCAGGTGTGATCCCCTGGGCCCGTTTGCCGTCGGGGGAGAAGACCTAGACCCCTTTGGGTGAGTACTGCTGGGGAGGTGGCAGCAACCTAACCGGCTCCCGTGGCTTCTCAGCCCCAGCTCATCTTCTAATTTGAGGCTTTCCTTTGGGGTGGAGGAGGAAGCTGTTGCCAAGCGGCTGAGCAAGCCCTGGTGTTGACTGTGCGTCGTGCCCATAGCAGCGCCCGAGTGCAGCACGGGGGCCGCCTCAGGATTGCCCAGGCACTGATGGAGGAGCACACAGTGGGCCGCTGAGTTGAACGTTGCTCAGGGTTGTTGTGAGGTTGCCCCGCTAGATAAAGGGAGTCTTTGAGCCTCGTTAGACTGTCTGTGATCCTTGCCATACACCCCATAAAGTTACTGCTGCCTCGGCTATGCACTGTCTGCTCTGCAGAATTCAGACTGGATTTAGCCTCTGCTGCAAGGTGACCCCAACTTAGACATCTCCTCTTTAGATAGAGGGGAAGTCACTTAACTCTCCAGTGCAGCCTGAACAGTGACCTCGGGGGAATAGCAGCTCACTCTCCTAGTTGGAGCATGTGAGGTCAGGTTCATGGAACTCCTTGGGGGACAGATGCTGTCAGGAGCCAGAATTGGGCAACCTACAGGCAGGCTCAGATGGCTCTGAGGCCCAAAAGGGAAACAGAGCCAAAGAAACTGGCTTCATGGGTTGTTTTTAGTTATTAGTCCTTCAACCTAACATATGCCCTGTAGAGCCTTGTG
The DNA here is from genome assembly GCF_051225735.1 of Oryctolagus cuniculus. Classification (NCBI taxonomy): domain Eukaryota; kingdom Metazoa; phylum Chordata; class Mammalia; order Lagomorpha; family Leporidae; genus Oryctolagus; species Oryctolagus cuniculus. The sequence continues at coordinate 27,049,448 of NC_142877.1, forward strand.
ACAGCTCTGTATTGACCTTAGCCAGTTCCAGCTCCTGTTCTTGATCAGATCACCCCGCTTGGGTATAGGACATAACAAGGGTTCTCAGTAGGCTCAGGGAGGCCTACAGAACCAAAAGTACAGTCCCTTAGCATTCTTGCTTTTGCCAGCTTCCTGCTGGCTTTCAGGCACCATTCACATGACTGTCAGACCCTCAGAGTGGACACGGTCAGTCTTCATCCACGCCCCCTTTCTTCACCTTTGCTTGAAGGGCAGTCCTTGCCATGGCTGCTTACCCAGTTTGCCTTCTTGCCTCAGGTGTCGGAGAGGTGGCATGATTGTGGATCCCCTGAGATCTGGCTTCCCAAGAGCACTTATTGACCCATCCTCAGGCCTCCCGAACCGGCTTCCGCCAGGCGCTGTACCCCCAGGAGCTCGCTTTGACCCCTTTGGACCCATTGGGACCAGCCCATCAGGGTAGGTATTCACCCAGGTATGCTGAGAAGCGGGACCTGATGGCAGTTCAGTTCCGTGTAGTGGCAGCTAAAGTCTCTGAAACCAGGAGCAGAGTTGCCATTGCCTCCACCCACTGATGCCGAGACGGTAGAGCCTCTACCGTGGTGCTGTCTGCTGCCTCCATAGAGCCTTCCAGGAGCTCGCCATCTCTGAGTGCCTCCCTTCCCCTAGCTCCCCTCCAGGGAGGACTCAGAAGGAGGAAGAGCTACCCCTAACTAGAAGTTAAGCATGTGTCAGACTCATTGTATCCTCTGTCAGCAGTCTTGGGTAGGTGGTACTATCCTCATGTTTATGGATGCAGACATTGAGGCTCTGAAAGCTGAGGTCACTGACCCCGGGTGAGGGACTCAGAAATCAAACCCAGGCTCTTGAGTCGTGGTCTGAACTGCCGCGCTCCACCACAGCACCCTGGGGGCAGGCTCCATCCGCCTGTGTGCTCCGGCCCCTCCCGCACTCCGACTCACCAGCCCCTCTTTCCATTCCAGACCTAACCCAGACCATCTCCCCCCGCCGGGCTACGATGACATGTACCTGTGAAGGCCTCAAGAATGTAACATCCCAGCCTTCTCTCCACTCTCCTGGAGCTGCCACCACTGGCCCCGTCAGCAACCGTGTTCTTGCGGGCTGGGGCCCAGGGACTCTGCCCATGTGTTTGCTGGCCGGCTGGGGTTGCCTCCCCTCCCCTTATCAGAGCTGAGGCACTTGCTGCAGCTCTCCACCCGGCTGCCTTAGGTCCCAAAGATCTCACACCATCAGCTCCTCCCTACTTTCCAAGGGAGCCTCCGGCAACATAAACCCTCCACCCGACGGAGTCCCAGTCACAGCGCTATAAGAACAGAACGCATTTTGGATGTTATTATGAAGAACCAAATGTCAATACAAAATTCACGTTGCCGGTCTCTCACTTTTCTTTTTGCTTTGATGCACACAGCTCCTTCTGGTGACAAGGCTTTAGAGTTTTAGTCTTTGTAGGGCCCAGCAACTCTCTTCCCGCCCAGGGCCTGCTCTTGCTTCTCAGGCACTTGCGCTCATAAACTGCTGTTGCTCCTGAGATCGCTAAGATGGGTCCGACTCCTTGGATAGAAAATGAGTGACTAGAAATGCACTGGTCTCCTAGGACAGGGCAGGCACACTGTGGAAAGACTGCATCACTCTGACAAGGGCACAGTCCTCCCGTATTCCTGTTCTGGGCCGGCCCTCAGCTCCATCTGCCCCTGGGCAGCAGTAGCCTGATAAGCAGAGGAATAAACAGAACAGACCTAGAGGCTAATCTCATTTTTGCCCTAACTCACTGAGTGACCCTAAGCAAGTCCCACCTTTTAGGCCTCTCGCCCACCTATGAAATGAGAGATCCTTCCCTGCCCTGAAACATCAGTGCTGCTTTCTCTGGCTGGGGCCCCTAGGAACTGGGCCGAAGGAGCAGACTGAAAGTCAAGGCTCTCTGGTACTGCTTACTGAGTCTCCCTCTCTCTCGTCCCTCGCCCAGTCAAGATCACGGCAGCATGGGCTCTGTCTGAGTGTGGTGGTGAAATTCGGGAGGAACAGGGAGCCCCAGCTCTGGAAGCCACTGTCCTGTGTCCATGCCCACCTGACATTTGGTGTTCTCCAGATCCTTTTCAGGCTGAGGCCTGCCACGTGGGCAGTGATGAGCCCCTGTGCTACAGTGGAAAGAGCACCCTACAGCTGCGGTTCAGAGGCACAGGTCCAGGCACTAGTCACTTTGGCTTCCCCACTGGCGTTTCAGATGTGTGGGGGTCCTTTTACTTCTCAGCTTTTCTGATCCCTCCCGGCAGTTAGGACGTATTGCTTGCTTGTGGGCAGTAGGCTCCTGTAGCTTTGCTGAAGCACTGCTAGGCTGTTTCTATGCTGCTCCTCTGCTCAGCCTGAGGATGGGTAGCAGTAAGCTAAACTGACCCTCAGGCCCAGGGTGGGAGGCTTGCAGGAGCAGGCCCTTTCCATGTCAAACACCAAGACGCCAGAGGTAGCTGACAGCTTTGAACCCCTTAGAACATTTGTGCACTTAGGGAAAGACCCAGATATCAGGCAGAGGCACAGATGCCATCCTTGCTCATAACCTCCTTCCTTGAGGGCTGGTGGGTTAGTGAAATATGAGTTCTGGTTTGGGAATCAGATCATACCTGTAACCAAAGGGATCGGGAGCGATTTGCTCATGAAAGCATCCTTTATTATAACAGGAAGCATCTGTAAAAGGAACATCAGACTGGAGACATCAGGCAGGGAGGGTAGATCAGTGTGTCTGATTCAAGGAAAAAATAAGATTAATAATAAATTTTCCACTTACGTTTTCTAGAGCAAAGTTTGAAAATACAATCATACACATACTTCTGTTTTCTGAAGCAGAAAATATAGTGATTCCTCTTCAGAATCAGTTGTTTGTTACGTGGGTCTCCCTGTATCAAGGAGGAGCACAGGCCATGTCTTAGATGTTGCGTGTGGGCAGGGAATGGGGTGTTTAGGAACTTCCTGGTCAAGCTGTTGGTGCTGGATTTGACGTGGGCTGCTTCCCTCCAGCTGTGAGTCCTCCCCGAGCAGCAGGTGGGGACGTTGCAGGTGTGTGTTTTGTAGAACCCCCAAATTGTAGCCTTAACAATAAACATCCACACTTCATAACCTGTTCTTTCTTAGTGATAGCTTTATTGAGATACAGTTCACAGACCAAAAGTTCACCTTTTTCAAATATGCGATTCAGTGAGCTTTATTTACTATCTTCACAGTGTTGTGCATCCATCACCATATGCAATTCCTGAACATTGTCACCACCCTGAAAAGAAGCTTCATACCCATGAGCAGTCACTCCCTTTCTCCCTCCTCCCAACCCCCAGTCCAGGAAATCACTAATCTATCCCTGTATCACTAAAGATTTGCCTATTCTAGACAGTTCTCATAAGTGGAGTCACTTCCTAGTGGCGTTTTGTCTCTGGCTTCTTTCACTGGGTGTAATGTTTTCAAGATGCGCTCATCTTGAAACATCTGTCTGTATTTCATTCCTTTGTGTAGCTGAATAATGCCCATTGCATGAATATGTCACATTTTGCTCGCTCATTTACCAGTTGGTGGACAGTTGGGTTACTGCTTTTTGGCTAGTAGGAATCAAGGCACGGCATTGCTGGATTACGTGGTAACTTTGTGTTTAACGTTCCAAGACTCTGCCAAGCTTTTTTCTACAGCAGCCGCACCACTAGGCCCTCCCACCGTAACTTGTGAGGGTTCCAGTTGCTTCACTTCCTCGTACTGGTTATTCTTCATCTTCTTGCTTATCACCATCCTAGTGGGTGTGAAGTGGTATCTTGTGGGTTTTGCCTTCTATTTATTTTTAAGAAGAAATTTGACCTAGGCTAAACAAGGCAGAGACCAGAGGCACTCACCATGGGGAATAGACCATGGGTGACCATGGCTGGTGAGCTGCAGAGGAGTTGTGTTTGACTTTGGGAGATGTTTTCGGCTTGATATGATGCAAGAAATTTCCATGGCCTTTTCTAGTGAGATTCACAGCATCACTTTTGCTTGGTGCAAAATTTAATTGTTCATCCAATGACTTTACAAGTACAATAAAGGCCTGGTTCTAAGTGATTGTCTGTTGGTGGTGAAATGCCATGGACCACTAGTTCTGTTTCTGGGATGCACTGACTCACATCCCACCTTCTCTTCCTTAGCTTGTCTCCTCCCTAGTTCTCAGAGCTGGCTGTGTTTCTCATCACATTTATCTAATTGTGAGCATCTGCCAACCTCCATTGAGAAATCAAGAGTCTCTTAAGGTCCCAAGAATATATTGTGCTCAGAATGGAGACTGTTCCTGTGCTGGGTGGCCAGTGCCTGTTGACAAGAGTTCAAAAGAGGGCAGCCAGTCCCATACAGCCTCACTCTGGAACCCAGCTTTCCTCGTGGGCTCCCTCTCTGTTGTCATTAATGGCACTTTTTTGTAACTGATTCATGTGTCTCTTCACAGGAAAATTGGAATCTGTAGTCTGTTACCTAATCTTGTCCATTTTGGTACAATTCCAATAAAGACAGGTTCTACCCCTAGGAGAGGAAAGATTGCCCACAGGCACACACGCCCAGATTTCTCTGTCAAATGTTTCATGCTTGTAGACCATTGTTGACTTTTTGCACCAATAGAGAGACTCAAAGGCAGGCATCCAAATCCCAGGCATTGTTTGCTCTTGGACTGCCAACAAGGCATACCCCTGGTAGCCCTGAATCTGCCCCCAGAGGATGGGATCAGAAAGCAAAGGTGGCAGCCAGTGAGGGGTGGCAAGCCTGGGTGACTGAGGACAGACCCCAGAATGCAAAAAAGCAGCAATGACAGAAAACCCTACTAGTGGCAGGGATGAAGGGAGCTACAAAGTGGAAGGGTTGGAGGAATATGGGGTTGATGGCAATGTCTAAGAGAGGGCCCTAGGGGACCATGTGACTAACTGTTACAGATGAGCCACACAAGGTGAGTGTCGTGAGTCACAATGTGATGAGGGTTCAGAGGGACGAGAGATTAGTAGGGCACTGCTGAAGTGTAAGTCTGCAGTCGTAGTAAAAAGAAACTAATTTTTTTAGCCAAAGAGGTTAGCATGCAGAGATCACGTCGTCGTCATTGCCATGACTTGGAGCTTAGGAACTGCAGAGCTGCACCAGTGCCGCCAGCGTGACCCCACTCAGCTCAGGTCCAAGTTGAAGGATTAGTTCAATGCTTCTGATTGTTAGGATCTACATCAACTCTCAACCTGTAGCTGCAATGGAGGTCCCTTTTCCTTTTCCCACCTTTCCAGTCAGTAAAGTGCATTGGACAGAGGTCTGGTAAGCCAGTCTCCCATCTGTGTTGGTGCCACGGGCCAAGTGGATGTCCCACAGCCTTGCGTGCCAAGCCTATCTCCTGAGATACTTGCTCTAAGTATGCATTAGTACATCCTGGGCCCCACCCAGATCTCTAGGGTAAGGCCCTCAAACCCATTTTTTACAAATTTCTCTATGATTGATGTAATCACACAAGTTTGAGAACAGAGAAGGGAAAGAAAGACTTTCCATTCTTTCTACTTGGACCACCACCAGCAGCAGCATCACCTAGGATCTTGTCAGGAAATGCAGAATCTCTGGCCCCACCCCAGACCAAACAGCAATCTTCATTTTAACAAGTTCTTCCCATAATTCATGTGCACATTAAAGTTTAAGAAGTTCAAGGGTGGAAGCTTTTTTTCACCTGTTTATCAAATGCAAGGAATTGAGTCAGTCATTCCTGCTTGATGGCACATTATGATTAATGCATGCAAGAACCCTCCTGTTTTAAGTGTGTGCCTATTATAACCCCAGTATCTATTCCATTCCCTTACCCTCATTGGTCACCCAAATGTGTTTCATGTATGTCTAAGTACATAAGCACTCTTGTAAGGTAGCATTCATTATGTTCAAATCTTTGAGGTGTCATCCCCATTTTTTGAACTGGGAAAGAGGGGCTGGAAAGGCCCAGTAACTCCTTCTAGGTCCAGAAGGGGTCTCAGATTTGGGCAGACATGGGTGTGACTCCCAGTGCTGCCTTAGCCAGTACGTGGCCTTTCCCATCTGCAAGAAGAGCACCACCTCCACCTGCAGAATTCTTGCAGGATCCGTCCTGATAATGTGTCTTATTAGCAGCCTGCAGAGGCTCAGTAGGTACTAGCTGCTACTATTAATGAGACCATATGAGTAGATAAGGGTGGAGCTCAAGGACAAGAGGAAAGAACCTTGGGCTGCCCCCAGAGAAAGAAAAAAGCATTTGTCTGGCACTTACAGGGTGAAGTCAGGATCTGTGTGAAGGTACCTAATCCCCAGGATGGTCTGAGACTGAAATCCATCCTGTTTGCAAATTGAGCCTCTGTTCCTACCTGTAATCTTGGCACCCAGGTTGAACAGGCACCCAAAACCACCCATCACAACCTCCATTCTACAGAAGAAACACTCAAAAAGCCCATGAGGGTGAATTCCTGAGAGCCCACTTTGGGCCCTGGGGGATGTATACAGGGCCCTGTCACTTGGCCTCCTAAGTTTGGTAGGATGAGAGTTAATCTTCCCCACTGAGCAGGTAAAGAGGTAGATTCAGAGCCACTGAATGAGTGACTTTCCCAGGCCACAGAGACCTGCCACCTAGACCAAGGCATTTCACTAAACACTGTCCAAAGCAGACGGTGTCCTTCAGCTTCAGCACCCTGGTCAGCGCCCACCCTCTGTCAATCTGCTGGGGGTGGTCATTAGGATAGGCCAAACTGCTGTTCCCCAGTCCACTTGGATCATCTGGCCCAGTCTTGAGGACAAACAGACTGGACCCAGGTGTCTTGGTCGAAATACAGAGTCTGCCCTCTCCCTCTCCTTCAGACTACACCCACAGGAGCCCTTATCCTTTCTTAGTTCCCAGGACATAAATTCAAGTGAGAAGCATATGAGGAGAAGAATGGGCTGAGGGCTAAGCCATGGTGACTGTGGACACATCCTATCCCCTCTGACTTTTCCTATCTGTAAATGGAGGTAAAGGTGCACCTGTCTCTAAGGTCTTGCTCACCAGTAGTATTCCATGGCCCTAAGTGGACGTGGGCCTGAGTTCAGTACTCCCCCATATGCCTTCCTCTTCCCTGCCGCAGAGCTTCCTAGTTCCCACGTAACTCCAGACCTCAGAGTAGTAGCCCCCAGCCCATGCTCCGACTGGCCTGCGTGTTCTTCGATGGGATGCATGAGCAGGTTATTAACTTGATTCTGCTTTTCACCCACTGTGTGACCTTTGGCAGCTTCCTTAACCTGCCTGGGCCAAAGCTCTTCATTGTATGGAGGTAATGATGGGCCCCTCTGTGGGGTAGTCATGGGACTGTGTGAGCAGGATTGGAAAGGCATAGAAGAGGGCCAGGCACAGAACACTCTAGGTTGTTAGAAGTTGAATACCTCATGCTTGTTCACTGTTTGCCTTTCATCCAGCTGAGCTCTGTCAAACCTCCCTTTCTCATCTCAGCAGCTGGGACCCAGCCAGTAGTTAACTGGTCACTTTCAAACTTAGTCCAACCCAATTTACTTTCCAACTCACTTCCAGTTCCAAGAAGTCCCCTCTGACTTCCTCTGGTGTGGTCGGGGAAGAGGAGAGAGCCACAAGAAGTGCCTCTTCCCTGGTCTTGCTGATGGAGAAGAGGGTGGGAGGAGGTGGTCTTTCTCTAAATTCTAGGGTTTGAGGGGGTTGTTTTGATTCTGTGGTCTCCAATAGGCTGCACACATAGTGTATGGAGGTGGTGAGAGCTTTGCCCTGGGCCCTCAAAGGGTGCACGTCTGCCGGAAGCTCCCAGCACATCTGCTGGCGGCGGTCACCTACCATCTGCCACAGCAGCTCTTGAGCACCAGGCGTGCCAGGGCCCTCCACCTGCCTTCCAGGCCTCAGAGCTCAGGGAGGGGATGCAGGGCCGCCCTCCTTCCTGATCCCCCGCATCACTACCCCTTCAAGCCAGCATTGGGCTGTTCCCATGGGCCTGCCAGCTCAGGAGTTGTTCTGGTCAGAAACAGGCCTCGTCTCCATGTTCATAAACAGTGGGCTCCAGAATGCACCTTGCACCCTCTTGAGAACATTCTCTTTATGGTCTTTCTCTCTTCCACACTTATCTCCAAAGCCTAGTACAGAGTAGGTGCGCAAACCCTTGAGAGAATGAAGGATGCTCGGATGGGCGCTCCTGGATGGTTTGCAGGCCCTGCAGCTCTGCAAGTTTCCAGCCCAGTGGCAGAGGCCAGTCCCCTTCTGGAGGGCTCTTCCATTTCTGGGAGTGATGGATTAAGCCCCAGGGGGTGAGGATGTGGATGTCTGGGCCCAGCAGGCGGCATCCATTGGACAGTCCCTTGGCCTCAGCTGCAGTTCGCAGTTCGCTGGCAGTAAGATAATCCCCTTTAGCATCCTTTTACCCACACAGAGGTCCGGCTGTCCAGCTGCCGCTGAAAAAGCTGGAGCTCTGGCTACCCTGAGCCCAGCCACCACAGAGCAGCAGCCGGCCAGGGCTGGAGAGAGCAGGCGCCCCCTTTAATCCTGCCACTGCTGTTCCCAGCCACCTGCTGCACTCATCAGTGTCACCTGCCAGGCCCTGCAGGCATTTGCACTTGGGCCTCTGCTTTAATCTTTGATGGGGGAGGGGAGGGACTTTGAGGAGGACAGTCTGGCAGCTGGCAGGGAGTCAGCAATGGGAACGACTCACCTGTGGCCGCCTGACCCCCCCTGAGTAGTTTCAGTGGAAAGAGAGGCACAAAGGAATCACAAAGAGGAGGATGGAGAGTGGAGGAAGGGAAGAGAGATGAGAGAGAGCTGCCTTTTACTGACTGCCCTTAACCTGAAGTCAGCGCTGGCCCAGACACTGCGCCACCCAGTAAGAGGTTGGCATAGCAGCCGCCTTCTTCCCTACCTTCCTGCTCCCCTGAGGCCAGCGTTCCTGCCAGAAAAGCTGATTAGTGAGTTCCCTTCCACTCTTACCTCCTGCCAGGTCCAGGAGAGCAGCCACTGCCACCTTGACTCTGATGACTCAGAGGCCAAGACGGGACGGGCTGCCGAGATGGAGGCCTGGAGCTTAAGGTTGTGACCTCTGTAGCGGGGACCCCGGGAGGGTGGCTGAGTGCTGGATCCCACAGTGTCACAGACACCTCTACACTGCATCTGATATCAGAGGATCTTCCTGCCACACACCTCTGCAAGCGATATTAAGGGCTGCCACGAACTGTCCCCCTGTGAATTCCATCCTGGTAATGACCCTGTGACTTGAGTACTCTGGTCAGTCAGCCCCATTCTGCAGGGGATGCAGCACAAAGCCCCGCTCTGGGCCCCTGCCCTTCAGCATGCCTCCTCTCAACACCCAGGGCACACTGGCTGTTTAGACCTCTGAGCCTCTGCTGGTGCTGTTCCTCTCTGCCTCGAGTACCTTTCCTTATACTCAGCCCTTGTTAGCCCTCCTCCCTTCCAGGAAGGCTTTTCTGACCCCAGCTCAATGAGGCACCCCCTCTGCATGCAGCCCTCGCAGACACGCCACCCACCCTGCCTCCATCACAGCAGTGGCCAACACTGTCCTGTGTCCCCAGACAGCCTGTGACCAGCCCACAGCACCCCATTCCAGGAGGAAGGCAGAGTGGCTGCCTGGAGGGCCGACACCTGTGAGCAGTCATGAAGAGCCATGCGCCAGGCAAAGTGCTTTACAAGCGCCAGCTCGTTTACTGCTCGCTGCAGCCTTTGGGGAAGGTGCTGCTCCCAGCCCTGCTGCCTCCCATGCGGAGCACCTGAGGAGGCCCCAAGCAACTCCCAGGCAGCCAGGCCGCCAGCCTCTGGAGGCAATGCTCCCACTCACAGACCTGATGCACGACCCCCGGCAGAAGCCCTCCACGAGGGGCTCTGCCTCCAGGCCCTCTGCACTCAGCTCTAGGAGTTGGAGAGTGGCCACGCTGCCACCTCTGCAGCATTCTGACATCCTGGCCATCTGCTCGGACACAGCCCAGCCCAGGAAGAGGAATGGTGTGGGGACCAGGGGGTCTGGGCCACTGACAAGAAGACAGAACAGGGCCCATATTGTTACCGCCTTGAACCAGTCTCTGGCCATTGTGGCACTGGCTGTCCCCAAAGGAGAGGTGTGGAAGTTTGAGGAGCCTCTTGGCCAGATCCTACCCAACTGTGCTGCACCCCTGAACATACCCAACACCTGCCCAGTAAGTGCTAAAGTACCTCCACTGCCAGGGCGCCCCCTACCACTCCAGCCCAGGCCAGCTTCCCTTCCCCAACTGACACCTGCCTCTTCAGCAACATTAGGGCAAGTCTACTTCCCAGGAGAAACCAAGGGCACTTCCTTGGCTTTGCCAGTGCCACTGACACCTCACTATGCCATGACAGAACCTGACACGGCTTCATCATAATGCCCCCCTTCGCATTCCTACCCCTTCGAAGTTCTCCAGACACAGGTGCTGTGTGTGCAGCCTTGGAGAACTGCTTGTGTTTCCTGGCCCCGCAGTCTGTGAAGGCAGAGCGGGAAGGTGTTCAGTGTGCCTCTAGGAGACCAGAGAGGTGGAGAGATTTGCCCAAAGGCCCACAGGGAAAGGGGTGACCAGCAGCACCTGGCTAGCCTGCTCTGCATCCCAGGACCATGTGGTCCCCTCCAAAATGCTAGGTGGAAACTCTCCTGGAACTCCCCTTCCCTGCAAGGGGGGTGGAGGGAGCGCTGGATGGATACAGAGACAGCAGCCAAGCTGGGGGAGGGGAAGTAGGGCAATGGCTGTGAGGTTGGCAGCCTGGGGTCGGCAAGACCAATGACTGGGGGAGAAAGAGAAAACAGGGTCCATCACCCAGAGCACACCCTGGCTAGGAGCTGCTTCACGAGAATGCATGTCCATGGCTTCTGAGAGACGTCAGGAAGGAGAAGTGCAGGGGTGTGCACGGTGTGCCTGCTCAGGTATGGGCATATGGGCGTGTGCCTGTGTGTGGATGCACATGCGGGGAGGAAGACATCTTTAAGGGACTCCCAGGGAAGAGAATGCTCAATCCCAAGAAAGCGAGCATTTAAAGTGGGATGCCAGGCATTTCTAGCCAGGAGACTCGCAGGGGGCCTGGCTAAGTGACAGGAGTGAGATGGACACTGGGTATTGGCCTGGGCACCTAGGGCCTGGTCAGGGAGATTCTGGGTGGTGATCTCAGCTCCTGGACACCCAGCTAACACCTCCTAGCATAATTGTCCTGAAAAGGCTGCAGGAGGAGGGTCTCCCTTCATCAAGGCCTAGACAGGAGCACAGACAGCAGACAGGTCCCCAAGCTCCAGCTACAGGGACCAGTGGTATTGAAGCCCCTTCAGCTCTTCTCCATCACTGACTCCTACCTCTAGATGAGACACCAGGAGCTGGGCAGGGACTGGGGGGCTCCAGGACACCGTGTGGGCCTGGCTGCCCCAGCAGGTGCAGGAAACTTGTTGCATTCATTTACCAATCCATTCCTTCAACAGTGAACACCTACTATGTGTGGATGTTTCTAGTACTGGGAGTACAGCATGAGCCAGTTAGACTGAAATGCCAGAAGCCTGCAGTCTGGTGGGGGAGGTGGGAGGAATAGACAAGAAATTAAGACATGGCCTGCCAGGGGGTGGTAAGAGCTCCAGAGGGAAACAGAGCAGGGAAGGAGGAAAGGGGGTGGGGGTTAGGCCAGGAGGAGAAAACGGGGTGGGGTTTGGCCAGGAGGTGGGAGAGACTTTAAACAGGGTAGTCAGCAGGTATCACTGGGCAGTGATCTTGAATAGAGCCCCTAAAGAGGTGCAATCTAGGCCTTGCAGATATGGAGAGAAAACTACATGCAAAGGTCCTGAGGCAGCAGTGTGCCTGCCAAGTTGAGGAATGACAAGGAAGCAAATATGGCTGAACTGGAGTGAGGTCAGAGCGACCCAGGGGCCAGATTGTGCAGGACATTGTAGGCCACTGAGAGGGACAGACTCAGGTTGGGGAGACCTGAAACCTATGCAATTTAGGGGGCCACCCATAGGAAAAATAAAGCCACAAACACCAAAGGCAATTCAGCACCTCGAAAGGGGCCCGGGCCAAATGAGGGGCCTGGCCCCTCCGGCTTGGCTAGTCTTGCAGGAAATTGGCCTCTGGCTGTGAGAATTTGGCTCTGCCAGAGCAAGAGGGCGCCTTCGCATTCAGACAGAGGGCAACAGGACCTGACCGCCCCGTCAGCTCCCTCCAGCTGCCAAGGGCAGGACGAGCTGAGAAGGAAGGTGGACAGGAGAGAACGCCAGGACACCAGTGCGATCCCTGGACTGGGCGAGGGGCCAGGGGTGGCCAGCGTCAGACTCTTCAGATCAGCTGGTGGGTCTGAGACAGGCCGAGGTGTTGGTCCGTGGTTTCAGACCCAGCAGTCACCCCCAAATGGGGTGGGGAAAGGGAACATCACTGTTACTGGACCTTGGCCACCGCGTATCCAGTTACCTCTGATCGGCGTCATTTCCCCTCGTAGGCTCTTTTCACTCAGAAACCCAAGCTCAGAGAGGTCGAGTAACTTGCCCAAGGTCACACAGAAAATGGCCAAACATGGATTCAAATCCTGGTCTTACCAACTCCAAAATCGGTATCTGTTCAGACATTGGCAAAGCAGACTGGGAGTCCTAGAAGCCTGTCTGCCGGGAGATGAGGCATATTCCAGTGACCACAGGGGCCCCTGGGATGACTCCAAACCTACTCCCAGAGAAACCTGCCGAGTTCTCAGCACCCTCCCCCAGACTGCTCCTCACACCTTCCTACACCTGCTTCTGCTCCGCCGGCTGGGAGACCTCAGCTGCAATCTTAGGGAAATGTTGGCATCTCTCAAGTTTTCTTAATTCACCGACAAAGTAATGACTGCCTCAACCCATTATACACATCTCTAAAGGAGTTTACATTAGAACGCAGAGCAGGCTTCTCTGGCTTGAAGAAAGCCGGAGATTCCTGGGATTTGATCTTCTAACAGATTCAGCCCCTAAATACATTTCAGAGCCTTTAACCTGATAGGAATTCACGGTCCCAGATGCAGCATCAACAGGCTTCGTCTCCATGTAAGTCCTCCCACCCCCACCCCGTCACAGAGATCCTTGAATATTTTTATTATCATCTTTACGGATTTCAGAAACCTGAGCCCCTTACTCAGGATGTCCCATTCAGCTTTAGTTACCCAGAACAGCTCACACTGCTTCCTGCCACTGCTCCTGTTAAGGCTGGGAGGAGTGAACATACCAGTGGGAGCCCAGGACTTGGGACTCTCCACCATCTTGGGGCTTTGTTCTTTTCAAACCCCGCCCCCTTTCACACCATGGTGGAACCTGAGAGGAGAAGGGAGGCAAGCCTGGTCCTCCGCCCCCTGGGTCTCTTCCCCTGGCAGGAGCAGAGCAGACATTCGATCAGCCTTGGGGCTGTGACATCACACTGCGCAGATGGCCCACTCCCCGGGCTGAGGGCTCGTGTTACAGGCCATCAGGCCTCTGCAGACCAGGCTCCCGGACCTTCACTCCCTCCACTGGCAAGACAGTCAGGAGCCCCAGGAGGCAGGACCTGCATGGCAGCAGGGGCTCACTGGTGTGAAGACTTCCAGGGCCCTGCGGACCGAGCGCTGCCTCCCCCCATCCTCAAACACCTTCATCTTCCTGCCCCCTAGCACCTGCTTCCTTGCCTGGTCTTTAGAGAGCCTGGAAGGAGGCTGGGAATATTCCACAAGCGAATAGGAGCAAACAGCAATCGATGCAGCCAGAGCGCCCAGGACGCCGGGTGTGCCCAAGTCCTCCCCACGGAGCTGGTAGCCGCACTTTACGACTGAGGCAGGAGGGCCAGTCCCAAATATTTAGATTGTTCTGCTGGATAAGATTCCCATTGTTGAGGGGGAGGTGACAAAGGCCAGCCTCATGCCCACAGAAAGACAGCAAAGCCCTTGCTGTGTACTTGACTGTATAAAATGCATGACTGCAGGAAATTAGACCCCAAGACCAAAACCAGGCTGTAGGAGACTTTGGACTTAGCCCAGGCCAACCACGGGGCTTGAAAGCAGTACCCCGAGAGCTGCTGATGATTGGCAGTGGTGGGCTCCAAGGTCAGGCCAGCAAATGGCATGGAGAGCGATCAGTGCCCAGAGACACCCTCTTGCCCTGAAGGGGTGGCCAGAACAGAGCCCAGGTTTCTGTCCCCATGGCAGAACCGGAGGGACCCCAGGGGTCATTCCGTCCCAGCCCTCCCTTACAGACAGGGTGGCTGAGGCCTGGATAGGGAAGGGGCGCGGGTTAGTCCACACGGGTGCTGCAGGTGCATCCTTCTCCCCTCCTCATGCAGCCGCCTCCCACCCTAGATGGTTCAGGCTGAAAAGGGCCCCGCCAAGGGCACCCAACTTGTGCACATGGCTGATGAGGACAACGGGAGTCCCAGACCCCAGGCACGGGGTGGGCAACCTTCCAAACAGCTCCCAGTCCTCAGGCCATGAAACCTCACCTTCCAGGAGCAGCAGTTTCCAAACTTTTGTATTTTTAGCAGCAGAAGCCATCCTCCAACCAAAACCTTTTGCAAAACTTCAAGCTACAAAACAGCTCCCTGGGCTCCCACTGTAGTGGGGCCTGCGTCAGGCCCCAGGGGGCTCCCCCTCCACCCCTGAGACTCCTCCCACTGGCCCCAGGTGGAGGCTCCATTTGAAACCCCCAGGCCTTGGAGCAGCCCTGGAGCTAAAGCAGCCAGACTTGCAGGCTCCTTCTTAGGACCGCTGCAGGGTGTGGCTGGGCTCCGGGAGCTGGACAACTTCATTCTCCACCAGGGCCTGGCCCCCATCGCCGCTGAGCTGTCTCATGCGCAGGTTGATGGAGCCATACGTCTTCCTGCAACCTCTGCCAGGGACAAAGGTCCGCCGGCGGTAGAGCTCGCCCTTGCACAGGGAGACCAGCAGCAGCACGGACAGGAGCATGCCGCCCACCGTGAGCAGCCCCAGGCCCGCGATGATGCACTTGTCCAGGTGGGAGCCCAGGCGGGCGTAGTACATCTCCAGCCGTTCCATCTCCCTCGCTGTCACTGTGTCCGGGTTGACGCGGGCCTCGCGGGGGATGGCGTATGCTGTCACTACCAGGAGGATCCCACTCACCAGGAAAACCAGGGCGGAAACGAAGCCGTAATCCACGGGGCGGCTCACGGGCTCCAGGCCCGGCCCCTCCTCCGAGTGCACAGACAGATCGTCCTGCTGGGATCGGGACAGTGGAGGGACACCCCCGGTGGGACTGGCATTCGTGGCGTTCTGGAAACGGGTCTCGTGCTCCTCTGAGGAGAAACAGGCATTTTCCACACCCTCCCTGGGCGGGGCGCCTGGGCCCAGGGGAGCTGGTCTCCTAGGGACCTGGGGGCCATTGCTCAGCGTCTTCAGTTCCAGACCAGGGGAAGATGCCATTTGAGGGGAGGGTCCCAGCTCATCCCTTGGCCCCTTGGCCGCTAGAAGAGAAAACAAAAAGTCAGTTGAACTGACTGAGCAAACCTCTTGCACGTGCCTACTGGTGCCGACCTCACACTGTGTGGTTTCCCCTGAAGAGAGCTCACCACACAGAGGGGAGATGGACGCAGCAGGACAGGCCCTGTTAGTATCCTGCTCCCCCACGGGCTGCTGTGTGGCTGTGGGCAACTCACCTCGCCTCCATGGGCCTTGGTTTCCCCACCTATAAAAGGACAATAACTCATTACCCCCTACTTCCCGAGAGAGATGCCAAGATTGAGATACACTACACTCAGTACTCAGAAGTGAGTGCTCAGTAAGGACTAGCAATGGGCTGTCACCATGGTGGAGGCAAAGTAGCTTCAAATCCCAGTTCTACCACTTGAGCTTAGGCAAGTGATGTGACCTCCTCTCCAGACTTGGTGTGCCCATCTGTAAAATGGGAATAAAGGATGTCTCCCTCATGAGGTTGTTGTGAGGATTTCATCAAACTAATGCATGCAAAGCCTGCAGACTCAGGAAGTGACCACTGTTGGCAGGGGTGGGGGGAGGATTATGGTGGAGATGGCCATGGTGTTATGGGAACAAACAAGAAAGTCTGGGAAGCTTCTGGGGGGTTGCTGGCATTTAAGTCAGACTTTGGAGGATGAGTCCGAAACTCCCCAGCAGTGAGAGTGAGGAGGTCACGCTGGGAAGGGGCAGGGATGACCTTCAGAGGTCAGTCGGGGTCACATGCAATCCCTATCCCACGGCATGACACCATTCCACGTGCACACCCCCAGAGCCCCAGGCACACAATCCGTACATGGCACGGAGCCTGCCAGGCGGACAGGGGCTCTGTGCCACACACACACTCTCTCTCTCTGCATTCCTATGGCAGGATATTCTTTGAGTGTACGCTCAGAGCTTCTCTGTGTGTGTGTGTGTGAACATGAGCAAGTGAAGTGAGAATGCGTACAGTGAACCAATGAAGGAAGCTCAAGGAGCCTGCATGCGGGAAAGCACTGTCCGATCCTTCTGACCTTCCCCTCACACGGACTTGCATCTTCTGAGCACACCCCGGGCCCTCCATCTGGGCGCCGAGCCCATGTCTCCTTCCCACACACGCCCACCACCACCTCCTTCCTCCCACAGACCCCCCTACCCAAGCACCTACTTCCTGCTGGGTGCTTCACGGGGGAGCATCTCAGACAACCCTCGGCAGACTGCACACCCAGGAGCGCCATCTCCAGTGTGTAAAGCAAGATCACGCCGCCCGCATGTGGGGGAGCAGGGAGTCGCAGGCAGCTACCCTAAGAGGTGTTAGCACCCACACCCTGCAAACCCTCGCTCCCGGGCTGCTGGCTGCACTCTGCCCCCGCTCCCGGGCTCCTCCGACCCTCCCCGTGGGCCTTCCACTTCATCCACCTGTTTCACAGCCACCAACAGCATCTCGGAGGGCAGGAATAAGTCTGAATTCCACCTGCAGCCCTGCCCTCCTGCCCTCCTGCTCTTCCGCTCTTTCCGGAGAACAGAAGAAAGGAGAGCTGGGCTGGTTGGCTTTTCACGCCTAGCACTGAGTGCCCATCCCTAAATAGGGCCCACAGAGGGTGCATGTGGGTGCCCAGATGCCCCTCCCACACCAGCCCTCAGCACCTTGCATAGAACTCAGCTCCCAGGGCAGCTTGGGGTCCCCTTTTCTAGACTGACACACTGACACCCCCGTCAGGGCACCCAAATTCCCGGAGCAGGGCTCTCCACCTTATGGGAACCCGAAACTTTTCCCTTAGGATGTGGGAGTGAGGCAGCAGAGAACAGGAGGCCCCTCCTCCCTCTCTGCTCTCATGCACGGGTCCAGAGACGCCCACCAGGTACGCCAGTCCCAGCCGGCTCCACTACCCAGAAGCAGAAACAATATCAGGCGTGCTCCTGCCCGCCTCACACCCAGCAGTGCTGCCATTCCCACCCGGGTCCACACTCGCTCCCCAGAGGCTGTGCCCACAGGGGGACCCACAAACAGGGGAAGGCACGTAGTGGGACCCACAGATGCACTGACGCCAGTGGTACCCAGACCCCAGGAGGCGTAGGACTGGTCACACGCACAAAAACAGGGACAGACTGTTAACTGTCCCTGGGACTGCTAAGACCTGAGACCCCCCGGGGCCCAGCATCCCACCCGCGCTCCCTGACACCCGCGGAGAGGGCCGTTTGGCCGGGGCGAGCGCTGCTTCCCAAACCCGATCACAGACACACGCACAAGTTGTACACAAAGCCCCGGGCGCGCCGACACGCACACGCAGGTACACGCTGCCAGACCCAAAGTTCCGCACAGAAAGCCCCAGCTCCCCGGCTGCCCACCGGGCCCGCGCGCCCGCCGGCCCACGGTTCACGCCCCCTGCTCCTGCCCTTGACCACCAACGCCACCGGCCCGCCCAGGCCGAACGGGGCCCGGCCGGGTGGCGCCTGCAGCGGAGCAGCCAGGCGGCCTAGGGAGGCCGGGCTCGGCAGGGGCCGGCGTGCGCCCGGGTCCCAGGGCCGCGTGTCCTTCGGCGGGCCGCGAGGTCAGGCCACTGTCCTTCGCCGCCACTCCCTGCCTCGGGCCCTCAGCCTCCCGCCGCCCCCCGCAGGTCCCGCCCCGCGTGCGTACCTGTGCCGGGCCTCGCTCTCTGCCTCCCCACGCGGGCGGCGAAGGGCACCGGGCTGCCGAGGGTGCGTCCTCCCCGGGCGCCCGCCCACCTCCCTGCAGCCGGCGCCGCCCGCGGGGGTCTCAGCTGCGGCGCAGCCCCGGAGGGCGAGGGCCCGACCGCCACCGCCGTCTCTTCCCTCTCCGGCTCCCGCCCCCTTCCCGGCCCGGCAGGGAGCCGCCGCCGAGGCGCACGTACCTGCTCGCGCCGCGCCGGGCTGTACCGCGGCGGCGGCGGCGGCCGCTGGGGGGCTCCAGGAGGGAGGGACCGGGGAAGGGGCGGGGGCCGAGGATCCTCGAGCAACGCGGATCGAGCTCCGCCCGCAGCTGGCGAGGGCGTCTGGAGAGTTAGCACGGCGGGCGATGGATCGGGGATGGCGTTGGGGGGCACCAAGGCATCCTCCCCTCTCCGGAGGGCGGGTCTGCGCCGCCTGCGCCCGGGCTTAGGGAACCCGAGCCGTGAGCCCGCGATCTCCGGGCGCAGGGGCGGGGCGGGGGGCTGCTGGAGGAAGGGACCCTCCCCCGCCGACTGCCTCTCCCCGCCGCTGGAGAGCCCTATGGCGCCAGGCCCGGATGCCCTCAGCTCTGCACACATGCACATGCACGCACACACGCACACATGCACGCAGCCCCAGGTAGAACCCAGGTGCCCTCCCGGGCCCTTAGGGCCGGCCAGTCGCCCCTGGCGCGTGCAGCTGCACAGCTCAAGGGCGCCCCCTGAAGGCTGAAAAGAAGTCTCTGACGGGCCCCCCCACCAGCTCGGTTTCTGCAGGTTCTTCTTACCCTGTGGGACAGCGGCCCCTCCAAGGCCCAGCCGCAGTGCCTCCTTCCCTGGGAAGCCTGTCCGACCCCCTCACCCGCACCGCTTCGCCCTGGAATCCTTTCCACTTCCATCCTCCTTTGCCTCCATTATCGACCTCATATCTGACAGGTGTGCTTTTCCAGTTACTGGCCTGCCTCCTCCATCAGACTGGCAGCTCCTGGAGAAGGCGGCCCACGTGGATCCCCCAGCACTCAGGGTGGTTTGGCATGGGGGGGACAAGTGATGAGGAGGGGTGACCATTACTGTGTATTTCCTACAAACCAAGAGGTTCGACCTGAAGAGCATGGGTGGCACCGGGTTTTCCAGGAGACTCAGTGGGCTCTGTGGCTCCCCCACCTGTGTGAGCCCAGTGTCCACCTCTGTCCCTGCCACCATGACAGCACAGTCCCGGGGGCTCTAGGTGCATCAGCAGCTGGTGGCCATCTGGAAGCTCGAGTAGACGAGAAGTCCTGTCCTGGCTCCTCAGCCTCCTTGTGGGCAGGGCCTCACCTGTCCTCAAACGCCGAGAGCAGAAGTCCGCCCGGCAGCTGGAGGGCTGGGCCTCCGAGGCCAGCGTCACTGAGCCCTGAGCAGGGGCACCCTCTGTCTCCTCCCTGCCTCCTGGCAGCCCGGCCTGCCTGTGAGGACTGCAAAGGGAAGCGAACACTGGCCCCGGATGCCTGTGCGAAGCCCGGCTCCACCTCTCACAGCAAGTGCCCTGGTGCCTGGGGCTCCCCTCTTGGAGCTCAGTTTACTCATCTGAGTGGACTCGGCGAGATCTACGAGGCCCGGATGACAGCTTTGCCTTTGGCTGCCACCGCTCCTTGCCTCAGCTGTGCAAGTCCTGCCTTCACTGTTCTTTGGGCCCCAGGCCTTTTTCTCCGGGGTGTCCCCAGCACCCAGTCCTGTTCCTCACTTCCTGTGAGTCTCTACTCAGATGTCACCTGCCCAGAGACATCTTCCCGGCCACCCTTTAAAAACGAGCAGTGCCCCTGCACTTCTTCACTCTGTGCTGCTCTCTGTTTTGTCAGCCCCTGACATTGGCTCCGTTCTCGGCTTGTTTACTACCAACTCCGCAAGTGCCCAGAGGCTGGGAAGGGGCCAACACCTACGAGGCCTTTATAAATGTTCTTCGAATGAAAAGAAGAGGATGACGTCACGCAACGCACATTCGTGGGGAACCATTCGTAGCTGACCAGCTTCTGGGTCAGGGTTTCGCACATAGCAGAGCAGCCCCCTCGCTGTGATCTTTTGAAAGTCAGCCCTTGGGGCCCCGTGCTGTGGCTCACTTAGCTAATCCTCTGCCTGCTGTGCAGCATCCCATATGAGCGCCGGGTTCTAGTCCCGGTTGCTCCTCTTCCAGTCCAGCTCTCTGCTGTGACCTGGGAGGGCAGTGGAGGATGGCCCAAGTGCTTGGCCCTGGCACCCACGTGGGAGACCAGGAAGAAGCATCTGGCTCCTGGCTTCGGATCGGTGTAGTGCCAGCCATGGCGGCCATTTGGGGAGTGAACCAATGGAAGGAAGACCTTTCTCTCTGTCTCTCTCTCTCACTGTCTATAACTCTACCTGTCAAATAATTTTTTTAAAAAGTCAGCCCTCAAGACAAGGGTTTGTAAATATTATTTCCCAAATTTTTTATTAAAAAATGGAAAAAAAAAAGAAAAGCAGAGGATGAGCAAATAGTTCTTGCATGCCTATTATGTCCTAGCTAACTAGACAGACTCCGCCCCCACCCTCGAGGACCCCAGGAGAAAACAGTAAGGAAATATGTCATCGCAACTGCAGGAAGTGCTCCCCAGTGAAGGTGCACAGTACTGTGCAAGTCTCAGACAAGGGTGCTAGTTTTGGGGACAGGGGTGGCTACCCTGCAGAAATGAGGATTGAGCTGAGATCAGAAGAAGTAGAAGGCAGCCAGGACAAGAGGGCAAAAAGAGGGATTTCATGAGCAAAGGCCCTGGGGCAGGAGGGAGAATGGTATGAGAGTTGGAGGAAATCCATGTGATTTTAACAGAGGGCTCAGTAACGGACTTGGTCACTGGAGCTGGACTCTTCAGCTTGCCGGCCACTACAGGCACTGCTTATAGACCACGAAGCTTGCTGTGTGTGCTCAGAGCAGTGGGGAGCCACTGATGAGCATGGGTAAAGGGTGAGCAAAACCTTTTCCTCTTCTGCATGAGAATTTGACCTTTGGTTAACTGTCAGCCCTGTTTCCTGGAAACAGATGAATGCATGTCCACTATGTTACTAAGCAACATTGCTTAGGATAAAAATGCCAAGGAGGATGCTCTAAGGAGGAATGCGGACAGGATTAGAAGTGGAGATGTCACTGGGCACTTGGGGCTCACTCACCTTGGGTGCAGATGGTTACAGGGAGAGATGTCCCCTGCAGAGGTATGCCTAGCTGTGTGCCACAGTGTGCTCATGCTCTGACCCTCTCACGATTTCATGGACTCCTCAAAACAACCTGGTCTGCTAGCATGCTAGGCCAGGCTTTTATATACAAGGGGACTTCAAAAAGTCCATGGAAAGTGCTCATCTCTTTTCATTCCATTCTCCCATGAACTTTATCATGAACTTTCTGAAGCCTTTTGGTGGGTTTGGGAATGCTCATGCGTGCATGTGAGTGTGTGTGTGTGTGTGTGTATGTGTGCATGTGTGTATTTCCTACTCCGTCAGCTGAGAGGCCTAGAGGCAATGACAGCCCGCACTCCACAGCCGCGAGCACTCCCAGCACAGAGATCTTGGTTTCTAACCTCATTCCCCAATAAAAGCGACCAGGGCCCCTTAGGAAACTGTTTCTAGGATTAAGGCAGCAAACACAAGGAGTCTTCCAAAAGTTCATGGGAAGTGCATACTATGAAAAAGCTATGCATGGATTTCAAAATGTTTTTGTACCAAAAATACATGTATCTTTTAATTCCATTTTCCAAGATCTTTTTAAAGAACCCTCATGCACAATGAGCCTGGAGCATCTTATACTGCCAGAAAGTAAAGGCATGCCACACACACACACACACACACACACACGTACATATACATACACACATACATACATATATACACACATGTATATTCACATACACATATATACATGCCTACACACATACACATGCACACACACAAAATGAAGGGGATATGCCAAGGGACACAGGAACCAACTGAAAGATCTCAGTGCTGGGGCCAGCGTTGTAGCACAGCAGGTTAAGCCACCACCTGCAATGCTGGCATCCATTATGAGTGTCCCAGCTGCTCTATTTCTGATCCAGCTCCCTGCTAATGCTCCAGTTCCAATGCAGCTCCCTGCTAAAGCAGCAGAAGATGGACCATTGCCACCCACATGGGAGACCTGGATGGAGTTCCAGCTCCTGGCTTTGACTTGGCCTAACCTCCGGCCTTTGCGGCCATTTGGAGAGTGAACCAGTGGTTAGAAGATTCTCTCTCTCTCTCTCTCTCTCTCTCTCTTTCTTTTTCTCTCTCTCCCTCCATGTGTGTGCATAGGTATCTCCCTCTCTAACAACTACACAAGTAAATTTTAAGAAAAGTTCTCTATGCTAAAGCTGGGATAATTTTAATAACAAAATAAAGTAATATTGGATTGTAACTGAAAGCGTAAAATGAACATCCTTAAGTACATACGAGTATAAATAACTAAAAAAATAAAATGAGCAAATGAAGAGGAAAGACGAATGTACATGCAGAACCTCAAATCTGCAGATCCCTGGTCCTCGGGTGGAGCTGCAGGACTGAAACCCTGTGGTGTGGGCTGTGCCGTGGAACTTCCTTTCCAAGGCCATCTTCTGGAAAGGGGGAAAGGGACCTTCTACTTCAGAGAAACTCAAACTGAATGACCACAGCCAGGTGGTCAAGGTCAACACCAACCACTAAATCCTGTGGCTGTCACGTGTCCTGGATGTGATGCAATAACAATTGCACTTGACCTCTGTGATTTTCCTCCTCAAAGCCCACAGTCCCAGTCTAATTGTGAGGAAAATATCATGTGAATCTAAATTAAGGGACATCCTGAAAAATACCTAACTAGTTCTCAGAACTGTCAAGGTCATCAGAAGCCAAGGAAAGTCTGAAAAGTTGTCACAAACAAGAGGTGCCAAGGAGACACGGTAACTAAATGGCATCTGTGATGGCATCTGGGGGCAGAAAAGGGCTTTGTGTAAAAGCAGAAATGAAGTTTAGACTCTAACTAACAATAATGCAGCAATAGGCCGGCGCCGTGGCTCAATAGGCTAATCCTCCGCCTTGCGGCACCGGCACACCAGATTCTAGTCCCAGTCGGGGCGCCAGATTCTGTCCCGGTTGCCCCTCTTCCAGGCCAGCTCTCTGCTGTGGCCAGGGAGTGCAGTGGAGGATGGCCCAAGTACTTGGGCCCTGCACCCCATGGGAGACCAGGAGAAGTACCTGGCTCCTGGCTTCGGATCAGCACAGTGCACCGGCCATGGCGGCCATTGGAGGGTGAACCAACGGCAAAAGGAAGACCTTTCTCTCTGTCTCTCTCTCTCACTGTCCACTCCACCTGTCAAAAAAAAAAAAAAACCACAATAATGTAGCAATAACGTCTCATTAATAGTAACAAGTGTATCACACACTAACTTGAGACTTTAATGACAGAAGAATCCCGGTATGCGGTACACAGGAACTCTGCACTGTCTTCCCAGTTTTTCTGAGAATCTAAAAGTAGTCCTCAAAAAATAAAGCCGTTGTTTGGAAGGGCTATAAATACCTGGTGGGAAACCATACTGGGGGCTTCCTGAGCATGGTCAGAGACATAACAGCAGATCCAAAGTCATTGGCTCCCACGAGCTAAAACTGTAAGCCAGGACTAACCTTGTGCCCTTGGGGATTCATCTTCTCTCTGAGTGGTATTGCTCTGCCAGTGCAACAAGGACTCTCGCCCAGAGGAGCGCCTGATGACTGAGCACCATAGGAGAAAGCTGAGGTTCCTGTGCTGTGTCCTTCAGGGTAGGTCAATGCCAACTGTGGCTTATGCTCACCTGTTGAGGCTGAATGTGCAGCTGAACTTGAGATGATCCCCTTGAGGATGCTGCAGGGGTTGGTAAGCAAGGAGTGATGTGGTCACAGGAAAACGTTCTTGCTCTGGCCACGTCCTAGGAGGTTGTTGTGGTCATGTTGACACCTGATAAGGCCTCGATCAGTTAACTGCAATTACGTATCTGGGGAGACCTGTGACCTGTGAGAGAGAGTGAGGACCATAGAGCATTAGAGAATCACTTCATCTAGAATTTCCCAAAGGCAAGTAGCACATGGCATAATTCAGGGTGTCATGTGGACTTCAGGTGTTTATGTGTTTAGGTTATCTATTGCTATGTATTCAGCCACTACAACAACTCAACAGCTTAAAAGGAAATCATAACTTACTTGCTCATGCTTTTGTGTTTTGGGCTGCCCTCAACTGGGACAGCTCAACTCTCCTCTGTATTGTGTCAGCTGGGGAGCCACATCAGGTAGGAGCTGGCTGGACAAATTCAGACTTGACCATGTGCCCATGTGTGGGCTTGGCTCTAACTGTCAGCCAGATTTTTCCACTCCCAACCACATGGTTTCACCACGTGGCTAGCTTGGGCTTCCTTACACAATGGTGGTCTCAAGGTAGTCAGAGTTCTTATACAGCCCTCAACTTTCCCCAGAGCACAAAAGAAGCTTCTGGATGTTCAGGCTTAGACCTAACACTGGCCCAGCACTGCCCCATTGCCTTCTATCACTGACTGCAGGCCACAGGCCTGCCCACCCTCAAGGAGAGGGGTCTACATGAGAGTGTAAACACTGGGCGACATGGATCATTGGGGGCTACCAAAGTAACAGTCTCCCATCCTCTCTGCTACATCCATAGCCATATCTATACCAGTGTGTGTGTGTGTGTGTGTGTGTATGTGTGTGATTGTTTCATTGGCTGAGTTTTTAAGTTGTTTTAGAAAATATATGTGTAGATATAACTAGCTAATGGGACTAGAGATATCATAGCTAATATTGCTTAAAGTATGGGGGGCGGGGTGGGGGATGAGTCTACGTGAAGCAAGAGCAATAGAGTCTGCTAGTTTCCTCCAAGATTTCTTTCCCTAGGGTAGACTGTGTGATCAACAGCTAGCACAGTGCACCCAGAACAAGGATTCCATTTCCCAGCCTCCCTTGCAGCTAGGTATGGTCAAGCAGCTGGAAGGCCAGAGGAGGTGATGTGGTCAAAGCACAGCAAATGTTCTGTAATTAAGAGGATGTTTCCTTCTCCCCACCCCTTTTCTTGCCTGCTTCCCAGATGCAGACACCTCGTAGCTTGAGCTTGAGCATCCGTCTTGGAGCATGAAAGGAGAGTAACAAAACTGAAGGAACCCGGATCCCAGATGACCAGACAGAAACACCAGCCTGGGACAGTCCCCATACTTTCATATGTGAGAGAAATAGACTTCTATCTCATGTATGCTACTATTAATTGAGACTTTCTGCCTCCCAGCAGAACTATTCCTATTAAGATACCCAATTTAGAGACACATACAAGTCAGTCAAAGAGGAAGTGATAGGCTGAGTTGGAGAAGATGTTTATGAGTGGCTGAAGTTTGAGAAACACAAATCCAACCCATCACTCTGGGTGCCGTGGGAAGCAACTGAGAAAGCAGCCAGAGGACTTGGAAAGGCTGCATACAGGAAGTGGGTGGAAAGAGAGCGGGCAGCAAGGGAAAGTGTTCCTGAAAGAGGAAACAACATTTAAAAGGCCCAGAGATAATTAATAGCAATGAATTGCTTGTATGTTCATTTTATCTGATAAATCTATATGGCCCTGGCCAGCGCCGCGGCTCAATAGGCTAATCCTCCACCTGCGGTGCTGGCACACCAGGTTCTAGTCCCGGTCGGGGCGCCAGATTCTTTCCTGGTTGCCCCTCTTCCAGGCCAGCTCTCTGCTGTGGCCCAGGAGTGCAGTGGAGGATGGCCCAAGTGCTTGGGCCCTGCACCCTATGGGAGACCAGGAGGAAGCACCTGGCTCCTGACTTTGGATCAGCGCGGTGCGCCGTCCACAGTGCACCAGCCGTGGCTGCCATTGGAGGGTGAACCAACGGTAAAGGAAGACCTTTCTCTCTGTCTCTCTCTCTCACTGTCCACTCTGCCTGTCAAAAAAAAAAAATCTATATGGCCCTCCCCATATGTCAGGCGTGTGCTTTGCAAGTATTAGTGCACTCAATCATCTTAACCCCCTTAGCATGTTGCTACTATTATTACGCCCATTTTAAGGAATTCAAGACACTGACTCATCAATGACCGTGGCCAAGGTCACGGGCCTGGTGTCTCAAAATCAGGCCTCAGCTCTGTGCTTCTAATGACTATGCCAGGTTTCATCATAATTTTCAAAGCACTCAAAAACATTTTGAGAGGTTGATGATGTCATCCCCATTTTCACATTTGGGAAAATCCAGTACAAAGAAGAGAAGCTATTATCCTACCCTAAACCATGCAGAGGTAGCAGAAGTCCAGTCAGACCCAAGGGGCCCTGACTTCCAGATTCATTGAGAGACCTCCGATAGGCCTGCGTCCCAGGGCTGATGAGCCAGCCACACGCCTGCCTGCTCTCCCTTCTGCCCCTTGGTTTTCAAACTCTGTCTCGGAATCAGGCTGAGTTCTGGAGTCTGGGCTTGTGTGCTTGTTTCATGTTTCCCCCCAACACCACCTGGGCTCATGTGGTTTGCCTGGAGCACCTGTACTTTCACAGAGCCCTCCTGATGTCACAGCACCCAGCATGGTTTAGGGATTTGAGGAAATAAATCAGTGGTGCCCTCTAGCCTCTGGGAGGCAGTGTCCGCACCCACACCTACAGGTGTGCACCTCTGGCCTTCCTGGCTGATGTTCCCAGTATTGGCGAATGGCAAACCTGGGTGCTCTGTTCTCTCCTTGCTGTGGAAAGAGAAAAGAGGAGTGCAGGGGAGGGTGGGAAATTAGGATCCACAGTCTCAGCTTCTGTTCACCAATCACAGGAGACCTGGGTTCCGTCTGCCATCCTCACCTTGTGTTCCAAGTGACAGCCCCTGCTCCAGCCCTTATCATTACACTGCAGCCACCAGGAGGAGGACATGGGGGAGGGGAAGGTAATCTCCTCATCCCTCTAAGGGCATGACCCACACATTGTACTCATTACCTCCTTTGATATCCCATTGGCCAGGATTTAATCACTTTGCCTACTTACCTGCAAGGGAGTCTGGGAAATGTAGTCTTTTGAGAAGGGATATTGAGGGACAACCTCAATTTTTGTCATAGCTGCTGACTTGCTATGAACTAACCTGGGCCGTAGTTTCTCCTTTTACAAATTATTTCCTTCAAATATACATTCACACACACACTCAAACACTGGCAGACGTGTGGTATAAAGATGTTTGAATGAGTTGATTGTTAATGGACCACCTGATTAGCTGCACCACAAGCCCGGGGAAGTCAGGAGTGAGGTGCTTCCGGCTCACCACTGTATCCCCAGGCTGTACCCCGGGGTCTGGCACACGAAGGCTGAGCCGTTGGTCGCCCAGGAATTTGAATGGACAGCCATTCCGGCCTTCTCTTCTGGTCATGGCATTTTCCTCACTCAAAGCTGCAGCTCCTCGTCTCCATGTGCCAAGTCTTTTCTGAGCCCGTGAAGTAAAATGTGCTCTGAGTCAGAATCCCAAGAGTGAATTAAAAATAAATGACAGTGTATCAAAACAAGTTAACCACAAGAAGTGGCTTTCCAGGGTAATTAGGCATCTGCACTGGGGACAGAGGACAGGTCCCAGGCTGTCAAGTGCTCCCAGCAAGGACCCTGCTGGGCCTGGTTTGAACCCCCACGTTGGGGGTGCTTCAAGACCCTCCCCACTCAGGTCAGGAGAGGTTCAAATTCCAGCTCTGCTTACTGGAGTGGCCCTAGGAAAATCCATGCCTCACCAAGCCTCAGTTTCCTCATCTGCAGAAAGTTGTTAACAATAGGATAGACGCGTAATCATCTGTAAAATGCAATCCACAGGCGGAGGCCCCCAGAGCATGTCTGTCATCCTTTCACAGTGCACCAGGTCCAAGAGCTACTGAACAGTCACTCATTAAATAGTTAGGCTCACACACTTAATGATGGTTGTTCACACAGCATCCACAGATGTCAGTGTTCCCCTCAGAATTGCAACTGTCTTGCAGAGTGTTCTTCTTCCAATGCTTCAGGGTGCCTTGGCATGCAGTTTGGGAACCACAGTCCTAGATTTTGAAGATGAAATGAGGCTGTGTATGTCCAAGGCTTAGCATGATGCCTGGTCTCGAGTAGAAGATCAACACATTGTTGGTTGTCCTAAGTTATGGTTAAGTCTTGCTCTGAAACCACTTTCTTTCTAGTTCTTTCTGCGTCTCCTGCCGCTGCTGTGCAACATTTCCTGTCTCCATCTCTGGCCTGGTTTCTGATTGTCATCTTCCCTCTGAGTCCTGACAAGCCTGGCCCCACTTCTGAACTGATCCCTTCCTAGTGTGGCATTCTCACTCCCACTTCTCTACCCTCCCTAACTGCACACACTTGATCTTTCTGTAGGTGGAGTGTGCGTTCCTGTGCATTAGCATGTGAAAGTCAGAGTTACACAGAGAGAGGAGAGGCAGAGAGAGAGAGAGAGGTCTTCCATCCAATGGTTCACTCCCCAATTGGCTGCAACAGCCGGAGCTTGGCCAATGGCATGTAACAAAGACAACGATGTCATAGTTTTGAGCTTAGGACTAAAGCAAAGAGTGTGTCCCTGCATGCCCGTGATTCTAGGAAGATAGGGAACCCACAGACCAGCCTCAGATCTGCAGATCTGCTGCCAGTAGCACATAACCCCAGCCAACGCACAGACTCAGGCAGGAAAATTAGTGATGTTTGTTTAAAACTATGGGGTTTGGGGGAGGTTTGTTAACACAGCGTGCTTGGGATAACCCGACTCCTCTGTCTGTGCAGACCCCAAGTCTCCAAGAACAGCTCTGCTTGGATCACTTGGTTGCCACTCAGAGCATAGTTCCCGGGATACCAGCCACTCAGGAACCGAGGATCTTCCTCCTGTCCAGTGTGCAGGCCTCCTTGGGCTGGGGCACCCATCTCTGCTTCAAGCCATTGTCCCATGATGAGGGGGCCAGGTGACACAATGCCTGGTGACCTGCCAGGGAGGATCCATTTCTGGAAGGTTGTGAATGTGCCAGATGGGAGTCTCTCAGATACACTTTGATTCTAAAGAGTGATGGCTGAGACACTGCACAGAAAAATTTTACCTGCACGTGACAGTCAGAATGCATCTCAGACTGTAAACCACAGGGTATGAGAAATGTGGGCTTCCTTATGACTCAATCTACTAACTGTTTTGAGCCTTGTTTTGCCTAAGAGAGAAAGGATGAGGCCCATGCTCACAAAGAAAGTTTGGTAAAGTCAGAGGTGGAGCCCAGGTGGTTTCCTATACAGCCTATCTGGTTTCCTATACAGCGTCCCTTATCTCCCCCAATGGTTCTCACACTTGGAAGGAATCCCAGGTCCCACCCCCAAGCCAGTGAAGTCCCTTCTCTGGCCTCCCCACTCATCTGGGCTATGCTTCTGCACCCCACTGGCCAAATGGCCACTGCCTGGAAGAAGTCAAACAACCCCTTCCTCCCACTGAGTCCCAACCTGCACCTCTATGTCCTGCACCCACTGCCCTAGCTCTGTCTTCTGGAAATGCAATAAATATCACTCTTCTCTTTAATTTATAGATGCTACAGTCTTTACTTCTATAAATTCTATTGAGTTCTTTTTAAAATACTGTTTGTACTGTGTGTTGTTCCCTTTTTGTCTGCCTTTCTACCCAAAATATTTTAGAATCGTGTTCACCTGGAGTTCTCAGGGGAAGGGGGTTCCAGTACCGCAGTGGATGGTGTGTTCTGCCTCTCACTTATGCTGAATGGTTCCCTTGTGTGCCTTTTTTTATAGATTTATTTATTTATTTATTTGAAAGTCAGAGTTACACAGAGAGAGAAGGAGAGGCAGAGGCAGAGGCAGGGGGGAGAGAGAGAGAGAGAGAGAGAGAGAGAGAGAGAGAGAGAGAGAGGTCTTCCATCTGCTGGTTTACTCCCCAATTGGCCGCGACAGTCAGAGTTACACCAAATCAAAGCCAGGAGCCAGGAGTTTCTTCTGGGTCTCCCACGTGGGTGCAGGGGCCCAAGGACTTGGGCCATCTTCTACTGCTTTCCCAGGCCACAGCAGAGAGCTGGATAGGAAGTGGAGCAGCTGGGACCCAAACCGGCGCCCATATGGGATGCTGGCACTGCAGGTGGTGGCTGTACTCGCTACCCCACAGTGCCAGACCTCCCTTGTGTGCTTTGTAATTTGGGGTTATGTCTTCATCTTCAGCAGATCTCTTTCTGTGGGTATCTTGTGCAGCCTCCCTCCAGCATGGATTGAGTTTGTCTGGCAAGTCAGCTCAGATCCTTATCTGAAATCACTAGGTTAATTCTTGGTCTGGGCTTCTACTTCATGTGTATGAAGTAAATTTACAAAAATTAATCCCTATAAGGAGAAAAAATCCTCTTTATTTTTATTATAGCATTAATTTGGTTTTTATTTTCTTCTATCCACTGGGATATCGGAGCCAGGAAAACAAGGAGTCTCTCTCTCTCTCTCTCTCTCTCTCTCTCTCTGGTTTGGGGCTGCTTCTTGCAGAACTTGGTATGCAGTCAGTAGATGCTCAGTAAGTATTTACTGAAAGAATACTCATTGCTTGGGGTGTTGTGAAGCAGAAACTGTGTCAGTGAGGATTGTGTGTCCTGTAAGGAAGCGAGTGCCCAATGACAAATGCAATCTATTGGCCCCCTCAACAGAGCTGCTACTTATGATTCCACGACTCAAGTTTCAAAACTCTGTCAGTTTCTTGGCCTTTGTCTGTGATTGCAAGATGGTTACTGTGGCTCCAGGCATTGCATCCTATTCAAGGCAGAAGAAAGGGAGAGAAAATAGGAGTAAAGGGGAAGTACCAGTGACATCTTCCGTTTATCTGTTTGTAAAAAATTATTCAAGACAGACAGAGTGAGGGGTGGGAGGAGAGAGAGAGAGAGAGAGAGAGAGAGAGAGAACTGGGCCAGGCCAAAGCCAAAACAGGAACTCAATGGGCATCAGGGACTTGTTTACTTGAGTCATACCTGGTGCCTCCCAGAATCTGTATCAGCAGGAAACTGGAATCAGCAGCAGGAGTTGAGACTTGAATCCAGACCTTCCAATATGGCACCCAGGCATCTTAACCACAAAGCC
Source organism: Oryctolagus cuniculus (assembly GCF_051225735.1). Classification (NCBI taxonomy): domain Eukaryota; kingdom Metazoa; phylum Chordata; class Mammalia; order Lagomorpha; family Leporidae; genus Oryctolagus; species Oryctolagus cuniculus. The sequence continues at coordinate 27,080,601 of NC_142877.1, forward strand.
AAATGCCCACCCCCATTTTTCCTTACATTAGAAAGAAAGCTTTTCTTGAACTTAAGAAGTTTCTCCTTTGATCACATTTTCTAAAAATGAATCATATGGGCATTCCAGAAGCAAAGGAACTTGGAAAGTGAGCCTATCCCTTTATCTAAATCCTGTAGATAAATGAATGAGAAGGAAAATGGATTAGAGGCACAGGGGAACATCTGCCCCACATGAGGTATACACATATTTGATATGCAAAGCACACTCTTGGGAGGGGCTGGGGGTGGTGGCATTGTGGCACAGCGGGTTGAGCTGCAACCTGCAACATTGACATCTCATATGGGCACCAGTTCAAGTCCCAGCTGCTCTGCTTCCAACCCAGCTCCCTGCTAATGAGCATGGGAAAGCAGAAGAAGATGGCACCAGGACTTGGACCCCTGCCACCCATGTGGGAGACCCGGACAGAAATTCCTGGCTCCTGACTTCAGCCTGGCCTAGCCTGGCCCATGGCAGCCATTGGGGGAGTAAGTTGGTGGTTGAAAGATCTCTGTCTCTCCTTCTCTCTCTGTAAAACTGCCTTTCAAATAAAAAATAAATCTAAAAAGAAACAGGGGCTCTCAGGCAGGAACCCCTGTTTTCATGATAATGATTATCAGTATCACTTAAAGATCGATGGTTTCTGAGATCCTACTGGCATCAGACCAGCCTGGCTCTGGATGCAGCAGCCACAGAGGCATCCGTACCCTTGATGGTCTTCCTCCCTCCTTCCTCTCTCCCTTCCTCCTTCCTCTTTATTCTGTTCAAAGCACTGAAACCTTAAAAAAAAAAAAAAAAGCCAAATTACATTTTCCAATGTGAGCTACTTTCTGCTCTCATTAACTACATCCTCGGTGACTTGGCCGGACTCTGCTGCCAGCTTGACGGAGGTGGGAGGCTCTGTGAGTCAGAGGTCCCTCGGGCCCATCACCGGGGCAGTGTCAAGGTCTCTCCCAAGGACACGGAGATGAAAACAGCAGAGGAGCCAACCCCAAGTCTTGGGCAGACCCTGGAATGGCTGAGAAAGGAACTGGTAAGCCTTGCGTTTCTTTTGCCGGAGGCTCCCACCCCATATTTTCCAGGGTTCCCTGGTCTTCCTTCCCAGGGGTCTGTTGGCTGAGGACAGGCTTTGGGCTGGGGTATGGGCCCTGCACGTACCCCCCCAGGACCAGCCACACAGCACACAAAGGCAATCTCAGGTGTTAGAATAAGTAGGTCATGGCCTACATAGGAGGCACGGGGCGCGGTGTCTGCCAGACGGGTTTTAGGATTGCGCTGGCTCCTGGGCACATGCCCAGCTCTTGGCTCTGCAGCCTCGAGTGAGTGGCTTTACCTCTTTGCGCTTTCATTTCCTTATCACACAATGTGGATAATAATCGTACCCACATTGCAGAGGTTACGGTCAGGATTCAGCAAGGAGGTTCACTGAGCGTACAGGGTACTTTCCAAAAGTTTGTGGAAAATGGAAGTAAGAGATAAGTTCATTTTGGTGCAAAAAAAGAATTGAAACCCAGAGATCTCAAAATATTCCTGAAAATCTCTCTGTCTCTCTGCCTTTCAAATAAAAATTATTTTTTAAGAAGGGGTCACGTGTTTGGCACAGCCAGTTAAGCCATCACTTGAGACACCTGCATACTCATCAGAGTACTTGGGTTGGAGTCCTGGGCTTTTTCTCCATTGCAGTTTCCCGAGAATGTACACTGCAGGTGGCAGCAGGTATCAACCACGTGGGAAACCTGAACTGAGTTCCTGGCTCCTGACTTCGGCCTGGCCCAGGCCTGGATGCTGAGGGCATTTTGGGAGAGAATCAGCAGGCAATCTCTTTCCGTCTCTTTTCCTCTATCTCTCTGCTTTTCAAATACATAAATAGCTTTTTAAAAGCCTTGTTTAGTTTTTGAGAGGCAGTACAATAGAGACAGAGAGATCTTCCACCCACTGGTTCACTCCCCGAATGGCTGCAACAGCTGGGGCTGGCCCAGGAACTCCATAGAGGTCTCCCTACATCAGTGGCAGGGACCCAAGAACTTAAGCCATCATTCACTGCTCACCCACGTACATTAGCAGGGAGCTCGCCCAGCTACGTTAGCAGAAGTAGAGCAACCAGGACTCAAACTGGTGCCCCAATATAGGATGCTAGAGTTGCAGGCAGCAGCTTAACCTGCTGCCACAAAAAAATTTTTTTAATTAATGAAAATGCATATTATCAGAGAACTATGAGTGGATTTCAAAAATATGGAGCACCAAAATAAACTTACCTTTTTTAAAAAAAATATTTATTTTATTTATTTGAAAGACAGAGTTACAAAAAAATGGAAAAACAGGCCGGCACCACGGCTCAATAGGCTAATCCTCCGCCTTGCGGCGCCGGCACACCAGGTTCTAGGCCCGGTCGGGGTGCCGGATTCTGTCCTGTTGCCCCTCTTCCAGGCCAGCTCTCTGCTGTGGCCAGGGAGTGCAGTGGAGGATGGCCCAAGTCCTTGGACCCTGCACCCACATGGGAGACCAGGAGAAGCTCCTGGCTCCTGGCTTCGGATCAGCGCGATGCGCCGGCTGCAGCACGCCGGCCGCGGCGGCCATTGGAGGGTGAACCAACAGCAAAAAGGAAGACCTTTCTCTCTGTCTCTCTCTCTCACTGTCCACTCTGCCTGTCAAAAAAAAAATGGAAAAACAGAGAGGTCTTCCATCTGCTGGTTTGCTCCCCAAATGGCTGCAACAGCTGGAGCTGCGCCGATCCGAAGCCAGGAGCCAGGAACTTCTTCCAGGTCTCCCACACAGGTACAGGGGCCCAAGGACTTGGGCCATCTTCTACTGCTTTCCCAGGCCATAGCAGAGAGCTGGATCAGAAGTGGAACAGCTGGGACTCGAACCAGCGCCCATATGGGATGCCAGCCCGGCAGGCTAGAGCGTTAACTCTCTGCACCACAGCGCCAGCCCACAAACTTACTTTTTAATTCCATTTTCCAGGGTTTTTGAAGTACCCTATTGCTCTTAGCACCCAGATGTTGGCTCTGATAATCCTGACCCAGGTGGACATGAATTCCACCTGCTGTCTTAGCCCAGATTCTCTCAAAAGCAGAGGCTCAGACGAAGATTGAACTGAGGATGTATGTGAGGGGACAAGCCTGGAGTGCTGAGGGGCAGGGCAACTGGGAGTTGAGGCGAAGGCAGCACAATGCCAGGCCGTGCTTGGTGTCCCGGAGCTGGCTTTGGGAGGAGCCTTAAAGAGGCCCAGCAGGTCTCACAGCAGCTGGCTTTTCCCCTGCAGGACTTCTCTGCAGGGGCTGACAGAGACACTGCCCCCGGCAAGAGAGAGATGTGAAAATGCATGGTGCAGGTTGTTCTCATCTTTCACTTCCTGCTCTAAGGACCCAGCCCATGGGGCACTAACTCTCCTGCACACCTCAGTTACACCCGTTGCTCTCTTGGTGTCTGCTCAGGGAAGCCAGACTTTGTTCCCTTCTTTGTGGCATTTTCTCCAAGTCCAAAACTAGAAGAGTGCCCCCAAAGAGTGTGGGGACACCAGACAAGGGAGAGAGGGAGGCAGTGCAGGGACTTGAAGAAAGAGGCTTGTATTGCAACACACCTGTCTGTCATTATGGGAGGGAAACACGGGTTTGTGTTTGTCCTAGAAGGACCTTTTTGGGTTGCCAGGCAACAGGCCAGCTGGGACCCACCCCTGTCTTTACCCCACAGAGAAGGCCTAACCCCATAGGGGCTTCTCTTGGGACTAGGGGATTCCAGCAGGGGCTGCAGCTCCTTCCAGCCCACAGGTACCCAGGACTGGACAGCTGGACTTCCCCAGGCTCCCTGAACACTGGGGGCCTAAGTTGAGACTGCTTGGTGCCTGAAAACAAAGCGCCTGTTTCCCCACAAAGAGGGAGCAAGACCCAGGGGCAGAGGGGAGGTAGGTAACCTGAAACAGTCTCCGTGTCTCCCCATGACGCCGAGAGATGAAGCAGGGCTTGAGCCTCCTCCTACTGATCCTGGACATGCGGATCGCATGGAATTTGCATGACAATAAGGGCCCCTCCAGAGTCCACCCAAGAAGCCCCACTTGATGGTTGTCAGAGAAGGACCAGCACTGGATGGTGCCTGCATGGAGCAGAGGGGACAAATTAGCGAGGCCAGTGACTACCAAAGTCAAAAGCACTCTCTCCCTCTTTGCCTTGGATCCTGTGGACCCCAGGGTCTTGGTGGGATCCAAAAGAGGGGGAAGAGCCACAGACACCCGTGACCACACGGCTGACCCTCCTGATGCCTGTGCGGAGCTGGGCACTGCAGAGATTGAGCAAACTAAGCCCAGCACCACACCTGCTCTGGACCTCTTGCCTTGTGAGATAACACTTCCCCACCACTCAGGGTCTTCTGGCCTCCCAGCCAGAGTCACCATGTCCACTGCCTCCCTTAACATGGCTGCCCTGTTGGGTACTCAATGCTGTTCTCACCACACATACCCTGAACCAGTGCTGAAGGATGGATGAAGAGATGTACGGGTGGAAATCCCTAGAGCAGAGGAGACATGGATTGTTTTCCTAGGAATTGGGAAGGGACCTCCCACAACCACCTGCTTTGCTACTGGAAGAATCCCAGTGTTCTCAGGGGGACAGCCTACACCTTCACCTGCAGGCCCTCTCTTCCCAGCTTCTCACTGTCCCAGCAGGATTTTTCATGCCTCAGAGGAGCCCATGGACTTGCTCTTTGTCTAGAAAACTACAACACTGCTTTTATTGGTGGAACATTAATATAGTTGTCAACCCTGGCTCCAGGGCCCCCTGTAGATACCAAAACCCATGGATGCTCAAGTCCTTTTTAGAAAATGGATATTGGTGCTGGCATTGTGGCACGGTGGGTTAAGCCACTGCCTGCAAAGCTGGCATCCTACATGTTCAAGTCCCAGCTGCTCTTCTTTTGATCCAGCTCCCTATTAATGTGCTTGGGAAAGAGGCAGCAGATGTCCCAAGTACGTGGGCCCCTGGACCTGCATGGGAGATCTGGCTTGAGTTCCAGCTTCCAGACTTCTGCCTGGCCCAGCCCCAACCGTTGTGGCCATTTGGGGAGTGAACCAGCAGATGGAAGCTCTCTCTCTCTCTCTCTCTGTAACTCTGCCTTTTTTTTTTTTTTTTTTTTTTTGACAGGCAGAGTGGACAGTGAGAGAGAGAGAGAGAGAGAGAAAGGTCTTCCTTTGCCATTGGTTCACCCTCCAATGGCCGCCGCGGCCGGTGTGCTGAGGCCGGCGCACCTCGCTGATCCGAAGCCAGGAGCCAGGAGCTTCTCCTGGTCTCCCATGGGGTGCAGGGCCCAAGCACTTGGGCCATCCTCCACTGCACTCCCTGGCCACAGCAGAGAGCTGGCCTGGAAGAGGGGCAACCGGGACAGAATCCAGTGCCCCGACCGGGACTAGAACCCCGTGTGCCGGCGCCGCAAGGCGGAGGATTAGCCTAGTGAGCCGCGGCGCCGGCCTGTAACTCTGCCTTTTAAATAAATAAATAAATAAATCCTAAAAAAAAGGGAAATGCATATAACCAATACGCATCCTCTTGTATACGTTAAAGCACCTCCAGATGACTTCCACTACTGAATACCATGTAAATGCTATGTAAATACTTGTGATCCTGTATTGTTTGGGGATTAGTGACAAGAAATGAAAGTCTGAACATTTTCAATACAGAGGCAATTTTTTTCCCCAAAGCTTTTTAAGCTGCAGTTGCTTGAATCCAGACGTGGGACCTAGAGCCATGGAGGGCTGACGATAATTATCTGTGAGAAAGAGAGAGGAGAAAGTAGGACTGCAAGTCAGGCCATGTGCTGTGCTTCAAGCAGCGTGGGAAGGGAAAGCTGGGCCCATGTACACTGACAGCCCCTGGAGAAGGAAACTTTGAGTTCTGGCATGAAACAAGGGGAGAGACTTTTAATAATATGTCCTTGAGGCCAGCGCTGTGGCGTAGTAAGTTAAGCCTCTGCCTGCAGTGCTGGCATCCCATACAGGCATAGGTTTGAGTCCTGGCTGCTCCACTTCCAATCTAGCTCCTTGCTAATGGCCTGGGAAAGCAGTGGAAGATGGCCCAAGTGCTTGGGCCTCTGCACCCACATGGGAGACCCAGAAGAAGCTCCTGGCTCCTGGCTCCTGCCTTCAAATCGGCCCAGCTCCAGCTGTTGTGGCCATTTGGGGAGTGAACCAGCGGATGGAAGATCTCTCTGTCTCTCCCTCTTTCTGTCCAAAACTCTGCTTCTCAAATAAATAAATAAATCTCTAAAAAAGAAAATAATTATATGATCTTAGGAGCTGTTAAATTTTATATCCAGTGTAAGAATTATTTAGTCAGAAAATAAAATTTTAGCATTTAAAGATTTTTAATGTATTCATTCTAGAGAAAGAGAGTGCATGAAAGAGCGCTGCCCTCTCTTGGTTCAGTCTCCAAGTGCCTGCAATGGCTGGAACTGGGCCAGGAGGCAGGAAATCAGTGCAGGTTTCCCCCGTAGGAAGCAGGACCCTGACCACCTGAGCCCCTCTGCTGCCTTCTGAGGTCGTCATTTGTAGACACTGAAGCCCAGAGCTGGGGCTGCTCATCAAACCGAGGTCCTCCTCCACAGGAAGCAGGTATCTTAACCAAGGGCCAAAAGCGGGCCCGGTATTTTAACATTTTCAAAGGGAACACGAAAGAAAGAAAATGTGTAGGGAAAAATTCCTAGGGGAAAATGGGAGAAAGGTTGGAGACGGACGAGCGGTGGCGGTAGAGCTTCAGGGCAGTGGTTCTCAGGCCTTTTGGTGTTAGGATCCCTTTACGCTTGCAAAGTTTATTAAGGACACCAATCTTTCATTCATGTGAGTATATCAATATTGACTGAATTAGAAACCAAAACTTAGGACATTTTAATATTTATCAATGCACTTAAAATAATAACCTCATTACCTGTTGATAAAATCTGATTTTAAATACCTATTTTTCAAAGCAAATATTCAGCGAGGAGTAATATTGCTTTACTTGCTTGCAAATTGCTTTGATGCCTGGCTTAACAGAAGACAGCTGGATTCCCCTGTCTGCTTCTGCCTCCAATCTGTTGAGATATTACAGGTCATTAGCTTCTGGAAAACTCCACTGTACACTACTAAGAGGACGACAGTGAGAAAGGAAAACAGTGTCTTAGTCTTGTGAAGAAGGTAGGATTTTTTTTTTAAGATTTATTTTATTTACTTGAAAGGCAGAGAGTTACAAAGAGGAAGAGAGAGAGAGAGAGAGAGAGAGAGAGAGAGGGAGAGAGAGAGAGAGTCTTCCATCTGCTGGTTCACTCCTCAAATGGCCACAAGCGCCAGGGCTGGGCCAGACTGAAGCCAGGAGCCAGGAGCTTCTTCCAGGTCTCCCACGAGGGTGCAGGGGCCCAAGCACCCACTGCTTTCCCAGGCCATTAGCAAGGAACTGGATCAGAAGTACAGCAGTCGGGACACAAACCCATGTGGGATGCTGGTGCTGCAGGTGGTGGCTTTACCAGCTACTTCACAACGCCGGCCCCGGGAAGCTAGTTTTGACCTCACTGAGCTCCTGAAAGGGTTTTGGGAACCCAAGCATTCCCGGATCTTATGGTGAGAATCACTGTTCCCACAACCTCCAACCTGCCAGCTTTATCTTGTTTCACTAAGAAGCCATTCTCATCTTAGTACCTACAAAATGATCCTTTAGTTACAGCGAAGATAAAAGGAGAGAGTGGAGTTACACGCATCACATTTTAGAGCATGTTTTTCTGCGCACTCATTCATGCAGTCCTCGTTTGTAGAATGTCGTTTGCTTCCTGCTTTGCAGACAAAGCAGCAGGCTTTGGTGGATACAGTGCTGTCAGGTTGCACACCTGCCAAGCAGGCTTGTCTCCGATGCGACAGGGACAGGAAGGGGTTTTATGGGGACCCAGCCATGCTCTGCACACCCCTCACAGGCTCTTTTTCTGTCACAGGCTGAGATGCAGCTCCAGGACCAGCAGCTGCTGCTCACGCTCAGGCATCTGCACAGGGTCCTGGAGGAGCTTCGGGCTGAGACCGCCCACTGGGAGGACACCAGGTCCAGCGCAGGGACCTCCCCGATCAGAGCTCGGACGGGATCCGAGGGCAGGGGCTGCCCGTCTGTCTCCTCGAGGCAGCTGGCCCAGCTCCGAGCAGAAGAAAGCAGACGGAGCTCCCTCCCTTAACTGGCCAGAGATGACAATGGACTTACACCCTCCCGCTCCAGTCTAAGGTGACTCCGGTGTTTCAGTGGGGAGAGCATCCAAATGGGAGTCAGGAAGCCAGACTCTGAGTTCATCTCTGTCCCCATCCTCTGTGTGTCCCTGCACCTATCTGTCCACGTCTCTGTGTCTCTGGTTCCATTTCTGTCATGTATTAGAGGTTTCTTGTGAGGCCCTGGTAAGTTACTGGCTGTGAACACATTTTGAAAACACTACCAGGGTATATGGCTCTGGCAAGTACCAGAGTGGCCATCCTATTCTTGGGAATTTCCCACAAGGCAGCGGTTCAAAGAAGGAACTGGCTATGTAAAGATGGCACCCAAGGGACGCCATGGTGAGAAATCAAACCCTGTGTAGTGCTTAGTGACTGTCTTCTATTTTCTCAGCATGTCTTCCTGTTCCCCTTCATCTGATGATAACAGGCCCTCTTGCCACCCTGGCCTTAGAGCTGGGCATGTTGTTAGGGCTGGCCCATTATTTAATTTATAGTTGCCCTTATGTTATTGGCCCAGTGGGTGGGCATGTGACTCAACAGAGCCAATCACCGTCCTTCCCTGGGATTGCTATCTGGATGCTGTTTCCACTACAATTAGAAAGTGAAGGCTGCCAGTGAGCATGTGCCGTGACAGGGACTGACTGTGGTAAGGAGAAGAGGCACAAATCTGCAAAGAGGAGCAGAGAGGGCCACCCCAGAGACAGGGAGGAGGAGTGCCTGATTTCAGGCCCTAGTCTTGTGTTAGCTTGGCATTCTTCCCAGTGGCTGAAGCCAGGAAACCCCACCACTGCCACCCATAGGCACACACATTGGTTTGTCTTTGCTTAAGCCGATGTGAACAGGGTTTCCTTCCTTTGCAACCAGAAGGGTCCCAAGGAATACATCCAGATGTTCCACGAAGCACCGGCCAGTGATCATCAAGAAATGACATCTCATGCATTCATTCAGGATCTGTGACAACGACCTCCCTAACAACAAGCATCAAGCTCACAATGTGAGGGGACTTCAAAAAAAAGTTCATGGAAAATGCAATTAAAAGACAATTTTAGTTGGGTGTGGAAAACTTTTGAAATCCATGCATATTCCGGGGTCTTGAAAAAGTTCTTGGAAAATGAATATTTTGAAAAAACTATGCATGTATTTAAAAATATTTTTGTGCCAGAATGAGCACCTTTTAACTCCATTGTTCACGAACTTTTGAAATATCCTTATACAACAGCACACTCCATTGAAAAGGTCTGCAGTCATGATTTTAAAAATTTATCTCCTGGGGCCGGCGCTGTGGTGCAGTGGGTTAAAGCCCAGGCCTGAAGCACTGGCATCCCATGTGGATGCTAGTTCTAGTCATGGCTGCTCCTCTTCCTATCCAGCTCTCTGCTATGGCCTGGGAAAGCAGTAGAAGATGGCCCAGGTCCTTGGGTCCCTGCACCCACGTGGGAGACCTGGAGGAAACTCCAGGCTCCTGGCTTCAGATCGGTGCAGCTCTGGCGTTGCGGCCATCTAGGGAGTGAACCAGTGGATGGAAGACCTCTCTCTCTGCCTCTACCTCTCTCTGTAATTCTTGTCTTTCAAATAAATAAAATAAATATTTTTAAAAATTTTTTATCTCCTGGCCAGAAAGACGGGAGAAAGGAGGTAAAAATAAAAAAAGCCATCCTGTGAGGATAATCTGATTATTTGTAGCTTTTTCATTTTTGAAAATCTACTTGCATGTAGTTAAATCTCAAAAAAAAAAAAAAAAAAAAAAGATAAATGAAACCCAGCCATTGCCCTCACATAGGAGAAGGAGTTAACAGTATTCAAGAGAGTGCAACGGTAATGAATGGTCGATAGGTGAGGATTGGGCAGGGGAGGAGGGAGGGGACGCTTTGCTCAGGAGGGTAAAGTCAGCCTGCGCAGGACAGAGCCAGTGTGGCTGGGACTCGGAAGAAGAAGCTGCAGCCCAAAGCCGAAACTTTCGGATCTGAACATCTCAGATGCAGAAGAGTCCTCTTTGGGGACATTACCGTGAATGTGTGGCTTCACTGCTCTGAACCCCTGTGAGAAGCTCCTTAACAACAAAACAATAAAGTTAGCAGCCCTCAAAAAAAAAAAATCGTTTTTGTGGCTTTGAAAAAGTAAATCTGTTGCATACAGAGGCAGAGTGGAGGGGGTGCATTATACATAGACTGACCTGAGAGTTTTATATAATGTTTGACAGCAAAAAAATCTCTGCTCTGGGAGGCTGGGGCTGTGCCCCTGCACAGCACGGACGTGTGCCACCAGCTGGTCCCGGTCAGGCCTGACTGGCGGAGAGAGAATGGCTCGTCCCCTTCCCTGGGAGCACGCTCCAGCAGCAGTTCCAGGCTGAGGCATCACCTGCTCCAGGGTGTAGTCCCAACCCCACGGGGTCCCTGCCTGAGCCCAGAGACAGTAGTTCTGATAGCCAGGCCCCCTCCTCTCCAGTCTGAGTCCCTGCCCTTGCACGGCGCGCCCAGTCCCAGCAGAACACAACTCCCCTTCTGAGACACCTGAATTTCAGCTCCACGAAGCTTTCTCTGCAGTTGGAAGCTTTGGCAGTCTCAGCTTCTTTCCTTTGTTCCCTCAGCCCTGGGGGTGGTAGAGGCTCCCTGTAATTGCTACCTTCAAGTTCTTTTTATAACCTTCCTCTCACCCACTTAAGCACTTTATACCTAGTTAGTAATTCTTTATATGAAATTCTGTGTTAAAATAACTGATGTGGTTTCTGTCTCCTACCTGTCCCTGCCTGACACAATTTTTTGCTATTCTTCCCACTACCACTGTCCACTGTCATCATTTTTGTTCATGTCTCCCGGCACACAAGTACGAGAGTTTTTCTAGATTTTATGTCTCAAAGTTGAACTGGAGGCATGGGGATGCCCAAGTTGACCACAGATCTGTTTTCTGAAATGGGCTGTTCTTTTGCACTGCCACGACCCATGCATGAGAGTTCCTGGGCTCCGCATCTGGTCAACACGTATCAATCTTCTTGATGTTTGCTAGTATGATGGATGCAAGATGGAATCTGATGATGTTCATAACGTGTGTGGTCTGATTACAGATGTGTTTGCTGGTGCTGGTATTGTGGAACAGCAGGTTAAGCCACCACCTGCGATGCCGGCATCCCACAGGAGCACTAGTTCGAGTCCTGGCTGCTCCACTTCCTATCCAGCTCCCTGCTAATTCATCTGAGAAAGCAGTGGGAGATGGCCCAAGTCCTTGGATCCTTGCCACTCACATGGGAGACCAGAATGGAGTTCCAGGTTCTGGCCATTTGGGGAGTGAACGAGTGAATGGTAGATCTTTCTCTCCTTGTAACTCTGCCTTTCAAGTAAATAAAGAAATCTTTTAAAAAATGTGCTTGCTACCCCTTATTTTAATTCCAGCTCTAATGTTTCATTACTGTTTGCTTTAAATAACAGCTCCTCAGCCTCTCTGAGCTTCAGTTACCTCATCTGCAAGAAAAGGGATAATAACAGTGATTACTCAGAGGACTGCTGTGTGGATTAAATGGGATAATGTGCATAAACCACTTTATGGAGCCCTTGGCAATGGGAAGGGTAACAAATGTCTGTTTGTTCTTACTGCTATGGGATTGGTGTGTGAAACTATGCCCATGACAGACAGACAAGCGACATGCACCCATCACCTGGAGAGACCTCTGCCTGCTATCCAGGCATGCAAAGTAGACAGGACATCAGCTCCCATGCACAGTGCCAACCACTAGCACCTCTGCCTCTCCCAGCTTCTCACAACTGGGCGCACAAACCAAACTCCGCACGCTCAAACCTGGAAAGATGGACCCAGAGCCCCCTGAACCTGCCCTCCTCTTGTGGAATATTTGGGCTTCTCCAAGAATACACATCTGGAATCAACTCTCAGTTTCTGATCCCAGGTCTGAGCAGGCTCATGCTGAGCCAGGTGCTGGGGCCCTGGAGGTTGGGGTGGGAACAATGTCCCCAGCGAAGGCTGGAAATCACCTCCATCCAGGACAGCCAGTGAGCGGCAGGGGGAGCGCGTGCACTGTGGTTGCCAAAAGCAAAGTCCAGAGTTTTTCCTGCCAAAGCAGCCCAAACAATACTATCCTTCTAAGCCTGGCTCCTCCCAGAGTGAGGAGCAGAGGGGACACAGATGGGAAGATCAATAACAGGGTCAGAAACCAAAACTTAGGAGCGAGTAGAAGAACAGAGCAGGACCTGGGACCCAGAGCTGGTGAGGGCAGGCGGGAACTCTCACCATGATTAATGAGAAACTCTGAGAGGCCTGCCTTTCTGTGGAAGCCACCCTGAACCGTACAGACAGCATGCGTTGTGCATACTGGCGTGCAACAAACTGCCCCAAGTTAGAACAACAGTCCTATGATTACTGCAACAACCACTCATCATTGTCATAATCCTTATTTCCCACAGTCTTGGGGGTTGCTGCGGCACAGTTTGGCTCTCTCAGGGTGTCTGTGTCAGAGTCTTACTAGCTCACGTCTGACAGTGGATGCTGGCTGTTGCATGGGACCTTAGCAGAGACTGGCAGCTGGGACCCTCGCACACGACCCTCCATGGGTCTGAGCTTCTTCACAGCACTGTAACCAGGTTCCTTTAACATGGGCTGGGGCTTTGCCTTCTGGTCTTTCTCCATCTTTTCACTTCTACTCCCACTCTTAGTGATTTCTTGAAGTTAATGTCTATAGGGAGGGAGAGTTTGATCGGTCAGCTCATTTTATTTTAGGATTTTATTTTTATTTGAAAATCAGAGTTAGAGAGAGAGACAGAGACAGAGACAGAGAGACAGAGAGAGAGAGAGATCTTCCAGCCACTTGTTCACTTCTCAGATGGCCTCAACAGCCAGGGCTGGGTCAGGCAGAAGCCAAGATCCAGGAGCTTCATCTGGGTCTCCCACATGGGCACAGGGACCCAGGGACTTGGGCCAGAGAGCTGGATAGGAAATGGAGCAGCTGGACATCCCATATGGGATGCCAGGACTGCAAGCGACGACTTTACCTGCTCTGCCACAGTGCCAGCCCCAAGTCAGCTCAGTTTTTGACACTGGACACATTCTAGGTTATTGGCATATATTTCCTCCTCGTCGTCTTCCTCCTGTTCCTTCTCTTCTTCCTCCTCCTTTCTCCTCTCCCTCCTACTTCTTCCTTCTCTGCCTTCCCTCCTCCATCTCGTCCCCTTCTTCCTTCTTCCCCTCTCCTTCCTCCACAGCAGCAGCACATAGGCAACATAACTCAGTGATTCCAAGTGAGCATTTGCCATCAGGCTGCTTGGATCTGAATCCCAGGTCCGGTTTTGTGACATTGGGCAGATAATGTAAGTTTCTATGTTTCATTTTGCTCCCTATAAAGTGGGGACGATGACAGAAATTACTTTGCAGGGCAATCTGTCAAAAGCAATGCATGCGCCGGGCCGCAGCTCAATAGGCTAATCCTCCGCCTAGTGACGCCAGCACACCGGGTTCTAGTCCCAGTCGGGGCGCTGGACTCTGTCCCGGTTGCCCCTCTTCCAGGCCAGCTCTCTGCTGTGGCCAGGGAGTGCAGTGGAGGATGGCCTAAGTGCTTGGGCCCTGCACCCCATGGGAGACCAGGAGAAGCACCTGGCTCCTGGCTTCGGATCAGCACGGTGTGCCGGCTGCAGCGGCCATTGGGGTGGGGGGGGGAGGGTGTGAACCAATGGAAAAGGAAGACCTTTCTCTCTGTCTGTCTCTCTCTCTCACTGTCCACCCTGTCCAAAAAAAAAAAAAAAAGTAATGCATGGCCGAGAAGAATTTCACATAGCTGGAGCACACTTGGGCCTTGTCACAGGGCTCATGCTTGCTGAATGACTGCCACACACAGACACCAGGACACAATATTCAACTACTGAATACGTGTTAACACTTCCATTTGGCAGAGGAGAAAACTGAGACCCAGAGAGCAATGCCCTGGAAAGCAAAAGCAGAACAGCTGAGAAAAATGAAACCAAAGGTTCAAAGGTGCCCTTTGCCCGGGAGTGCAGCGGAGGATGGCCCAAGGACTGCACCCCATGGGAGACCAGGAGAGCACCTGGCTCCTGGCTTCCGATCAGTGCGGTGCGCCGGCTGCAGAGGCCATTGTGGGGTGAACCAACAGTAAAGGAAGACCTTTCTCTCTGTTTCTCTCTCACACTGTCCACTCTGCCTGTCAAAAAATAAATAAAATAAAGTAAAAAGGTGCCCTTTGGGCAGATGTTTCCGGTTCCTTACCCTGAGTAGGTGATTACTATGCTGTATGCGGGCGCCACCTAGTGTCCATGTAGTGTCATTTTCCCCAGGATCTCCTTCCTTGGGCTCCTGCCACCATCTGCTTGCTCATTGTGGGGCATCTTATCCGGAGGCCCTTGGAGGATGATGCTTTCTGGCATCAGAGACCTGGGTATGAACTTCAACTCGGCCATTGACTGAGTTACCTGGGGGCAAGCCACTTCTCCTTCTCTGGTCCTCCCTTTAGTCTTTAAAATGAAAATGACACCTCTGAGCTGTAGAAACCATCTCGGGCAAATGTTTTGCAAGATGGGTATAGCTGGGGCCAAGAGAAAGAAACATGGCCTGTAGTGGAATACTCCTGGATTCCTTCAAAAAGTGCTTACTGTGCACCTGCTGTATGCCAGGCACTGCTGGGATGCAGGGATAAATACAACACAAAGTTCATGTTTTCATGATGTTAACATTATGGCATCCCATGTTTGTGTCACTCATTCGCTCGTGAGTATGTTTCTGATGCAACAATGTGTCATGCACTTTCTGGAGGAATGGTCAGAGGATATCCAGTGTGGCTGGGGCCGGGGGTGGAGGGGCAGTGTGTGAGTGGGACCTGAAGCTGGCACAGTTCAAGGAACTCCTTAAGAGAAGGAATACAGAGTCACAAATACAGGATTAGGCTAGAAAGGGATTTTTTTTAGAATGAAAGGAAAAATAACTAATTACAAACTTTAAAAACTGAAAACATCACAAAAATCTAGACACATAGCATATTTATCAATTAGCTGTATGATATGACTCTATACTAATTTTTCTCCACATTTTTGCTGTATAGTCTCTGATCTGGTCATAAGGCAATGCTTTTGTTGTATTATTTCCTAAAAGGAGACTAGAGAGAAGTCTCCTACAAAGTTGAGTAACTGTGGAGATGGATACTTTTTTTTTTTTTTTTTTGACAGGCAGAGTGGACAGTGAGAGAGAGAGACAGAGAGAAAGGGCTTCCTTTGCCGTTGGTTCACCCTCCAATGGCCGCCGCGGCCGGTGTGCTGAGGCCAGCGCACCGCGCTGATCCGAAGCCAGGAGCCAGGTACTTTATCCTGGTTTCCCATGGGGTGCAGGGCCCAAGCACTTGGGCCATCCTCCACTGCACTCCCGGGCCACAGCAGAGAGCTGGCCTGGAAGAGGGGCAACCGGGACAGAATCCGGCGCCCTGACCGGGACTAGAACCCGGTGTGCCGGCGCCGCAAGGTGGAGGATTAGCCTAGTGAGCCGTGGCGCCAGCCTGGAGATGGATACTTTGAACAACTTGCTTTAAGCTATAGAGCTTAACACCACGTACATTTTTAGGATTCTTGTCAAATGTGGGGAAGCCCCTCTGTTCCTTTCATCCATAGCCTGTAAGTCTGGTTGTATAGGGACTGATTCTAAACATGGAATTAACAACACAGTAAACAGTTCATTGTCAACGCCTCCATTTAGATGTATATTATGAGTTCTCTATTTTCTTCATCCATATCAGTATTTCATGTCAAACAATAAATTTAAATCTTTCCCAATGCTTCTCTATGATTACCCGCAATTGATCATATTATCAGAAAGTCAAGAGTAATCCATGCTTTTGATTTGAAATGTATCTTATTCCTCTTTATGAATTACTACTTTTGTTGTGGTCTACAGGCCATTTCATTTGTAAGCAACAGACATTGCTAAGACAAATATGCCACGTAAGATATGATCCTGTTTAATGATATCATAAAACACTCATCTTCTGGACCCACACTGTGGCATAGTAGGCTAAGCCTCCGCCTACAGCACTGGCATCCTATATGGGCACCGGTTTGTGTGTTGGCTGCTCCTCTTCCAATTCAGCTCTCTGCTGTGGCCCGGGAAAGCAGAGGAAGATGGCCCAAGTCCTTGGGCCCCTGCACCTGCATGGAGACCTGGAAAACGCTCCTGGCTCCTGGCTTTGGATCTGCTCAGCTCTGGTCATTGTGGCATTTGGGGAGTGAACCAGCAGGTGGGAGACCTTTCTCTCTGTCTCTCCCTTTCTCTGTCTGTAACTTTACCTCTCAAATAATAATTTTAAAAACCACTCATCTTCCTACATGGATGTACCAGCTGTTTGCTGTTCTCTTCAAACACAAAACCCTGATGTCTTCTGTCTATGAAGAAAACACAGGCACTGCAGTCGTAACTGACACGCCGCACTGCCAACAGAGATCTCCACCTGCAAAGAACTTCTTTCACCAGACTCGATGACAATTCGGCTTACAGTTTCATGTGTCTGATGATTGAAAGAATTTTCCAGAGACTAGCTTCTGGTTCTGTACATTTCAAACCTTGTTTCCTTTCCAGTCTATGTGCACAGTCCTGACGCTGAGCAGTAACACATCGTAGGGCCCTGGTCATAGTGCAGGGTGAGTCAGCTTGGCAAGGCAGTCCTACACTGTGATGGGTAGCAGTGAGCTAACTACAGACTGCAGTGATGTGGAACCCTAACAACAGAGCCCTCCACACATGAAGTCAGTGCACACCTAACCCACCTCTCGTTAGCTGCACCCCTCAGGCACTCCATTGCCACCAGCCTAGCATGACAGAGAGAGCTGGAGTGGAAAGAGACCTTGAACTTAAAAGATTGTGGTTACATACTCCATTTCTGCAAAGTTTACAAAAAGCCATACCCATGCAAACCCATCGCTACGTTGC
The DNA here is from genome assembly GCF_051225735.1 of Oryctolagus cuniculus. Classification (NCBI taxonomy): domain Eukaryota; kingdom Metazoa; phylum Chordata; class Mammalia; order Lagomorpha; family Leporidae; genus Oryctolagus; species Oryctolagus cuniculus. The sequence continues at coordinate 27,097,744 of NC_142877.1, forward strand.
TACCCCAGCCTTGGAGGGGCCCATGTAAGTGTAGGCCCTGAAGCTGAAGATTCATCAGTGTCCAGGTAAACGCACCTGGGTGAAATGAAGCCGGAGAACGAGGAAGGGGGAGGCCACAAGGCTCTTGTCATTGTTAGGGGCGGAGTTTCAGCTTTATTTACAAAGCAACAGAAAGACTGAAGGCCCTCAAAAGAGGGGGGCAGGGGGTACTGCAGTCTGATTCATACTTGCCGAAGACCGCTGTGCAGTCAGTGTGGAGGACAGGTTCTAGGAAGGCAGGGACAGGACAGGTGGCTGAGGAGACCGGGACAATGCTGCTAGGAGGGAGATGGCCGAGATCAGGACGGAGTGATGGACTTGCTGGTGGACCAACATCAACGCGCACACAAGGGTAGCATCATGGTTGCCTCCCAGATTTCTGCACTAGTGGCTGTGCCCCCATTGTCTAAGGGGATGTTGCCACTAGCCCCAACTCTGTGACTCCGCACAGACAGCTTTTAGTGCCTGGCCATTTCCTCACACTAAAGGGGGGAAACTACTATTTTGGGAGGTAGTTTGCAGAGTAAATGAGACAACCCGTGAGAACGCCACCAAGGAGTCTGGGCCTTATCTATAACCTTCTGTTGGTTACCACTGCTGTTCCAAGATTTATTAGCATTTACTGTGATGCTCAAATAAACAAGCCAGTCTTGAGTTCTTAGGCCCTGGTACAATTTCTCTCAGGTTCTAGCAAGTGGCTTTGGCTATTCAAAGCTGTGGCATTCCATGGGGCTGGCTTCATGGCACAGGGGATTAAGCTGTCGCCCGTGACACTAGCATTCTACATGGACATTGATTGAGCCCTGACTGCTCCACATCCAATCCAGTTCCCTGCTCAAGTGCTTGGTCCCCTGCCACCCGTGTGGGAGACTGGGATGAAACTCCTGTCTCCTGGATTTGGCCTGGCCCAGCCCTGGCCATTGTGGCCATTTAGGGAGTGAACCAGAGGATAGATGATGTCTCTCTGTAACTCTGCATTTGAAATAAGTAAGTCTTAAGAAAGGAAGAAAAAAAAAAAAGAAATGTTTGCTGTCAATTTCTATTTTACAGATGAAAAAAACTGAGGTTCAGGGGATTAAATTGAAAAGTGCTCCAGGGAGGAGGCTGGATTTCAGAGATCAGGTGGCAAGGTTCACGTTTCACAATGGGACCATGGGGCCAAGCCGCGGCCCTGCCACCCTCCTGCACAGATGACGACCGGGGTCTGAGCGCCAGCCCAACACAAAAGACTGGTGCGTCCCGCCCTCTGTCCGCCCAGCCTTCCGTCGGTCCTGCCTCTCGCCCACTGCCGCCGCTGACGCCCTTCGCCACGTCCCTGTACGCCCCGCCCCTGCACGCCCCGCCCCTGCACGCCCCGCCCCCGCTCGCCCCGCCCCCGCTCGCCCCGCCCCCGCTCGCCCCGCCCAGTCCCCACGCACGCCCCCGCCCCTCGCCCCGCCCCACAGCTCTCCGCGAACAAGCAGCTGCTCAGCTAAGTGCCTCAGACCCGACGTGCGGGGTCGGCGGCTCCTCTCAGCTCTTGCTCCGGCGCGCTTCTCTCAGACCCGGCGCTGAAAGTAGGGCGCAGCCTGAGGCCGGGTGGACTCTGTGATGGGGGTCGCGGCCACCCACAGCCGCACACGCGTCCCTTCCGGCCCCTCACCGACCCCTCAGCCCGCGGCGCTGAACCCCGGGAGCTTAGTCTGAGAGAAGAACGCCGCCGCTCGCATCCCCTCAGGGGCTGGAGGCGCGGCCCGGGTTCCTCTCGCCCGGTGGCGGCGGGGACGCCTCTTGCCTCAGTTTCACTCTGAGGCGACCCTGCCCTTGTCGGTCTCCGGGTGCTCCTCCCAGTCCTGGTCAACGCCCCCAGCACCTTCCTCCTCCTCCTCCTCCTCCTCCTCCTCCTCCTCCTCCTCCTCCTCCTCCTCCTCCTCCTCCTCGCCCCTGCCCGGGGTCTCCCGCCAGCTGCAGTCCCCTGCGTGTCCCGACGCGGTTTCCTCGCGCTCGCCACTCCGCTGCCCTCTGGTCCCGGGCAGCTCCCCCCAGCTTTACTTACCGAGGAAATTCCATCTAGAAACATCCAGGCTCGGGACTGAGCGGGCCTGGCCGGCGGTGGGCAGGGGTCAATGCCAGCCAGGGCAGGTCAGCGTCTCCGAAGTAGCAGACCGCCAGGGGTTTTTCAAACGTCTGTTCCCGGCGAAGTGCATTTTATAGTACTTGACACGCCTGGGAGCAGTTTTAGAAAGATAAATGGGAATTTATTCCAAAATACCAAAACTCGGACCGGAAAGGAAGAAAGCGCGTCCAGAGCCAGGGGCAAGCCTTCGCCGCCGGCCTCCTCAGGACCCTGGGGCCCTGGGGTCTGGGAGATGGCCTTTAGTCTGGGCGCGGTGATGGGATTCTTGGTGGTAGAAATGGACACCTGCCTTTTTAATTCTGTGGCAGATTTTCGGTGGTCGTTTGGTCTCGTCTTTCAAACGGTTCAGTAGAAAAGAAGCAGGTAGAAGCTTCCATCTTGGCAGGTTATGTTCACATATATAAGTGAAGATTGATTCTCCTTTAGGAGCCAAAGTGCTACAGTATCCCCTCTTGTTTCTGGCTTTAAAAATAGAGCCTTAAGGTATTAACAAGGGTAGGACAATTTGTGGAAATGTACATTAATTTTTGCGTTTTTAAGCGAAGATTTTGTTTTGCCATTCTTATTTCAAAACATCTACATTTGACTTTTTGTTTCCTTCCTTGTTGTCTTCTAATTCTTTTCCTATGGTTTCTTGTTTTCGTCATTTTTCCACTTTATTGCCCTTTGGAGTTCTATTAATTTAGCTTCTTAGGGACGGGCAAGTTCACATACTAAATAAGCTTCTTTCATCAGAAAATAATTTGAACCGAATAATACACTGAATTAGAAGATAATCAGATTTTTTATAATTAATGAAAATATTCTTACTGTAAAAATCACTGAATGGTTTTTGTAATCAAATTCTAAATATCTTTTCATATTCCCTCTAGTTAGTTAAATACAGCTAAGGAATACAGGCAGTATGTTCTACACCCACGTGCTTATGAATAAACGAGGGCCATTGGCCAAAATATGGCTTGCAGCTCACTGGGAGAGAAAACTCACAAAGGCCCAAGTGTTTGAATGTAACCTGGAGATAACCATTGAAAGAATTATTTCACCTAAGGTAGGTTATTGATAAAGTTGACAGTTTGTATTTTCCATGACTTCTGAAGAAGAAAGGAATCAAAATAGATTTATAACATGAAATATGTTTCCAAAGAAGTTTTTTTAAAAGATTTATTTTATTTATTTGAAAGGCAGAGTTACAGAGAGAGGGAGATAAAGAGAGAGAGAGAGATTTCTATCCACTGGTTCACTGCCCAAATGGCCACAACGGCCAGGGCTGGACCAGGCTGAAGCCAGGAGCCAGGAATTCCATCCAGGTTTCCCACACGAGTGCAGGGGAGCCAGGAACTCTGTCCAGCTCTCCCACTTGGGCCATGATATAATTAGCACATTAGCAGGGAGCTGGATCAGAAGAGGAGCAGCTGGGACTGGAACCTGGGGCCCATATGGGATGCCCGCAGGTGGCAGCTTAACCCAAAATGCCACAACACTGGCTCCATAAGGAAGTTTTACTTCTCAAATGGTCTGTTTTAATTTCTGTAGCATTTTTTGGGATATAAACATACTTGCGTATTCATACATTTATCATGAATAGATTGAACACTGAAAGATAAAGGCCATGTTTTGTGAATATTTCATAATCCCTTCTTATTACTTAACAACATTTCAAAACACATAATAAGTACCTGATAAGTATTGCTTAGAAAATAATGAATGAGGCCAGCGCCGTGGCTCAATAGGCTAATCCTCCACCTTGCGGCGCTGGCACACCGGGTTCTAGTCCCGGTCGGAGCGCCGGTTTCTGTCCCGGTTGCCCCTCTTCCAGGCCAGCTCTCTGCTGTGGCCAGGGAGTGCAGTGGAGGATGACCCAAGTGCTTGGGCCCTGCACCCCATGGGAGACCAGGAGAAGCACCTGGCTCCTGCCATCGGATCAGCGCGGTGTGCCGGCTGCAGCGCACTGGCCGCGCCAGCCATTGGAGGGTGAACCAACGGCAAGGGAAGACCTTTCTCTCTGTCTCTCTCACTGTCCACTCTGCCTGTCAAAAAAAAAAAAAATAGAAAAGAAAAGAAAAAAAGAAAAAGAAAATAATGAATGAATGAAAGGAGAAGGTAGAAAGGAGTAATGATAAATTAAAAAATGTGAAAACACATTATAAGTAAAGTACTATTTTTGCTGTAAAACAGCCATTAAAATATTAATACTTTCATAGATTAAGTATTTTTCTGCTTGAAAGAAAAATGAATTATAATTGAAAAACTATTGTGTGTTAGGCACTAGGCTAGACTTTTTTAGTATTTTTTTAAACTTTAAAATGTTATTTATTTGTTTATTTTATTTATCTGAAAGGCAGAGAGACAGACTGATCTCCCATCCTCTAGTTCACTTCCTAAATGTCCACAACAGCTGAGGCTAAGCTGGGCCAAAACCAGGAGTCTGGAACTCAATCCAGGGTTCCCACATAGGTGGCAGGAACCTGGTACCTGAGCCATCACCTGGTGTCTCCCAGTGTGTGTGTTTTAGCAGGAAGTGAAATAGAGAGTGGAGCCAGGGTTGAAACCTGGGCACTCCAGTATGGAATGTGGGCAGCCTAAGTGGCAGGCAGCTAAACTGCTATGCCAAATGCCTGCCCCTATTAATTCACTTAATCTTCATACCACCTCTATGAGATTGTCTTCTTTGAACTTCAGTGAAGTGTGGTAGTTAGCATGAACTTTTGAGTTAGTCAGATTTATGTTTAATAACTGCTTTCCCAGTAGTTTTATTATTTTAGCATATTACTTAACACATCTAAGTAATTTTCTCTTCTGTAAACAAAGGTAATTGTCAAAATTATCTTAACGTATTAAAAAGCTATTAGGACAATGCTTATAAGTATATAATAAATTATAGCCATTTTTATTAACTGAAGTTCAGGACGGTTAAGTGTGGCTCAGCATCAGACTTGAACACAAGTCTGTCTGAGTTTGTGTTCTTCCCATAATACCAACAATAGCACACTTCACCTAAATGCCACATTATGTTGTCTTCATTGCATAAAACAAGGAAATTAATCATTTTTATAAGGTGAGGCAAAAGTTAAATTATTTACTTTAAGTAAGAATATGAAACGTCTGCTTTTAAAAGAAAAGGCATTCTTATGATTTCAGTAATTTTCAAAGAACAGGATTTATGAACCTAATTTTTATTATTCTAATACTTTAAAAACTTTTTGAAAGGTGAAAATTGCACTTCGAACTTCAGGACACCTTCTTTTGGGAGTTGTTCGAATCTATAATAGGAAAGCCAAATATCTTTTGGCAGATTGCAGTGAAGCATTTCTTAAAATGAAGATGACATTTCGCCCAGGTATATATACAATGTTGAGTTGTCTCATTTTACTTAGTTCTCTTTTACATTTGTTGTTTGGGTGGGCTCTTTCAATTGGCAGTACTCTGTAATTGCAGGTGAGAATAGTGAATATAAACTTCATTTTGACTGAATCTTGTTTCCATGGTTAAGGATAATTATATTATTTCCCTTGCTTTTTTCCCATATTTTCAGGAAAAGCTTATGCATTCCAAATCTTGTAATATTTCCACCTATTTATAAAAGAAATATACTTAAAATTATCACACTTAGGAAACTCTGATATTCCATTTTTAGTGATTCATTTCATCTGTCATATATTTTTGCCTTTATGAGAGAAATTAGAAATACTGTGATTAAAAAATAAATATCAGCCGGCGCCGCAGCTCAATAGGCTAATCCTCCACCTAGCGGCGCCAGCACACCGGGTTCTAGTCCCGGTCGGGGCACCGAATTCTGTCCCAGTTGCCCCTCTTCCAGACCAGCTCTCTGCTGTGGCCTGGGAAGGCAGTGGAGGATGGCCGAAGTGCTTGGGCCCTGCACCCCATAGGAGACCAAGAGAAGCACCTGGCTCCTGCCTTCGGATCAGCGTGGTGCAACGGCTGCAGCGCGCCAGCCACGGCGGCCATTGGAGGGTGAACCAACGGCAAAAGGAAGACCTTTCTCTCTGTCTCTCTCTCACTATCTACTCTGCCTGTCAAAAAAAAAAAAATCAATAATTATCATTATTTTCAGAACTCTCAGGACACTAAATAGCATGCTATTTATGAAACAGTATTAAAAATCCCTTTACATTTCAAAATGCTAGAGATTTATTTGTGTCATAAATATAATCCATTGAAAATTTAATTTACATAATATCTGTTCCACTTATCTCCCACTTTGTATTATGATTATTTAGGTATAGGTCTCACCTCTATTACTTCTCTTAAGGCTCCTTGAAGACAGCAGCTTAATTTTTTGAATCTCTTATAGTACCTGTCTCAGTGCCTTATGCGTGACACTATTCCCCAATCAATATTTGTTGAATTGGGATTGATAGGTTTCTTTTTTTTAAATCATCTTCATTTAAAATGTGGTAGAATCGCTTAGTAGATTTATGCTCATTTCAAATATGGCTCATTTGTTCATTTACTATATTACTTATATATTCCACAAATATTTATTGATCTACCTTGTACAAAACACTGTATTAGACTCTGGAATATAGGACAAGCAAGATCAATAAGGTCCTTTTTAGTCTGGTGAGGAAATCAGATAATGAAAAGGTTTTGTAAAAGTATTGCAACAATTATAGATTATAATTGTGTTATAAAGTAAAATAAACAGAGAACTACAACAGATAAATCCACTTTAGTTAAGATACTTGGGAACAGCCTTTCTGAGGGGATAGAATTTAAGCTGAGACTTGAAAAATAAGTACCAATCCGTATGAAAAGTTCATGAGGGAATAACATTGTACACAAATGGAATTTCTAGGACAAAGGTCTTATGGGGAGAAATCGTTTGACATTTTCAAGGAACAAAATGGCTAATATGTTAGAAGTATCACCAGTGAGGCGGGGAATAGGGTGTCTGACAGTTTGTAGGACTGGAGAGGTCCTGATTAGAAATTTGGATTTTATTTTAATGCAGTGGAAGAGTAGCTAAAGCATTTTTTTTTTTTACAGGCAGAGTGGACAGTGAGAGAGAGAGAGAGAGAGAGAGAGAGAGAGATAAAGGTCTTCCTTTTGCCGTTGGTTCACCCTCCAATGGCCGCCGCGGCCGGTGCACTGCGGCCAGCGCACCGCGCCTATCCGAAGGCAGGAGCCAGGTGCTTCTCCTGGTCTCCCATGCGGGTGCAGGGCCCAAGCACTTGGGCCATCCTCCACTGCACTCCCTGGCCACAGCAGAGGGCTGGTCTGGAAGAGGGGCAACCAGGACAGAATCCGGTGCCCCGACCGGGACTAGAACTTGGTGTGCCGGCGCCGCAAGGCAGAGGATTAGCCTATTGAGCCGCGGCACCGGCCGCTAAAGCATTTTAAACATGGGCATCATCTGATCTATTTGCTTTTTAAAAATATCACCCTGGCTGCCTTATGGAAAACAAATTGTGAGAGGCAGAAGTAGATACAGGGAAACCAGTTAAGGGGACTAAGCAGAAGTTCAATGAGAGAAAATAAAGATTTAGTTGGGACTTTAAAAAGTTTTATATAACATTATTGCTTATTGAAGGCAATTTTTAAATTTTTTTCAGGACTGGTTGACCTTCCAAAAGAGAATTTTGAAGCGGCTTACAGTACTATCACATTACCAGAAGAATTTTATGATTTCGATACCCATAATATGAAGTAAATTATTTTATTTATTTTCCTTCAATTTGATTTTCTTGATAGTTTGTTATTGTTCTATTCAGATTTCATGAAGGCAAATGAAATGAAGTTAACAACTAACAGGTAAAACATGCAATTGGCAAAGACTTAAAGTTAGTGTGAAAAAGCAAACTGCTGAATGTATAGGCTGCAGTGTGGACAGTGTATTCATCTATTCCTTCGGTAAATACTCATCAAATGCCTTCTGCATGCCAGGCACTGAAGAGCTAGCAATGAATTAAACACAGCTCCTGGCCTCATGAATCTTACACTGTAGTTGTGGTAGACAGATGATAAACAAATGAGCAAGCATGATATTCCAAGTGATGATCAGAATTATAAAGAGAAATAAAAAATTAAATACATAAAACAATGGGCAGGAAAGGCTTTTCTGATGGAGTAAGAACAGAAACCCGAAGGAGGTGAAGGCAGAAATCGTTCAGTAATGTGGGGGAAAAACGTTCCAGGTAAAGCCAGTGGTAAGGCCCTACCCTACGATAGAGCACATTGGACGTTTTCAAGGAACGGCAAGAAGGCAAATGAGACTGGAGTGATGTAAATGATCTGCTGAATTGTAGGAGATGAGATAAGAGAGGCAGCTAGGAGTGCAGATGTAGGGTATGATAGGCTACAGTAGGATTTTCATTTTACTCAAAGGAGAAGTACATGAGGGTTTCAAATCAAGGAGTGAGCAGTCTGACTTGATTTCAACGTGCTCCCTCTGGCTACTCACTGTCAGAAGGAAAGGGAGGAAGCAGAGAGCCTATGACAAGATTAATGCAGTAAAAGGACAAATGAGAAAAGATAGTATCTGTGATCAGTTCTCAGTCTTCAGTTTATCAAGGTAGCAGCAGTCAAATTATGGATTTCTCTGGAAGGCAGAGCCAACAGAATTTGCTCACAAATTAGACATGGCTCTAAGAGAAAGAAGTGTATTATGATTTTGGCTACAGAATAAAGTAACTATATAATGAGATTAGAATAGCTAGGGAATGAGAAGTTTAAGGGGGGCTGAGACAGAGAAGGAAGGTTTTCAACATGTTTTAAGATGACAGTTACACATGCACTATGATCTGAATGTATGTTTTCCCCTAAAATTTATTATATATTGAAACCTCCCCCAAGGTGTTAGTATTAAGAGGTGGGAACTTTGGCAAGTAATTAGATCATGAAGGCAGAACCCCCTCCTGAGTGACGTTAGTACCATTTAAAAGAGGCCTGGGCCGGCGCCGCGGCTCACTAGGCTAATCCTCCACCTAGCGGCGCCGGCACACCGGGTTCTAGTCCCGGTCGGGGCGCCGGATTCTATCCCGGTTGCCCCTCTTCCAGGCCAGCTCTCTGCTGTGGCCAGGGAGTGCAGTGGAGGACGGCCCAGGTGCTTGGGCCCTGCACCCCATGGGAGACCAGGAAAAGCACCTGGCTCCTGGCTCCTGCCATCGGATCAGTGCGCTGCACCGGCTGCAGCGCACCGGCCACGGCGGCCATTGGAGGGTGAACCAACGGCAAAAGGAAGACCTTTCTCTCTGTCTCTCTCTCTCACTGTCCACTCTGCCTGTCAAAAAAAAAAAAAAAAAAAAAAAAAAAAAACCAAAAAAAAAAGAGGCCTGAAAAAGCCTCCTAGCCACTTCTACAACATGAAGCTCTAACCAGGTATGAAATCTGCCGGTGCCTTGATTTAAGGCTTCCTATCATTCAGAATTGTGAACAATAAATTTTTTATTTTTATAAATTACACAGTCTAAGGTGTTTTAGCAGCCTTAATGGACTAAGACAACATCAACATGAAGTAGGTAGGTGATTGAATATCTTGGTCTGAGGTTCAGAAGGGAGGTGGTTAGTAGTCTTGGATATGAGAAAAAACTAGCAAAGGAGTCAAAAATGAGCAGGTGGGAAGAAAATCAAGACAGTGGTGTCTCAGAAGCCAAGAGATGATTATGTTCCATGAAGGAGTTGTCTTAGTCTGTTTGGGCTCCTATAACAATATACTAAAAAGTAGGTAGCTTGTGAACAATAGAAACTTATTTTCACAGTTCTAGAGTCTGAGTAGTTGAAGATCCAACTGCTAGCAGATTCAGTGTCTGGAGAGGGCCTCCTTCCTGGGTCATAGATAGCAATCTTATCACCATGTCCCTACAAGGTAGAAAGGGCAAAGCAGAGACCAGCATTGTGGAGTATCCTGTATCGGCACTGGTTCATGTCCCAGATAGCTGCTGTTGGTTAGGATCAAGAAGTATTTGGCTATATGTATGTCAAACTATGTTTATAATACTATTGAGAAAATAATTTTTATAATAAACCCTGATTTTGTTTTAGGTTTTTTTCATTATACTGCAAAATTATTGTGTTCTGCTCACATGTTTTCCTTAATCTTGTATTTCTCCATAGTGCTGTTGATGTTTCAGAACAGTTTACTCAGAATCAAAGTAAACCCGAAGAAATTACACTTAGAGAAGAATATGGCAATGATCTACTTTTCCAAGCTGAGAGCTTTGGTAATAGTATTTGAGAAATCAAAATTTATAATCAAAATTCAAATATAGTAAGTTATATACAAATAATCAATTAATTTTATATTGAAATAATGCCAGTAGAAATATCTACAGAATCAATTTTTTAATGTATAATATCCCAATCAGTTTTTCCTTGTCTCTTTCTAGCATAACTGTCAATGCTAAGAATCAGTGTTAGGCTATACTTTCCTTCTCAGTATATAATTCTGTGTTGAATTCCTGCTGTATGTCAGATACTATCAAGACATAGGCAGCACCAAAGTTTAAAGGAGCAATTTTGCTCTCAAGGAACTTCAGACTGGGAGAGAGACATGTAAATAGTCGCTATAGTTAAAACAGTATATATATGCAAGGTTTTACATGTATGTTCATAAAATGCCTTCAAAATATCATATGTATGATACCAATTACAAAATAACAGATATTAAGTCAGCTTGAGGGTGAAGAGGAGAAAATACTACCACTGAAAGATACATATTAATTATGAAACAGAAGTTGATTTTTAAAATATGTATTTATTTATTTGAAAGGCATACTTACAGAGAGAGAAAGAGGGAGAGACAGAGTGGGAGATCTTCAATCTGCTGGTTCACTCCCCATATGGCCGCAAGGCTTGAGTTGAGCCAATCCGAAGCCAGGAGCCAGGAGCTTCATCCTGGTCTCCCATGTGAGTGCAGGGACCCAACCACTTGGGCCATCTTCTACTGCTTTCCCAGGCACCTAGCAGGGAGCTGAATCAGAAGTGCAATAGTCAGGACACAAACAAGTGTCCACATGGGATGCCACACAGGTGGCAGCTCAACCCACTATGCCACAACGCTGGCCCCAGAAGTTGACTTTTTAAATGTTAAAATCTGGGAGTGGGCATTGGTGCAGCAATTAGAATGCCACTTAGGACCGGCACCGTGGCTCACTAGGCTAATCCTCCGCCTTGCGGCGCCGGCACACCGGGTTCTAGTCCCGGTCGGGGCGCCGGATTCTGTCCCGGTTGCCCCCCTTCCAGGCCAGCTCTCTGCTGTCTGCTGTGGCCCGGGAGTGCAGTGGAGGATGGCCCAAGTGCTTGGGCCCTGCACCCCATGGGAGACCAGGAGAAGCACCTGGCTCCTGACATTGGATCAGCACGGTGCGCTGGCCGCAGCGCGCCGGCCACGGCGGCCATTGGAGGGTGAACCAACGGCAAAAGGAAGACCTTTCTCTCTGTCTCTCTCTCTCACTGTCCACTCTGCCTGTCAAAAAAAAAAAAAAAATGTCACTTAGGATGTCCACATGCCATATCAGAGTCTTTCCAGATGAAAATGAACTTCCAAATGGTCCATCAGTAAATCAAAACAAGAAGAGGAGGAAGATTAAAAAGAAAAAAGAAGACCCACATAAAGCCATATGATAAAATTGTATTGTGTCATAGATAAGTAAAAGATTCTGAAATATGTTGAATAGGAATAATAACAGATCACATATAATGAACAAGAACTAAAATGGCATTATCAGGGCAGGCATCTAGCATGGCAGTTAAGATATGCTTTGAGATGCCCAGATTCCATACCAGAGTGCCTGGGTTTGAGTCCCGGCTACACTCCTGATTTCCGCTTCCTAGTTATGCAAACCCTGTGAAGCAGCAGATGATGGCCAAGTAGTTGAGTCCATGCCACCCAAATGGGGAACTTCAATTGCTTCCCAGCTCTGGCTCTTATGGGCATTTGGAGAGTTAACTAGCAGTTAGGAGTCTCTCTCTCTCTCTCTCTTTCTCTCTCTCTCTCTTTCTCTCTCTCTTTCCCTCCCTCCCTCTCTCTCTCCCTCCCTCCCTCCCTCGCTCCCTTCCTCTCTCACCTCTCCTGCCACTCCAAATAAAATAAATATAATTTTTAAATGTTAGAATCTTCTTGGGTGAGATGAATATATTTTGAAATTGAAGTGGCATGATACAATTTAACTATGTAGTGTTTGTTCTTTTTTCTGGCATCTACCTCTCTTCTTTTATGATATGTATACATCTTTTGCATTGGTCTGCAAACTTGATGAGAGTAGAATCTGTGTCATGTTGATCTTTGAATTTCTTATAGGAGAAGTATGCCCTAAATCTGTTTTGGGTTAGGAAGGGGGGTAAAGGAATTAACACTTGAACTACTTCTTTAACCTCAACTTCTCATTCTCACTCTACTTCCATAACCCTTAAAATCTGCAGTTATGTTTCTCAGACAACCTGTGGTGAAGGACTGGTTTTATAATTTCTGTCACTTTTTATAAAATACAATAAAAGTAAATTTTAAAATTTAAAAATAAAAGTACATGCCTCAAATTGTTGTTATTAGAGCCAATGTATATAAAAGTACTATAACAAATTGCTATAAAACTTTTTTTTTCTAAGCTTTTATCTATTTATTTGAGAGGTAGAGTTATAGACAGAGAGAGGGAGAGACAGAGAGGAAGATCTCCCATCTGCTGGTTCACTCTCCAAATGACAGCAACGGCCAGAGCTAGGCTGATCCCAAGCCAGGAGTCTCTTCCAGGTTCCCCACGCTGGTGTAGGAACCCAAGCACTTGGGCCATCTTTTACTGCTTTTCCCAGACTACAGCAGAGAGCTTGATAGGAAGAGGAGCAGCCGGGACATGAGCCAGCCCATATGGAATGCCGGCACCACAGGCGGAAGCTTAGCCCACTATGCCACAGAGCCAGCCCCTGCTATAAAACTTTCTAAGTATTCACTTCTAATTTTCGTATTTACCTTCTTGTGAACTAAACCAGCCCATAGACCTTACTGTGAGTAGCACAGCTCTCTTCCTGGCTGAAACCCAGACCTAGAAATGTAACACACTAATAGATCATCCTATTCCCTACTACCCAAAACATACTTTGCAAATTACCCTGTTCCCTGTATTCTTTTTTAGGCCAAAAACTTCAGGATCTCTTTTCTTTTCTTTCTTTCTTTCCTTCTCTTTTAGTACAAAAGTGTAACATTTTATTTCTTTAAAAATCAGAAGCAAATATGACAAAATAATATGTGAAGAGTTATAAGGGCATTTATATTATTTTTTCTGTATATCTGAAATATTTTGCAATTAAAAAGAATTTCAGTGGACACATATGGTATAACAATGAAATAGTAACATTAATTATTCACTACAGAAATGTATCAAGTAATAACATTAATTATTTAAGCCATAGAAACATGTACATACGTCAGAGCATGTGATAAGATTTAAAAATAAGCATTAAAATTCTCAATTTACTTTGAGATTTTATTAATAATTTTACTAATGGGCTTTGAGTTTCATACAATTTTTTAAAAAGATTTTATTTGTTTATCTGAGAGGTAGAGATACAGACGGAGAGAGGGAGAGACAGAGAGAAAGGTCTTCCATCCACTGGTTCACTCCCCAAATGGCTGCAACAGCCCAGAGCTGGGCCAATCCAAAGCCAGAAGCCAGGAGCTTCTTCTGTGTCTCTCACATGGGTATAGGGATCCAAGCACTTGGTCTATCTTCTACTGCTTTCCCAGGATATAGCAGAGAGCTGGATTGGAAGAAGAGCAGCTGAGACACTAACCGTCACTCATTTGGGATGCCACTGCCACAGGTGGAGGCTTAGCCTACTACACCACAGTGCCAGCCCCTAGTTTCATACAATTTTAAAGTGACCTTACACTAAAGTTTTAACAGCTATTATCCTCTTTTGATAGAGTTATCAAAACTATATAAATAAAACTAATTAATGTGATATTCTGAATTTCAGTCTTGGAAAGCTTTTTCTTTAGCATATAAATCATAACAAGCTTTCTAATTATAATTATAAATCTTAAAGAAATGTACTTAGGTTCAAAATATGAAGAGTAGTTATCTAATTATAGCTGCTTCATTATAGTGATTTACCAAGAATCTGTTGCCTTAATATTAACATGGGAAAAAATGCTCCATATTCCCTTTCCTTTTGGGGGGGTTAAAAATTTTTTGGGGGTCGGCACAGTGGCATAGCAGGTAAAGCCGCCGCCTGCAGTGCTGGCATCTCATATGGGTGCCGGTTCAAGTCCCAGTGCTCCACTTCTGATCCAGCTCTCAGCTATGGCCTAGGAAAGCAGTAGAAAACAGCCCAAGCCCTTGGGCCCCTGCATCCACGTGGGAGACCCGGAAGAGGATCCTGGTTTCAGATCAGCACTGCTCTGACCGTAGCGGCCAATTGGGGAGTGAACCAACGGATGGAAGACCTCTCTCTCTCTCTCTCTCTCTCTCTCTCTCTCTGCTTCTCGTTCTTTCTCTATGTAACCCAGACTTTCAAATAAATAAATAAAACTTTAAAAAATATTTATTTATTTGAGACGCAGAGTTACAGGAGGGAGAGGTCTTCCATCCACTGTTCACTCCCCAAATGACTGCAATAGCCGGAGCTGGGCTGATCTGAAGCCAGGAGCTTCTTCCAGGTCTTCCACACAGGTGCAGGGGCCCAAGTACTTGGGCCATCTTCCACTGCTTTCCCAGGCCATCAGCAGGGAGCTGGATCAGAAATGGAGTAGCCACGACTTGAATAAGCACACATATGGAATGCTGGTGCTGCAGGCAGAGGCTTAATCTGTGCCACAGCACTGCCCCTTTTTCTTTTCTTTTCTCCCTCCCTTCCTCCCTTCCTTCCTTCCTTCCTTCCTTCCTTCCTTCCTTCCTTCCTTCCTTCCTTTTTAAGGATTTATTTGAAAGGTAGAGTTACAGAGAGAGAGACAGATACAGAGAGACAGAGAGGGGTCTTCCATCTGCTGGTTCACTCCCCAAATGGCTGCAACAAACAGTCCTGGGCCAGAGGTCAGGAGTCAGGAGCTTCATCTATGTCTTCCACATGGGTGCAGTGGCCCAAGCACTCTGCTTCTTTCCCAGGCTCATTAGCAGGGAGCTGGATTGGAAGTAAAACAGCTGGGACTCGACTGGCACCCACATCAGATGCCAGTGTTGTAGGTGGTGGCTTTACCTGCTTCGCCACAATGCTGGTCCCTGTTTCCCTTTTTTCTTTTGGTCACTTTCAACTACACTTTCTATTAGCTTCTTACTAGTCATACTAGTGCTTATTTTAAAATATTTTTTTTCTGAAATGTCTCTTATATATTTCTCTATTTCTTCAGCCTCCAGTATAGATCACTAATACCAAAGGCCTGGAGTACTGCAACGCCCTCCTATAAATCATTCTCCCAGTCTCTTCGCACGTTTTAGACATCTCTGAGAATGAATGGTCTTTAAATTCTTTTTTCTCATATTTCATTCCTCTGCTTAGTTTCTTTGGATCACTGTGGTGTATTTACCAAATGCCTTGCCTGTCCTTTAGGTCCTCTACCAACTATCACCTTCTTTATTTTATTAACTTTATTTTACCTTAATACAGACAACTTACTCTAATCAAATGTCTTACTATCCAACTGATACAATTTAGTTTTGTGTCTCCTATAAAAATTCAAAATACTGGGAAGAAATATTCTTAGTAGACCAATAGACCTGGGTTTGAACCGGAACTTTATCTGTTGACTTGCTGTAGGTCATTGGGCAGATTGCATGACCTCTGAGTCTTACTGCTCTATCTGTAAAGCTGGAATACTACTAGCAACATCTTAGGGTTTTTTTCCCTTATTTCCACTAAAATTCTGTCCACCGACATGGTTTTTCTCTCTTTCAAATATTACCTCAAACCTAATGTCCTTTAGGAAATGTTTAATATTAACCCACCCTATTCTGGACTATATTAGAAGATTAAAGACAATAATTACTTGTTTTGTGATGCTCAATGCTCAGAATACATTGTCTGTAAATGTTTTATTGCCTGTGCTTCTGGGGTCTTTTCTAAGAAGTCTTTGCCTATGCCAAATGTTATTCTCTGATTGGTGAAGCTGATTTTTCTTTTGAGAGCTATCAAGTCATATGTGAATGATGGAAGCATGTCCTTAGCTCTTTTTGGAAAAGTGGCTAAATCTTTTCTATCAAGGATGATAAAGTTTGCTTTTTCCAACTCTTCTAGAAGATGTGGGTCTATAGAAGAATTTTCAGTATGAGTTACACCTCATGATTTTCTTACTATCTAATGCTGAGATGAGTTATTAGAGGGAGGTCAAAGAAGAACAGCCTCTGACCTTGGGGGTTTCAGACTTCAGACCTAGAGAGTCAAATTCACACGAGGGAAACAATATGCAGGACCTGACTTGTGGTCCCATGGAACTTTCAGTAGTGGTGGTAACTATTAGAATTCAGGCTTTAGAGTCAGAGAGAGTTGTCATTTATAAGGCTGTGACAGTGTTGAAGTTACAAAACTTTATTGTGGATGTATTTCCTCATCTGGAAATGAGGGCTACAATAACATCTTCTATTATATGATAAAATATACATAATAAGTACTCAGCTAATGTTAGCTGACTGGATTTGTGAATGAATGCTGTAAGCCCATTCTTTAATATTTTTCCTAACTTTTCATTTCCTAAGAATGCAAATAGGCTCTTTATATTCCAACTTTCCATTATGGATAAAAAATAGTACAAGTAATTGTCCTTGAATTAATAGTCAAGCAGAACTTGATCTACCTAAAGTAAGAAATCATCCCACTGCCATAGCAATTCTATCTTCTAGGAAATCATTAAACCATATCACAATTATAAACTAGCTAATGTTTTATAATTTTTTTCTGTTGTATTGGGAAGAGTATTAGACTAGAAATCTTAGTCTAATGATTAACTGAGTGACTTTAGTTAAATACTTCACATACGTTTTCAGCTTTTCCTTTCCTTAGCCATAAAATGAGGGAACATTGCACCAGATAATATGTGAATTTCCTTTAAAATATTCTGTGTTCCTATGACTAACAGTGTTAATGATGTGCATTTACTTAGGTGATGAACCTGAAATTCTCAGAAGACATAGTTTCTTTGATGACAACATATTACTGAATTGCAGCGGCCCTGTAGCTGAGCATAGTTCTGGAAGCCCCGCTGGAGAAAAATCTCTGTTCTATGACAGTGGAGATGCATTCGGAGATGAAGGAGCTGCGGGAGAAATGATTGGTATGCTGTCTGTCATACAGAAATAAATATTTATGACAATCATTACTACTATGTATTAGTAACTTTCTAACAGTGTACTAAACTTTCAGATATGTTCTGTGTCATGTAGGTCAAAGCATTTTTTAACATAAGCTTTCAAAGTGTATGGTATATTTGATTAGGCCTAAGTACACAGCCAGCTGTTTAAACACATTTTCCCTAGAGATTGGGAAATACTGCCTGTTTCTATTTTTATAAGTTCCTAATTCGTGGAGGAGAAATAGTGAAATTAATATATTTCTCATAAAATATACTGGATAATACTGGGGGAAAACATTGTTTTCTTTAACATAATTGTGGGACAAGGATAGCCAGCATTGTGGCACAGCAAGTAAAGCCACCGTCTGTGGCACCAGCATCCCATATAGCTCTTCCTTTCAAATAAATTAATGAATATTAAAAAAAATATATGGGACTGTGATTCCACAATTTTCCAGCATTTTATATTGTTGTTTTATATTTATATTATGATATTATTCTAAAACAATTCTAAAAATAAGGTAGACAAAAACTGGGAAATCCAAATTCATGTATTTTAAAGACTGTTTATTGACTATTCATATTGGTCTTTAAAAAATTATCTGACTCACATTAAAAGTCTGTAATCCTTTCACAATGTTGTGTAATGTTAATAAATGGTTAGTGAACAAATGATAGAATGAAATCTGTGTGACAAAAAGATTTATTATGTTTTTCAAGATAATCTGTTGCAAGATGATGAGAATATCCTGTTAGAAGACACGCACTTGAGCAGAGAAATTACCCTGCCTCCTGAACCTCCCAATACTGTAATGGGTATGTTGAAATTTTTCTTTGTGCACAAAGGGAACAGATACTGATGTTCAAATTAAGTAGTACCAGAACTTCTGAGTTCAAATAGCAGTATAATATAGTGAAAGATAATAAGGAACATTGTCCCTGAAACGTTTTTAGTCTGACTCTCTGCAATACATAATAGGAAATTGGGTTCTGAGAGGTATAATGAAGGACATTTAAGCAGGAGTGGGTTTAGTATGAGAGCACATTTACGTACTCAGCCAAAACACTGCTTTTGAATCATTAAAATATATGCTACATGGTAAGAAAAAATATTAATTAGTATGCTTTCACAATCTTCATACCATGTGAGACAGTACAACTGTGGGGTTATATTTTCCCTACTTAAAATTGATAATGAGACTACCTCAGATGATTTGAAGTCTTTTGGCCTGATTTTTCTTAAAAGTATAATTGCCCCATTTTGTTTCTTTATAACTTTTATTGTTATATTTGGTTTATTACTCAATAGTATAAATTAAAAATATGAGAATTAGGCAATAAAAACATTAGATATGATTTGTATGATTCATCTGATGAGTGATTTAACAGAATACAAAATTTTTATGTCAGTATTTATTGCAGTTGTTACCACTGGTTTTAATTCCACTGTGACTATATAGCCCAGTCTTAGATGTTGCATATGCAAAGGGGGATGACAATACTGACGCACCTGAATATTGTGAGTCCCAGACCTTAAATCTTTTTATCTCTGTTGAATATATGAGTCAAAGAAACAGATGCAATATGAATCTTCAGTTAGTTCATCTTTTACTTTTCCATATAGTCCTCTAGCTTGTAACGTAACCATGTTTTTTTTTTTAATAATTACTTTGTTGGTGATGTTGCTTAATAAAACCAGATGATACAGAGCAAGTATGTCTACCTGAAAATGAAAAAGTGAATGAATCAATATGGTTATCAAATGAAGAGGAAAGATTTACCCTTGATCCAATCAATGTTTCAGGTCAGAGGCATTCATGAATGTTTTTATTTTATTTTTGATACACTACTAATTTATTTGGAGATATTTGAATAATTTATAAAATACTATAAGAGGCAGTCAATCTGGTAATAGAATTTATATTACAATAGGATAATAGTGTGAATAAAATTTGAGATGATTCTTTCATTATATTCAGTCCTGTTCAAACCATGTATCTAGTTTTAGAAACTAGAAAAAAATAAAACTGTTTTCACTTTAAGAAGTTATTGAGCCATTAGTTGATGTTAGGTGCAGGAATGTGAAAGAACAGTTCTTGCTTTCAAGAAATTTACAGTCTAATCAAGAAGGTAAACATTCAAGTGAAAATAATAGAAGGCAAAATAAAAAGGATCAGAAGAGACATTATGCCCTCTGACATTGTACCTCAAGCATGTTTTTAGGAATAAACAATAAGAATGGATTTTAAAATTAACTAGGTCCTTTAGGAACGTCCTAGTTTTAAGTAGTATAATTTATATGAGTTTCAGTTTACAGACTCAAGCATGCAGGGAATGAAATATTTTGAATTTTTTTCTTTATGGAATTAACTCCGAGCCTCTATCTCACTGGGTTGACAGGGAATTCAGTCTGCATAATTCCCTCATTCACCCTGAGCTGTGTGGCACCAAAGTTCACAGGAAGGGTGAGGGAAGTGGAAAGGAACACGGCAGTTTGTGGTGCCCGCTGTCCCAGGCTGCAGAGCCTCTGTGATCATCACATAGCCAGCCCTTCTGGAATCTTGTCACATTCCTAGGATTTTACCGATGCACATCAGCAAACAGGTCCCTGTTCCTTCTGGTTCCATCTGATCTCAAATCTTCACAAATTCCAAAAAACCTGACCTCTGTCCCCCTTTGCAGCTTTACTAAAGAAAGGCTTCTACTTTCTGCCTGCTAAAATTCTTTAAAGGAACGAAATCCCATGGACTTAGCTGCTGGGTGGGGAAAATACACTTGATAAATAAAACTTACTATATTAGAAAGTTATCCTCAAGAAACATAAGAAATACAAAGAAAGTTATCCTAGGCATTTTAAGAAATCTCCTGATTGGGTAACTTTTTTCTCAAGAGAGACTCTGCTCCACATTTTCTCATTTGCCAACTTAGCAGGTCAATAGAGTTCTTCCTAAGCACTTTTTTTTTTTTGACAGGCAGAGTGGACAGTGAGAGAGAGAGAGACAGAGAGAAAGGTCTTCCTTTGCCGTTGGTTCACCCTCCAATAGCCGCCACAGCCGGCGCACCGCGCTGATCCGAAGGCAGGAGCCAGGTGCTTCTCCTGGTTTCCCATGCGGGTGCAGGGCTCAAGAGAGCTGGACTGGAAGGGGAGCAACCAGGACAGAATCCGGCGCCCTGACTGGGACTAGAACCCGCTGTGCCGGCGCCACGGGCAGAGGATTAGCCTAGTGAGCCACGGCGCCGGCCCCTCCTAACACTCATAAAATAGATTAGTTATTGACTGCTCAAGTATTCTAGGTATAAACAAAATTCATAAAACAAAAAGAAAAAAGATTTTCTTCCCAATGCAACTCTGTAGTTTGTATTGTGGTAGACATTTCTTGGATGTGCATGCAGTGCCTAGAATATTTTGAGTTGTACAACCAATCACATTTATGTCTATTTCTCACATTTAGATATTGCTGAGAAAAGGAAAGGCAAAAAGAGGAGATTGCTGATAGATCCTGTCAAGGAGATCAGCAGCAAAAGTATGCATAAACAGCTTACTTCCTTTGTGGATACGCTCATGGTTTTGGAACTTGCACCTCCTACCCAAAGATTAATGATGTGGAAGAAGAGGGGAGGAGTGGACACACTTCTGTCAACTGCTGCCCAGGATTTGATTCATACTGAACTGAAAATGGTAACAGTTTCCATCCTTCTGCATGAGTGTAGTGTTTGGTTATAAATAAATAAATAAATACATATTTACATATATACACATATATTTACATATATTTAAACTTGGGAAAAATAGTTTCTCATTTTTAATTAAATTCCTGGATATGCATATTGGATTATAGTTTTTACTTTTCAGCATTTGTGCTTGCCTTATTTTATTCAATTACTTGAATTCTTTTATTAGAAACCAAGAAACAAAATGTATATATTTTTCCAGTTGTTCACAAGGTGCTTTTTGTCTTCTGATTTGAAACTTGGGAGAAAATTGATGCAGAAAGAGTCAGTAAGGAAAGAAGTAGGAAGCCAAAAGATAGTAGGTAAGACTTCCTAATCTCTTAATATTGAGGGGAAGGTTGTGGAAACAAAAATTTTATTTTACATTTCAAAATGAAGATGGGAGTTCATTCTTTCCAGGGTTGGGGAACATCCAGCCCATAGAATCATTTGGTCTGGCCCTATCAAGGCAACTAAAGGCATGACTCAAAATTCAATAAATTCATAGCAGGATAATTTTTAAGTTGACAATTTTGTATGGCCCACGAATGATGTTATAAATATCCAGTTGAATCTTGGCAGAAGTTTCCTCACCCCTATTCGAGTATAATGCTATCTCTAGAAAGATATTTGAACTGAAAAGAAATTATTACTTCAATATTACATGTTTCTACTTTTCAGATTAGTTTTTGTCCTAGAGATTTCATTTTAAAAATTTTATATACATGAATCATTCTTGTTCTCTTTCCCACCTACTCTTTCTCCAAAGGCAGCACTCATAAATTCTCAAAAAAAGGAAATTTTTGTATCAAGCAAGCTAATGTCTCATTTTAAAACACCTAGCATGAAAAATACCAGAGGAATAAGAACATCACTTATACAATACAGTTAACCCCAGCCATCCACGTCGTTCTCATGGGACCTGCCACCTCCATACCAAGCGCCTGTGTCTGGCAGAGCTGGCGTGAGACCAAGAGACAATCCTTCCCTGCCGCCCGGATAATCAAGAGTTTTGGCCGGACCTCTGAGCATACACCGAGAGAGGGAGAGAGGAGCCAGACTAAAAGCACAGACTATGGCGCTGAAACGGATTAATAAGGAACTTAGTGATTTGGCCCGTGACCCTCCAGCACAATGTTCTGCAGGTCCAGTTGGGGATGATATGTTTCACTGGCAAGCCGCAATTATGGGACCTAATGACAGCCCATATCAAGGCGGTGTATTCTTTTTGACAATTCATTTTCCTACAGACTATCCCTTCAAACCACCTAAGGCTGCATTTACAACAAGAATTTATCATCCAAATATTAACAGTAATGGCAGCATTTGTCTCGATATTCTAAGATCACAGTGGTCTCTTGCTTTAACTATTTCTAAAGTTCTTTTATCCATTTGTTCACTGCTATGTGATCCAAACCCAGATGACCCGCTAGTGCCAGAGATTGCACGGATCTATAAAACAGACAGAGATAAGTACAACAGAATATCTTAGGAATGGACTTAGAAGTATGCCATGTGATGCTACCTTAAAGTCAGAATAACCTGCATTATAGCTGGAATAAACTTTAAATTACTGTTCCTTTTTTGATTTTCTTATCCAGCTGCTCCCCTATCAGACCTCATCTTTTTTAATTTTATTTTTTGTTTACCTCCCTCCATTCATTCACATGCTCATCTGAGAAGACTTAAGTTCTTCCAGCTTTGGACAATAACTGCTTTTAGAAACTGTAAAGTAGTTACAAGAAAACAGTTGCCCAAGGTTCAGAATTTTTTTTAAAAAATGGAGCATGTGTATTATGTGGCCAATGTCTTCACTCTAACTTGGTTATGAGACTAAAACCATTCCTCACTGCTCTAACATACTGAAGAAATCATCTGAGAGGGAGGGAGATGGATGCTCAGTTGTCACATCAAAGGAAGCAGCATTATTCTAGCAGCATCCATTCTTGTTTAAGCCTTCCACTGTTAGAGATTTGAGGTTACATGATATACTTTATGCTCATAACTGATGTGGCTGGAGAATTGGTATTGAATTTATAGCATCAGCAGAACAGAAAATGTGATGTATTTTATGCATGTCAATAAAGGAATGACCTGTTCTTGTTCTACAGAGAATGGAAACTGAAAGTCAAACACCCTTTGTATTCCAAAATAGGGTCTCAAACATTTTGTAATTTTCATTTAAATTGTTAGGAGGCTTGGAGCTATTAGTTAATCTATCTTTCAATATACTGTTTAATATAGCACTGAATAAATGATGCAAGTTGTCAATGGATGAGTGATTAACTAATAGCTCTGTTAGTAATTGATTTATTTTTCTTCAATAAAGTTGCATAAACCAATGAAAAAAAATACAGTTAACCTGAGACAGAGGTATCTCCAACTACCCAGAGGGCACATGGAGTATTAATAATCATTGATCATTACTGTGTCAATCATAAAGTAATAATAAAACAGACTTATGTAGTTAGTGGGCTTTCGCTTCTTGATCAGCTTCCTGAAGACATTAAAATCAACTGAACAATAATACCAAGATGGGCTGGAACTAAGCATTTTGTCTTGAGAGTGAAATGTGTGAGTGGGTGTGGAGGAGAAGACAGTTGGCAGAGGATGGGAAGTGGAGGTGAAAAAGAGACAGAAGACCAAAAGTGAAGATGAATATGTGAGACTTGGGGAGCTTTAAGAAAGTTTGTGCACCCTTTGCTTAAATTCTTGGATTCCAACTTGTCTGTCAAACACCCTGTTTTTCTAATAACCATATCCCAGTTCAAGTTTGAAAGATATTTTGGTGAAATCTTCTTTGCTTCTTTGATAATTCAGAGACCTCCATGATGGAAGACCCAGATTCCCAGCCAGAGTTACGTCAATCCCGAACTTGGAAGGATGTGATTAATGGATCTAAGTGTAGCTTTCATGAGGATATCAGTAAAAATATGAACTCTGAGGTGAGTTAACAGGAGAAAATCATAAAATTATTTTTTCTGACACATTTAGTATTGTGAATATTGGGACTCCAGTATATATTTTGTATTAATAATTCATATTTCATCTTCTGTTCTATACTTTCTTTACTAAGCAGAGCACAATGGGATAAAACATGATATTATTCTATATAACAATATTCTCTAGAATTTGGTGATAGTAAATCATGACATAAGGTGGGATCATACTAAAACAGTATTTCACATCATGCATTAAATGAACAATTATCCATACCTGAGTCCAGTTATATACTGAGAAACCTACTAGGCCCCTTATTTAATATGACATGGAATCTTTCAGGGCTTTAACCAATAAACCTCTGTTTTGTTTCTCATAAATTTATCCTCCTTAACTCTAAGAATAATATGGTTTAGACCCACCAATTACTTCGGCCTTGAATCTGAAAGACTATCCAAGGACCAGTGACCAAAACAGAATTTTTTAAAAAATTTTATTTGAAGACATAATTTTTACTTGAAAAATATAACTATTTGAAAACAGAGTTGGAAACAATCTGCTTCAAAGTATTTTTTTCAGTTGTCACATTATTACATTCAAGTGTAAATATTATAGCTGTACCATAAAAATGAACCACTGCTTTTCTGGTCTATTACATCATTATTGTATTTGGGTAATCACTCTGGGAATTCAAAGCTAACACACACTGAAACTGAATGCCCTTGGAAAAAAAGACAATTTCACAGAATGTGTTTTATTAAATATTTGATAATATGCTAGGTATTGAACTATTTGGATGCATGTACTATTCTCTTCCTTACTTGGGTTTGAACATTTCTTAGAGTATACCTACTGAAAATTATAACTATACAAACTTATCTAGCTTCTGGTTCATTGGAAGAGAACTATTACTGCAATTATTATAGATTCATTAACGAAATATGTTTTTCCCATGTGCTTAAGTAGCAAGAGATGGATATACCTGTTCTCTTGAATCTTTACTCCTGTACCCTATGGTGTACTTTAACCTTCAAATGCATTCATATTTTGCTTTCAAACATGGTGAACAAATGTGAAATATTGTCAAATTTGGGGGTACCCATAAGTTTGAAGAGACAGAAAATATTGATTCTGAATAATCATTTTATAATCTTCATGAAATAATTCTATATACAGTAACTGCAAAATTGAAAGTAAAATATACACTATTCATAGAAACTAAAAGAGAAAAATCATAAGGTTCTATAATTAATGTTTACTAAAGAATAAGATATCACTTATCATATTACCACACTTTTTAAAAGCTGAAGTGAAAAATCAAACTATGTTAGAAGAAGCTCTTAAGATCAAGAATAAGGGCTGGTGCTATGGCCTAGTAGGTAAAGCCAGAGCCTAGGACACTGGCATCCCAAATGGGCAGCAGTTTGAGACCTGGCTGCTCCATTTCTGATCCAGCTCCTTTCTAATGGCCTGGAAAAGCAGTGGAAGATGGCCCAAGTCCCAAGTTCTTGGGCCCCTGCACCACGTGGGAGACTCAGAGGAAGCTCTAGCTCCTGGCTTCAGCTTGTCCCAGCCTTGGCTGCTGTGGCCATTTTGGGGGTGAATCAGCAGATGGAAGATTCTCTCTCTCTCTCTTTCTGTAACTATGTGTTTCAAATAAATAAATAAATTTTCAAAAGATGCTCTATAGAAAAAAGATCAGGGATAACAGCTGGGGAATGAAGCTTAGAGAAAGATTGAAGAAGAAAAGGGATGATGGCTTTTACAGCAACGTAAAGGGGCAGAAATTATGGGGAATGGAGTATTTCTTGCTTTCTCTTTTTCCATTTTCTTTTATGTCTTCCCATCTATAGAGCCTAGTTTTTTCTTCCCTTTTGCTGGTGACAGCTCCGGCAGTGGTAGCAAGAATGCTGTCATGGTCCTGTGTACAGATATTAATATCCCTTCCCTCATTCTCACTCCCTCTGCTTACCCATTGCAGAGCTTTTCCCTCTGCCACCTGCTGCTGGCATGAGACTAGAGGCAGGGAGCTGGGGCTAGATAAAATGCTTCAAAGGAAAGCGGTCTCAGCAGCACAGTGGTGGAGACTTGCTACAAGGCCTGCTGTGGAGAGAGCAGGAAGGAAAACAATGGGAAGCAAGGAGGGACAGGCTTGCAAGTTCCTCATTTGTGGGAGCATATGTAAAACAGGAAAATTTAAGTCAGGGACTGCCTATTGGGATATTTCCAAAATAATCTTAAAACATGTGGTATAATTTTAATAATTTTAAGTAGCTTGAGAATTGAATTAGCAAAATTGGATTACCTCTGATAACCACTAGCAAAATTACTTATCTTCCTTCTAATTTGCTTTAACAGGATATTGTTGAAATGGTTTCGTCAACTGCTGAAGAATCATCTTTGATGAATGCTTTCACGGCACAGGAAATTGAAAATTGTCCGGTTGAATTGGTAAATATATGTGTAGTCTTGGGAATGTTCTTAAAAAAACTTTGTTCCTAAATAAGGTCTTATAGACCTACAAAGTGGTTTTTAGAGTTGTTGTGTGACATTTTAAATTTATCATTTAAATTGTGATCACAGTAAAGATGTTTAACAAAGCATACAGAATTGCCACTTTTTCTTTCCTTCTTTCTTTGGGAACAATTTTAAAAGACAATGTTGAATTTTATGTTCATCAAAGGTAATGAAAGATTTTAAAATGTTGTGAATCACTGTTTTAATTTACTCTTAAAACATCTCTAGAGGGCCAACGCCGCGGCTCAATAGGCTAATCCTCCGCTGCGGCGACGGCACCCCGGGTTCTAGTCCTGGTTGGGGTGCCAGATTCTGTCCCAGTTGCTCCTCTTCCAGTCCAGCTCTCTGCTGTGGCCCGGGAGGGCAGTGGAGGATGGCCCAACTCCTTGGGCCCTGCACCCGCATGGGAGACCAGGAGGAGCACCTGGCTCCTGGCTTTGGATCAGCGCGGTGTGCCGGCTGCAGCAGCCATTGGAGGGTGAACCAACAGTAAAGGAAGACCTTTCTCTCTGTCTGTCTCTCTCTCTCACTGTCCACTCTGCCTGTCAAAAAATAAAAATAAAAATAAAAAATCTCTAGAGAAACATAGGTTTAGGGTATTTGAAATTCTATTTTATTTCATTTACAAAAAAAAAAAAATATGGGCACTTTTTATGACATTTTTCTCAAAGCCTATATATGTATAAGACATCTGGAAACCAGAAAAAGAAAACGGTCTACTCAGCAGGCCAAAAATGGATAGTAAAAATCAGAAGTAAAATCTGGATCACCTGACTCCCTCTGTGTTACTACCTTATTTCTCTGGTCCTTGGCCCAGAGTACAGAAGGCATTTTTTGGATTGTAAGGAATTTTAGTATAACTTTTTCAGTAACTAATATCAAAACATCTCTTAATGCCTGGTGTCAATTTGATTTTAAATAAATTATTTTTATAATGAGTTCCAAGACTATTCAATTATTTTTTCAGACATAGAAAACAGGCCAAATTTTCTGGATAATCTAGGACAGAATAAAGAATTTGAACTTTCTTCTTGAAACATCCAAGCCACTGAGCCAGAGGCAGATTGATTCATTTTCACCATTCTCTTTGCTTCCATAGATACAGGTTGTTTTCATACATGGTCAAGCAAACAACACAGTACAAGTTCAGCTGTTTTAGTAATCCACTGGGCTTTCCACACAATAGATTCACTTGTACAGTTTCCAGATAGATCAAGTGAACAGGCTTTAGCAATAGGCAGAGACTATTTCTTCTGAGCTTTGTTCTGGTTTAGTTGTATGGTATTGCTGAAGTCTCATGGATTGTTTTTTAATATTTATTCATTTATTTGAAAACCAGAGTTACAGAGAAGGAGAACCAGAAGCAGAAAGAGAGAGAGAGAGAGAGAAAGAGAGACAGAAACAGAGACAGAGAAAGAGAATCTTCCATCTGCTGGTTCACTCTTCAAATGGTCACTAAGGCTGGGGCTGGGCCAGGCCAAAGCAAGGAACCAGAAGCCCACCCCCACACACCTTCCACCCTGTGTCTCCCACATGGATGCAGGGGCCCAAGTGCTTGGGTCATCTTCTGCTGCCTTCCCAGGCACGTTAGCAAGGAGCAGGATTGGAAACGGAGCAGTGGGGACTGGAAGCAGTGCCCATATGGAATGCCGACACTGCAGGTGAAGGCTTAACCCTCTATGCCACAGCACTTGCCTCATCTCATGGACCTTTAACAAAGAGGTTTTTACATTTCAAAAATATCATTTGTGTATTTAATAATAAAATAAACATTTTTGTAAGTGGGTAAACCCATTTATCCAAGGACAGACCAGAAATGGATAAACATACTGTAGCTGGAGGGATTTGAAGAACTCTTCTTAATAACTGAATATGTTTTCAAATCAGCTGCTTTTGGACATAAGATACAACATATGCAAGATCAGGAAGCAGGTATAGCTGGTGGGAATGGGAAATTCCTGGACAGTTCCTGGACAGAATCAGAATCCCTTAGCCTCAAATGATTTTAAATGCCATTGAGAATCTTCTGGAGCTTTCTGAACTCATCTTGGTTTCCATGAAATTGAAAGCACTTGTAGGAAGTGTGTGGGCTCCAGAACTATCCGTGTGGGCCAGAAAAACAGTGGGCATGTGATAAAGGTGGCAGATATGCTGTTAGGCTGCATGGCAGAGCTAGCCTAGAAAAAATGATAAAGTAGGTCAGACTTGCGTCACTCTCCTTTCCCCAACCCTTTGTAGGCCTGCTCTTTTATCAGATTCATCAGCACCTTTCCTATGTCCAGTTTCTGTTCTCAGCTAATAAGGTATTAGGTGGTAAGGAACTAGAGTTCTTGCAAAGGGGTTTCAGCTTTACACTTTCAAAATATTGAGGTATTTCTGAAAAGTAAAACTTTAAAGACAAGAGAATGAATCTTTTGAGATAACATGACAGGCTCTTTTTCTGAAAGGTTTCTAACACAATTGTAGACAAACTACTAAACACCAGTTATTTTTAGAGCTTCTGTGTCACCAGGAAAGTTCAGATACAGGGGTTGATGAAGCAATTTTTCTATAGCTTTATACTTGCTCCTGTCAGCTGAGTTTAGACTCACCAGAAGTAGGATAGTCCTAGCTGCAAGAGGCTGTCTTTGCCAACTTTACTTTCCATAGTACTAAGGGCACAATGCCCTGGGACGCATTACCAATAGAGACTGCAGAATCTTCTACTTTGGAGTCCTTTCTTAGAAGACCACCTGGGAGTATAGGTATAATCCTGCAAAAGTTAATCTATGTTAGTCTTATTTTTTCATTTATCAGGCTATGAGCACTTTATTTTACAGGACCCAGCATTATAGTCAATTTTCTTATAACATTTAACACTATGCTTGGCAAATAGTAAGCATTCAGTAAATTTTACTTAAATATTTTGTCAACCATTCAAACAGGACTCTTCAGGG
The DNA here is from genome assembly GCF_051225735.1 of Oryctolagus cuniculus. Taxonomy (NCBI): domain Eukaryota; kingdom Metazoa; phylum Chordata; class Mammalia; order Lagomorpha; family Leporidae; genus Oryctolagus; species Oryctolagus cuniculus. The sequence continues at coordinate 27,127,235 of NC_142877.1, forward strand.
AATGAACAAAGTGTTGATACAGAGAGATGGAATCGAAGAATGCTTCAGATGTTAAATAGTTTACGGGTAAGGCAGAGGGTTTGTTAACCATATTTTTATTACAAATAAATAAAATGTTGAGTTCAATCATCTAAATATTTATGAAAACAAAACTATTTGTCTTATGTTTTGTGAGCCAAATTTCTCTAGACTGAGATGATTTTGAATTATATACCCAGGACTAAATATAGGAGTTTAGTTTTGTTGTGTGTATATTCAAATCAACTTTTAACCAATGCTTATATGCCTAGACATCTATTCTCAGGCCTATTCTTAATTTTTTTAGGAAGCTATCAACTAATTCTAATTATTGAATTAAGCTTTTAACAGTTTGAGTGGTGACTTGGGTAGTTTTAAATTTTATGTTTTATCAAAATAATGCATGTTTATAATTTTAAAAATTTAGATAATACTGTGCTAGAAAACTTAGTCTTACCTTTTCTTATCCATAAATCTTGCTCTCAGAAGCAACTGAATTAAACTCTTTTTTTAGTCATTCTTCTAATTGGCATGTATTTACTACTCATTCTTGATATGTCAGCTTTTTATCTAGTGACTTCTTTTGACAGAGAATGAAAATTTATATTCCCCACTCCAGTATACTTTCAGCTTAGTATTCAGTGTTTACAATGTTATAATTGTGACATTTAAGATGAAGATTGAGGGTAACGGGAAGTCAAAATATCAGCGGCTCAAAAGACACAGGAGTTTATTTCTCTCTCAGGGATAAATCCAATCCAGAATGGCAGCTATGGTTACAGAGTTGTCAGGGACTCAGGTGCCTTTTGTCTTTTTCCCCCTCATTTTCAAGATCAGGAATGGCAGACTCCCTACCATATGTGTATTTGAATCAACAACAAAGTTTCCATTAAGGATCCAACCCAGAAATTGTGTCACTTTGTTGCATCTACTCATCAGCTAAAATAGAATATTACAAAAACCAGTAACAGTCACACATGAATTTTATTGAGAAGAGAAGCAAGGCAACCGGTTGGGACCAACACTCCTTACCAGAGTGTGTCCAACAGCAAGATACACAGCTTTTTATAGTATTCTGTCCACTAGGGGTCACAATTTCAAACCTCTGGTATGCAGTGAACAATAAAAAGCTCAGAATATGGTTGTAAGATAACAGCTAACAATACCAAACCCAGGAACAATAACAAACCCAAGATATGTTTGTAAGAAAACAGGTACAGGGCCCAATTCTGTCAACTTAGGCAGAACACTTGGGTTGGTCTTTTCTCATTTCCTTGGAATTTGAGCCCACATAGTTTCACAAGATATACCCTTAGCTGTTAGCAAGCAAAGCTAATACAGAAGCAAGAAATCTGCAATTAGCTTTTAGCCACACTCACTCCATTTTGATTTTGACTCTACAACTTTTCACATTTCATTGACCAGCATTTACTTAGTCACATTGACAAATCTAGTTGGGAAAGTCCTTATCTGATAGCCGTAGGTCCCACTAAAAATTCCACTACCATGCAAGAAGGGGAGAGTAGATGTTAAAGGACACTGGCTGTCACTACAGACTATCAAAAAATTAGTTCATGTTGAAGCTTCATAGTGCTTCATGGTTACCTTGCTTGTCAACTTTATTATTGCAGCTTAAGTCATTACCTCATTTTTTTTTCATTTGCTTAATGTTAGTGTATATATATATATATATATATATATATATATACACAACTACCCTTGGTTAGTTTTCCGAACTCTGACAATATAATACAACCCCTTTGGTGTGGTAAATATGTCCACTGATCCATCAGTTCCATTTTTCTCTTGATGAACCCCTCCTGGAGAACATCATCCTCTTGTTCCAATTCAAATTGTTCTGGGGGGCTAAACCACAGTTTTTGTGCTGGGACCTGCCTTTGTTGTAAACATGAGAATCTCTGTCTTTCTTGTATTGGTTCCTCTGTTTGTTGATGCTTTGGTCTTCCTTCATCTTTTTTTTTTTTTTTTTTTTTTTTTTTTGGTGGTTAATGGCTTCTCCAGATTTCCTGAAATGGAGTGCATAGGGGATAAAGATTAGCAAATAAGCCAAGGAACGTCTTTATTTTACCCTTGATTTGATAAGCTGTCTCTCGACATAGGTTGAAAATGGTTTCTCTTGGCTGTTGAAGGCTTCATAACATTTCTAGGACTCTTGTGTTATTGAAAGCTCAGATGCTGCCTTGGTTCACGATCCTTTGTAGGTGACCTTTATTCTCCCTGTAAGCTTTAGATCGTCTCTTTATCCTTCATGCTCTGAAATTCTGTGATGGTGTACTTTGGATTTTTTTATTCCCTTCACTTACTGAGCTGAATGTGTAGTGGTTTTTTTAATTCAGAAATGTCATTTTATTAAGTTCTGGGAAATTTTTGGACTTCCTCCCTGCTTACCTGTTCTCTCTTTGGAGAGGGCCTGTAGGTCAGATATTGAGTGTCCTGAATTGCTTCTTTAATTTTTTAAAAGATTTATTCACTTATTTATTTGAAAGGTAGAATTACAGAGAGAGAGACAGACAGACAGACAGAGAATGAGATCTTCCATCCCCTGCTTTACTCCTCAAATGGCTGCAACAGTTGGAACTGGGAAAATCCAATGCCAGGAGCTGGGAGCTTCTTCCAGATCTCCCACGTGGGTGTAGGGGACCAAGCACTTGGGCCATCCTATGCTGCTTTCCCGGGCACCTGAGCAGGTAGCTGGATCAGAAGTGGAGCAGCTGGGACACAAACCAGTTCCCACATGGGATGTTGGCACTGTAGGTGGTGGCTTTACCCACTATGCCACAGCGCTGGCCCCTATTTTAATACTTATATATAATTATTTATTTTGTTAGGTTTTTAAAAAGCAGCTTTATTGAGGTATGATTAATATACAATAAATGCTATATAAAGTATATAAATTTAACAATTAGGTTAAGTTTTGACAAATGCATACCCGGTAGAACTATCACATTCAACATGGTGAACAAATCTAAAACCCAGAAGGTTCCCTGTGCCCTTTGACAAGCCTTTGACATGTTCCTTCCACTACTTCCACCAACCCCAGGGGATCACTCTCTGCCTTCCTGCACCAGCAATCTGATCATTGTTAGGAGGTTATCATTTTCTTCTGTTCCCTTCCTTCTTTCCTTGATTTTTTTTTTTCTGTACAATGTTAGACATTTTACTCAAATGTCTAGTGGACCCTTGGTTATAGTATTTTTACTTAAGAGTGGGATGCCAAAAATAAAGGATTATATATGCATGACTGGGGCTGATAGACTTCTGGTCATTGGGTGGTGTTCCTCCCCCCCCCCCCACCTGTTTCCAGATGTGTTACCAAAAAGTTTTTATCCTTAGAATGGTCAATTTTCTCAGAGGAATCCGAGGGATTCCTGGGCAATTTGAACATGATACCAGTGGTTCAGGAGCCAAAAGGAGGCAGGGAAGAGGCTGCTTGTCTCATTGCTGACAGTGTGGAATTTCACTAGCAGCCGTTTGTGGTAGGACACTTCTCACCATCCACAGTGCCCATGTCCCAAGTCCAGAGCCTCACTGGGTGGAATCTCCTTCTTGCCTCCTGCTGTGAATAGTTGTCTCTGGCTCTCTGAGGTGATGGAGTAGACAGAGGATCTGTCTGCTCTCATGCAGACAGAGTGATACCTCCAATCCTGAGCTTTCCAGAGTTCTGTCTCTCAAAATAATGGGCTTTCTGTTGGCTTTCCTTTCTGCTGGATCTTAGGTTTCAGCTTTCTCAACTCAGCTATGTCCATTACATCTTCCAGTTTCTTTATCTCCTTCCTGTGTTACTTTTTATTTCTATAACTTCATTTCAGAGGGGTTTCTTAAGGGAACAAAAATAAGAACTTAGGTTGAATGTTACATTCTTGTCCCCTTATCATTCTTCAAGAGAATTCATGAAAAAGCTCTCTCTGCTGTCCCTCAGGCAAATCTGTGTCTTGTCTCAAGGAAGGGACTAAATGGAGGTGTGGCTATAGCATCTAGGAAAGATTGCTGACCCCAGAAATAAATACATAAAAGCATTCAACCTTTGGTTGAGATATGTACAATGAAGTATTTAACATTAATTTGTGCAATGTTATGGATTTACAAAAACTTCTATACAGTATTTCCAGAAATGTCTCATGACTCTCCAAGGAGATACTGGCCAGTAATCACTACACTGTTTCTAACTAAAGCACTCTGCTTCTGTAAGAATTCGATTTCAAATCCTATTTATGAAAGGAGTTAACCTCATCCAGTGCTAAATACTCTAGCATACCTCAGTCATTTCTAGAGGGTATGCAGGTGCCATACGGTGAATCCAACGTCTTTTTAATCTGTACAAAGAAACTGGGAGGAGTTTACATACTATAATCTCCTGCTACTGAAACATGTAAATGTGCTTCAACATTTACCACTAGCGTTGTTTATAGTCACACCCAAACCCCTGATAGGTTGGTCATTTTTATTGCTTTTGAAGCTTCCCAAAGTCCTGTGCACTTTTTTCCTCCCTGCAAATCTAAACTATTCACACTTCCCATGAAAGAAATGTATGTTAACACTGACTTTGAAAGGATGTAACATTTGTAAAACACATTATATATTTGTATAAAACTTTAGAAGTCTTTGCATGCATTTTCTCAATGAACCAAGCTTGTTTTCAATGACCTATATTGTTTCTGTAAAATTTCTAAAGAATAATTTGCATTTCTCCATTTAAATATTTCACAATCATTTATTAAAAGTGTCAATATTTTGTTGTTCATCATACATCTACTGTCTGCTTTATTTCTGATGGTCTTGTTCTTTTTTCCTTTTTTTAAAATTATTTTCCCAGGAATACAATAAGATGGGAATGCAGTCCTTTAGTCTGATGAAGTTCTGCAGAAATAGTAACCGAAAACAAGCAGCTGCCAAATTTTATGGCTTTCTTGTCCTAAAAAAACAGCGGGCTATTGAACTGAGCCAGAGTGCTCCCTATGCAGATATTATAGCTACTGTGGGACCAATGTTCCATAAAATATGAAGGAAATCCAGAACATGCAGACTTGTGTCACCACTGGAATTTCGGTGTTGACTGGATTTAATGCAGAAGCCATCTGGAAGCCACTAAAGGTCTGATCCCCCTCAGAGACTGGCTGACCTCCTGTATCCTCCCTGTAAGGTCAGGATTATAATAGCCAGACTGAAAATCTCTATGTTTAAAGAAATAACTACAGCTAAGTAATTCTTAAACTTGGCCTGTTTATGTTGAATGTATAGCATTCATCATTTCCCTAACTTGAATGTTGCATTTAGGGTTCATTTAGGACACATATTTTAAAAACTCTATGTCTTTAAGAAACATTCAAGGATGTTTTTTCAAAAGGCTATTTTTATATTGGATTATTTACTTAAATGTTGTAGAATAAGTTAATAATGAATACTTTCTTATTGCTACAGAAGGAATACATTTATCTGATTCTAATGCATTATCACTGTGATGTAAGCTAATGCCATGGTTTGTAGTCTGATATCTTCATTAAAAATATTTTAAAATATAATATTTATCTTTGTTTTAAATTACCTGAGTGACTTTTGATCTATTTACAGGTCATTTAACTTTTTTGCTTACTAGTTCACAATTATTTTACCCAAAATTAATGTGTTAGCAAAACTAATCTGCTTCTTATGTTAAAAAAAATTAGCAGACCCTTGTTCAGCATGTTATCTGCAGTTATAATTTGAGAAATACCACTAAAACAAAAAAAAGTTGTTGGTGTTTACTGAGTATTTTTGACACTAAGATCATTGTTTTCCCTTAGAACAATTTCTTAGTTGAAATTTTAGTTAGGAAATGTTCATGTTATGCTCTGTGAATTCCATAGTACACTGTAAACTGAAGCCTGTGGTATTCTTTATGGAATTACATGACAAACAACAAGTTCTAAATAACCTCTTTGAGGGTATTAATTTTATAATATATAATATATATTATACATAATATATAATTTTATAATTAATTTTAAAATAGCCTCTAAATTTTTTCCTTTATTTTTTAAAATCACCTGCAGAAAAATTGACTTCTAAGTTTTGATGCATAGTTCTATAAATTTTAACATATGAAAGACCTTCAGAAAGTTTGTAGAAATGTATATTATGAAAAAGTTATGCATGGATTTCTATTTTTTACTACAAGATAAACTTCTTGTAATTCTATTTTCATGAACTTTTTCAAGTACCCCCATATGTATATAATCCAGTTACCACCTTTGTGATCAGGAAACAAATAATAACATCACCCAATCCCCTTGTAGTCACACCCCTCCCTCTTTTTACTATCAACAACTCCTTTCCATGAGGACACTTAAGTCTTTTCGTGAATGTCAGATAAATAAAATCATACAGCATGTAACTTTTGATATTGGCTTATTTAACTCATTGTAAGATCTTTGATATTCATCCAAGTTGTTGCATGTGTCAGTAATTTGTTCTTTTTCATTGCTGGGTAATATTCTCTTATCTGTATATGTCACAGTTTCTTCATTTATCCATTAAAAGATATTTAAGTTGTCTCCAATGTAGAACTACACAGAGCTACATACATTTGTGTGCAGTTTTTGTGTGGATCTAAGTTTTTATTTCTCTAGAAGTAGGATTGCTTAGTCATGTGGCAAGTGCATGTTAACTTGATAATACATTACCAAATCATTTTCTAGATAGATATTCCAGATGGAATTCCAGGTGATTTTTTTTCCTTTAGTTGTTATTCTGAGATAATTTTAGATTCCCATTCAATTGTAAGAAATAATACAGAGAGATACTGTGTATCAATTTCTGCCAGTGGAAACAGCATACAACACTTAAGTACAGTTTCACAACCAGCAAACTGGCACTGATACAATCCACCTACCTTATTCAGATAGTTTACATGCACT